>NW_006771655.1:1278908-1294550 GCF_000442215.2 Lipotes vexillifer
TTTTGCGGTACGCGGGCCTCTCACCGCCGTGGCCTCTCCCGTTGCGGAGCACGGGCTCCGGACGCGCAGGCTCAGCGGCCACGGCTCACGGGCCCAGCCGCTCCGCGGCACGCGGGATCCTCCCGGACCGGGGCACGAACCCGCATCCCCTGCATCGGCAGGCGGACTCTCAACCGCTGCGCCACCAGGGAAGCTCTGCTATTTAAGATTTTAACCCACGTCTGAGCATCAGCTAATTTTTACAGGGCCTTTCAAGGGGCTCCTCCAGTGATGAGGATCTTTGGTTCCATAATTCACTGATGACAGCTCCGGGAACACAGCCTGCTCAGCACACTTCAACAAACGGTCAGAATTCAAAGGAAACTTTTCTGCAAAGACGTGGATCAGAGGGGAGGAAAGCAAACGCCGTCCTGCCGCAGAACGTTTTGGCAGGAGCCCAACCCTTGCTCCCGGAGGCCGCTCAGCTGTCCTCTGCCCTGGCCAACTGTCGAGGGCCCTGGGGATGGGGCTCAGATGTCCCCCCACTTCGTGGGCCTCTACGGCCACCTGAAGGACTCCGCCCCTCCTTCCTCGGCGTCCACCAGCCCCCTGAGCAAAGCTCTGTAATCACCTCCCCACTTTCTACGTGATTAATCGCTAAGCGGCCGACTTCTTGCTGGCCTGCGTGCCCCCGAGCCTCACTCCTCCGAGGATCCCAGCCCGCGGCCAGGCACAGGGCAGGAGGCGACAGCCGCTTCTTGGCCGAGACGCTGGGTGAGCGAACGCTGGGACTGCACTGCAGCACAGAGGGCCCGCCTGGGTGTGGCTTGCGTCCATTGGAAGGGAATTAGGTGTGGAATATTCCAGAAGACATCACCTGTGCCAATCGCGGTCTCTAGGGCCCCATCGTGTTGAGTCTAGGAAAGCTGGAGCCTGCCTGGACCAGCAATGTGCCAAGACACCCCCAGAGAAGAAGCAATGGTGCACTGAGGCTCCCTGGGGGACAACGTGACATGCACACGGCCTCCCACTGCCCTGAGGGGCTGACGGGCTTCTCAGAGGAGATTTTACTTGTAAGGTACCTCATGCCTATAGAACGCAGAGCCACGCACATCTTAGATACATAAACATAACCGAATGTTCTAGTTCTCCAGCAGCCTGCAAGACAGGTGCCATCATTCCTGTTCTGCAGCTGAAGGACCTGAATGCGAGGGGCAGAGCTGGGGTTCAAGGCCCGGTCTCTCTGGCCCCAAAGCCTGCACTGTCTTTGTGTCACTGGCAGTGTCGTTCTTCGTGCCACATGTCCTCAGGGACCTTGTCTGTGGCCCCTCCTGGGGGTGAGTCAGAGGACGATGTATGGAATGTGATGAGGCCAGGAGGGTGGCACAAGGAAAGAGCTCTCAGAGGCTGCAGGTCTGTTCTCTACCTGGACGGGGCCATGTGCGTTTTAGGAGATGATGGGGGTGGGTCGAAGTATGTTCTGCCTTGAGTCTGCAGATAACCGAACACTGGCCTAGCAATGAAGTGAAAGGCCTTTAAAGAGATGCCCATTCATTGATTTGTTTTGTTTTGTTTTCTTTTTTGTGGTACGCGGGCCTCTCACTGTCGTGGCGTCTCCCGTTGCGGAGCACAGGCTCCGGACGCGCAGGCTCAGCTCAGTTTTCTTTTTTGTGGTACGCGGGCCTCTCACTGTCGTGGCGTCTCCCGTTGCGGAGCACAGGCTCCGGACGCGCAGGCTCAGCGGCCACGGCTCACGGGCCCAGCCGCTCTGCGGCGTGTGGGATCTTCCCGCACCGGGGCACGAACCCGCGTCCCCTGCATCGGCAGGCGGACTCTCAACCACTGCGCCACCAGGGAAGCCCCTGGTGGCTCATTGATTCATTGATTTTTGAATGGACACCCTGCTGTAATATGTCTTTGAGGTTAGTAGGAACCGTTCACAGATAAAAGCAGGATTCGTTTGCCCCAGAATGGATATTCATGTTAACCTTTGCCACATCATTGTGATATTTTCTTGGGATAACTTAGTATGTGATTGAAAACCGGTTCCAACGAATTTGCCCGAGCGAATGGATTAGTACAACATAAATCAGGTAGCACTCTGTTGGTGGAGTCAGGGCAGAGGATGGAGGAAAGGGGCACCTCGTCCACGTGGCAGGAGGAGTCGTTACAGGGGCCGCGTGCATGTCAGCTCTGGGGCGGGATCGGCTCGGGCCCCTACCCACCGAGTGACGAAATGCTCGACACATCCTCTAGTCTCCTCTTGGCCAGGGAACGTCTGTAACCCTCACCCCTGGGGTTTGGAACTAAGCTGCTTTTTATAGATGAACATTCACTCTCTAGGAATATTGAAATACAAATGGTTCAAATAACGAGTTTCAGGAGAAAAAAATTACCTTTTCGGTTTTGAAGTTCCAACTGCCTGCACCACTACCAGAATTTTTAGACTTGCTGAGCTAACGTTAAAATATTTTAGAGAGACTATTTCAAAGGGACTTCCAGTTCTGGAGATACGGCAGACTAGCTATAACCCGAAAAGCCTCCGGCCCCAAAGCCAGAGCAGAGCTGGACAGAGTGTAACAGACGCACAACGGATGCATGGCTGGGCGCAAGGGGAAGCAAGGTCCACGCCTGGAGGCCAACAGAGTGGGAAGTGAAGCTGCAGCCAAACTTGCCGTTGAAAGCTAAGCAAGCACGGACTATAAGAAAAGATGGTAACTGTCATCGGAGCCTTCGCGGATGTAGGAAACAAGGAATAAGTGAATACTGGACACAGCGACAAGTATGACTTGGAATTAAGGAATTTTAGAATCCTGTAGCACTGGGAGGAAGATAGAGATGATGATTAACTTTAGATTTTGATAACTTAAGTTTGCAAGTTAAAAGTTTTAGGGCAGCCTTCATCCTTCCTTCCAGAAGGTCAAGGCAAAGGAGCTTATCCGGACCTGTGCAAAGAAGGTGTCCACCCAGCTCAAAGGACTGGCCGCATATGGGGGACTCAGCAAGTAAGTAAACAGAATGAGGATACTGGGAGCGAAGTAGGGCTAGTATACATGTGGAAAGGGGGGCAGCCTGAGTAAATGGATGCTACTGAATTGTATTTGGAGGTGCTGCTGTCAACCAATGTTTCTCAATGCATGCAGACAGATATAGAGACAGACCTGGATGTAGACCTGCGTGCACGTGAGCACGTGTGTCTCCTAGCTCTGCGTGCTGAGAGGGCCTGGGAGCAGCGACACCCTAGGAGCAAGGAGCACATCTAGTGCCCAGATCTTGGTTTCTAAATACCACTCTCCACTGAAAGGATCCAAGTTTCCTTGGAGGATGGCTGGGAAGGAAGGTAAAAGAATAAGATAATCCAGGAACATCTTGTGCCAGAAAGTAAGGAGGTACTCCCAGTAACTGGAACATGTGAAAAGAACACAGATGCTGGCTGGAGGGCCCCCCACTGGTCAAATGTAGGAAAGTTTGAGCATCACCATAAACAATGACAGCAACGGATTACAACCTGTTACATAAAATAGGAATCTGAGTCCACACTGATATAAACAAATAAATGAATAAATAAGTGAGACGAGAAAGCTCTTTTGTTTTTTAACGATAAAGGTCCAATCGATACACATAGAAGAAATGATTGAATCAGAAAGGTCACAAGTGCGAGCGCATTATACTAACTAATTCCGGCAAAACATAATCAGCGAATGACAAACTAGGGATGTGAGTGGAAAGGAGAATGAGACTTTCACATAATCTTCAAGTATCTGCCCACAAAATACTTATTCATCGTGAAAGGGAGAAAAGTGACTTTACAGTGGACAAAACCCGGTGGACTCCGTTTTAATCGAGTGAGCAAAATTAACTCCACCAAAGACGGGGCATTTCGATATCGTGTTAAACCCAACAAGACACAGTGTGAAGAGCTCAGCATCGCTTCTGTGACATTCTGGCCCAAAATGCATAATCTGGGTCTAATCGTGAAGAAATATACACATCCACATTGAGGGATATCCTAGGAAATGAATGGCCTGTGATCTCTGAAATTGTCCAGGTCACGAAATGACAGGAATGGCCGAGGAACTAATCCAGGTGAGGGTGCAATGTGTGGTCCTGGACTGGATCCTTTTGCTACCGAGGACATTTGGGGACAACTGACAAAACTTGGATAGGGTGCCTGGGTGAAGGGTCATTCTTTGTAGTATTCTGCAGCTTTTCTGTGGTTTTGAAATTCTTTCAAGGTGAACGGTAAAAATGAACTTCAGGGCAATCTCAAACTTCTAAGAAATGGCTACAGGCTGGCGGTGAGCTAGCTGTGAGCACGGCAGCCCAGGAGCTGCACAGCCGGGGGAGTCTGTGCCATCGCCCACGGGCCCCGCGCCATGGACCCGCACCGCCCTGGCCACTCTGAGACACCAGGTGCAGGCCTGGGGAAGGGGCTCGGCCACCTCTGGGGAAAGGCACGGAGCCTGCCCAGATCATCCTCCCTGGGGAACGGAGCCTCGGAACCTCTGGAAAGAGACGTGGGCAGAGGCCGGATCACTGACACGTCCTACTCCAGGCCCCATGCACGGGGCCCCCGAGGCAGGACCAGAGCAGCAAACGTGGTACCTTGTCAACCCCCTGTGTGGCCTGGGAAGTTACATACAAACAGGACGGACCCCACGCCCGGAAATGCTGACGAATTGATTTGAGGTGGGGTCTGAGCGCTGGTGTGTCCTGGAATCTGCACTGACCCGCGGCTGGGATGAAGAATGCTGGCTACCTTAGGAAGATGGTCACGAGGCTCCTGTCTGTGCCAGCGAGGCCAGGGCATCAGCACCCCTCCCTCTCAGCTCCCCTCAGAGTAATCGCAACCGAATTTATGAAAACTGGTGAGAAAGTGAACTCTTGGTCTCAAAAGCCAAACCAACAACCAGAAAAGCCAAGTTCACCTATGAACATGAATACAGAAGTCTTAAACCCAAACTAAACCAAACACAATAAACATCAAATTGTGTTTAACTCAGGAACACAGGGACGGGCGAACATTAGAATATCAACGTAAATCATCTCACCAACAGATGCAAGAAGAAAAAACATGAACAACTCAGTAGATGCAGAAAACGGTTTGACAAAATTACAACTTCCTCATGATTCTTTTAATCCTAAAAAAAACGCAAAAAGAAAAAAACCCCTCCTAGCAAACCAGGATTAGAAAAGCATCGTCTGAACCCAATACAAAGTAGCTGCAAAAACAAAGCCTCAAGAATCCCACACAAAACCTCCCATAAGTGCTGTAAATGTCACACTCGATAATAAAATCTTAAAAGAATTTTTTTAAAGTTAGTAATAAAACAAAGGTTGTCCTAACGCTGCTCCAGTTCAATATGATACAGGACGATCTAGCCCTCCCATGAAGAACAATAAATAACAAGAAACAGAAAAGAGAAAGAAAGGTTTCAGAGGAAGAAATAAAACTGTCACTTAGCAGCAGTTGACGTGACTTCTTTACAGAAAGCTACAGAAGAATTAACAGACTAACAAGACATTCTCCGAGCTTCTGGCCCTGAGGCCCTCACACCAGGCTGGGCAGTGGCACAGCTGCAGCCTCGGGTGTAGGCCAGGGGCCAGGCCGCTCAAGCTGGATCCCCTCCCGGGCTGAGCTGTGTGGTCCGGGGACGTAACTGAGTCCCTCGGGTCTTGTCTGCAGGAGTGGGTCACAGCAGCCTCCTCTCGGTCAGTACGAGGTTTACATGAGTTAATGTTTGTAAAAGCACTTAGAACACAGGAGAGTTCATTAAATTAAAAAAAAAAAAAAATCAACTGTGATCTTATATGCCAGCAACAGAGTCAGAAAATGTAACAAAATGTACACACATTGGTTAATCCTCCCGATCATCTTGCAACAGCACTACTGACCCTGTTTTACAGACGAGGACGAGGACGCTGGGGCTTGCTCAGAAGTTAAATTATGTCCAGGACCACAGAGCTAGGAAAGGGGGGCAAGAAAAAGGGGGGCCAGGGCCGCTGGTGCACAGTCCATACTTTTCCAATCACAGTTTTTGAGGCACGCTGATGGCTCCTCAGTTTGCCTGCCTTTTTGGGAGCAGAGCGAAGGTAGGAATAGATAGCCCAGTGCTTTTGCCAGGAAGAAAAGAGCTGACAGAAGTAGGTTTAAACAAATGGAAAGACGTATCATGTTCTTGGATAGAAAGACGACATCATAAGACAACAGCAAGGAGTAAAGCAGTGCGCACGCATGCGTGTGTGCGTGTGCGTGTGTGCATGTGTGTGTGGCCGTGCGTGTGCGTGCGTGCATGCGTGTATGTTGGTGGGGATTGGGAAGACCTTGCCAGACATTAAAACAAATTTTAAAGCCTCTCTAATTAAACAGTGTACAATTAGTGCATGAACAGCCTGACTAAATAGATCAGAATAAACAGTTCAGAAACAGACCCAAGCGCACATGGGAATTTAATACTACAAATCAGGAGGAGGAAACAACGGGCTTTTTAATAGATGTTCTGGGGACAATTGCATAGCTATTTGCAAAGTGATAAAAGATGGACTCACACCTCACTCCATACAAAAGGACCAATTCCAAATGGGTGGAGACCTAAATGCGAACATGAAACCATAGAACTGGTGGTAAAAAAATGGGGTGAATTCCTTTTTAACCTGAGAAGGAGGAAAACCTTTCTATCTAAGACTTGAAGTGCAAAACCTTGCAAGAAAAGATTGATAAATTAGACTTCAATTTTTTTTGGCATGGCAACAAGTTATATGTATTGCTGATGGAAATGCAAAATGTACAACCTATAGCAGAGGGATTTGGTAATGTCTAGGAAATTTACATATACATTCATTGCTTGATCTCAAAATCCCTTTCCTAGGAATCTATCCCAAAGATTCAGTGGCAAAAGTACAAAATGCGCATGCAAAAGGCTGAAAGCACCTTTAGGCAGAATAATGCCCCCTGCAGGCATCCTCTCAACCACTCCTCCAGGTGTCCACACCCTAATCCCTGGGACCTGTGGGTAGTTACTCCACACAGAAGGGATTTTGCAGACGTGATTAAGGTTAAGAGGCTTGAAATCGGGAGATTATCCTGGATTATATGGGTGGGTCCTGAAAAGTGCTGAGAGTGGGACAGAAGAGTGGGTCAGAGGGATGAGACAGAAGGAGACAGTTGAAGCCTGGGAAGGACCTACCCGCCACGGCTGGCTCTGAAGGTGGAGGGAGGGACGTGGTGGCCGTAAAAGCTGGGGATGGTGACAGCCAGCTCGGTCCTAGGACCACCAGCAACAGCCTGAATGAGCAGGAGACGGTGGTCTTCCAGAGCCTCCGGACAGGAACGCAACCTGCCCACACCTGGACTTCAGCCCATGGAGCCCAAAGCTGTGAGATAACACACCTGTGTTGTTCCAGCCACTGGGTTTTGGCTGTTTGTTGTGGCAGCAGCAGGAGAGGAATGCACACCCCAGGTGTCCAGTGGACCAGCTGAACACACAAACTTGCACGTCCACACAAGGGAAGACCACACGCCAGGCATGTGATGTTCACGTGTCCTCAGCTGAAGAAAGCAAAGCACCTTCTGCATACGGAAGGGGGACACGGGTACGTGTATTGCTAACGCTGCAAAAGACAAAAGAGGACCAGCCGGAAACCTACTGTGGGGCTTCTGGGGAGAGAGGCAACAGAGTAAAGGGAGAAAGACGAACACAGACTTCCCTGAATACAACTAGTAGTTTTGACGTTGAGATCATGCAAATGAGTTACGTGCTCAAAAATAAATTAAATTTAAAATGTTTGAACAGTTTTTTAAAAAGTAAAAATGGGGCTTCCCTGGTGGCGCAGTGGTTGAGAGTCCGCCTGCCGATGCAGGGGACGCGGGTTCGTGCCCCGGTCCGGGAAGATCCCCCGTGCGGTGCTCCGCAACCGGAGAGGCCACAGCGGTGAGAGGCCCACATACCACAAAAAAAAAAAAAAAAAAAAAAAAAAGTAAAAATGATATTTAAAGAAAGCAATCTCTAAAAAGTGAAGCGAAAGAACAAAACAAAGACACTGAAATGAATGAAGCTAATCTGTATTAGGTTGGTGATAGAAACACACTGAGAAGAATTTAGACTCAGTATTTTGACTGTACCTCCACAGTGTAATACGGTCTAAGGACAAATAGGTTGCATATTCAGCAGGCTCCTTAGCAATAGCATGGACACTGCAATTTTGAAACTCTTTATAGAATAACAGGATAAAGAAAATAAGTAATTTAGTTAATATTTCTAGAAAGCACACTTTTAGTATAAAAGTTACCGAAAACGTAAATTCAAAGTTAAGTAATCTTAAATTTGAAATATCAGTACGAACTCACGATGTTTCCAAAAATGTGCGTTTCCTCTCTCTATCCGCTGGAAAAGTCGAGCGACAATGACCAGTCAGCAGCAACGAGCACCCTCCCCTCCCCTTAGTGCCCAGATTATGGCCTTTAAATACGATTTGACACTAAAGGAAACCAGGTAGCAGCGGCTCAGTCTGAGCTTCAGCTTGGCGCTCGAAGGCACAGGATGCTCCCGGGAAATCCCCCTGCATCAGGAAACAAGGAAATCATCCAAGATCAGTTATCATGAGGTCAAAACACCTAGAACATGAAGGGCTGCCCACTGGCCAAGATGGGTCAGTGTTAGGTTCAAAAAGAACGATGACTGTAGGTGACTGAAACAGACTGAATACACAAAAAACCCGTCCTGTCCTACTGACACTCAGGAAGAGAGAGAGCAGGGCAAAAAGGAAGAAAGAGAAAGCTGTTAACGTTGGGAGTGACTGGGAGCCGGTCCCTCACTCTGCAAAGCCCTGCCTTCCTGTGTTCCGGGTAACGACCTGACCTGAGGGAGGAGGGAGGTGCTGCTTCTCAGCTCCAGCTGCTAAATGCGGAAAGACTGAGCGAAAGTTGCCATTTTGAGTATCTGCCGATAACACTGAATTCAGGCAGAGGTCACCCATGGGTGAGACCACTGGATACGAAGCTGACGGGAGGACAAGGCAGGGACCAGGCTGCCGATCGTGCGGTGTCCCTACGTTCCCTAGAGGGCGACCCCGAGACCCCTGGTGTCCTGATGTGCCGCCGTATGAAGCCCCCCCAGCCCCGCCCGGGAATTACTCTCTACCACAGTGACCACGACAACGTGGGAACGATCCAATGGAGGTTTGAGAATGAACTTCCTGTTTACGGGAAACACGGGGGCAGGGGGACACGTGAAGTGACACTACAAGGATGCAGATGGGAGATGCTTCTCCGATGGAGGGCATTCCACGGGACAGGGGACTGGGGTTTGTAACAAGGCAGTGGCAGGGGAACAGAAGGGGCTCTGGGTGAAAAGGGCAACATCTCTAGTGGCAGAAGGCAGCTGAGTGGTGGGCGGGGACAGGGTGGGCTTGAGGGGCTGCTAGGGAGGATTGCAAAGGGCGCAAGGGAGCTAGCTTCTGGGGGCGGTGGGCTTGTTCACTATCTAGACTGTGGCGAGGGCCTTACAGGTATACAGACAGGCACGTCTGGGTCAAAACTTAACAGACTGTATACTCTAGAAATGTCAAGTTTATTACATGCAAACTGTACCTTGAAAAAGCCGTTAAAATTTTTTAAAAACTGATTTAAGAGACACGACAACCAAATGCATAATGTGAACTTTGTGTGGATCCTGTTCTCATCAAAGCCACAGTAAAAAGACGTTTTTGGAAAATCTGGGGAAATTTGAATGTGTACTGATTATTAGATGATATTAAGGAATGTTCATTAATTTTGTCAGGTGTGATAATGGCATTCTCATTATGAGAAAATGCATCCATAGTTTAACGTAAAGGTATCGAAGGAAGACAAGTGCACAGGATGAGAACAGGTGTGACCGAGAGACAACATCCCTAACATTCCAGAGCCTTCCCGTACAAGACCCCAGAGGGGACCAGTGCTCTAACACCAAAGATTATGTTTTCTTCTCTGGGACTTTGTACCTGTGGACTCAAATCACGAGTCCGGCTTCTCTCGCTCAACACTGTGCTTGTGAAATCTGTGCCTATTCAGTGCTGAATATGTGGGAATAAAATGACGTGTGGTCTGAGATACGCAGTGGTCACCAGTGGAGAGAGGGAAGCGGGGGCACATGGGGCGGGGGAGTACGAGGCACAAACTAAGCTACAGGATGCGTTGTACCACACGGGGAATAGAGCCAATATTTTATAATAACTATAAATGGAGGACAGCCTTTAAAGATTGTGAATGACTATACTGTACACCTGTAACTTATATAACGTTGTACAGCAGCTACGCTTCAATTTAAAAAGAAAAGGTGCAAACTAATTGGCATGAGATAAGATATAAGGATTTAATGTATAGCACAGTGAATATAACCAATATTTTGTAATAACTTTAAATGGAGGATAATCTATAAAAATATTGAATCGCTATGTTGTACGATTGAAAATAATGTAATAGTATGAATAGACGATACTTCAGTAAAATTTCTTTTAATTGAAAACAAAACCCCCAAACACTCCAGCAACAATAAAAAGTAGGACTAGATGGATCTAGATAAGAGAAGAGACAAACCTGGGTGGTGGGTGTGTGTGGGAGCTCATTAGATCTTGCTGCTTCCTTTTGGGTATGTTTAAAATGTTTCAGATTAAAAATATAAATAGATCAGTTGTGGGACAGAAGCACTAAGCAAACGTAGCGTGGAGAGAAGTGCTATGTGATCCCCCATCACTTCCTCTCCTCGGACAGACAGAAGGAAGGACCCTTCCCAGACCCCCTGCGGCTGCCTGGAGCCCGTGACTGTCCTGGCGAACAGAATCCAGGCAGAAGGAGTGTGGACGCTCCCAGGTCCGGCTCTGGAAGCACGAGACGCAGATCTTGAGTTGAGCCACGGAGGGGTGGGCATCTCCACTCCTGTGGCCCCGCCTGGCCTGACTCCCACTCGGAAGCCCTCGGAGTTTGTGTCCTTGGTGTTCACCGTGCCCAGCTGTACTGCTGTCCAGTGACGCCAAGGGCAGACTCTCGGCTTCTGTGTCCCTCCGAGCACTCGCCCGGCTCCATCTGGCCGACTCTGAGACGCCAGGATTGGTTTCCAGGAGATCCCACAATTTTTCTCCTTGATTTTCTTCGATGCGTTTTAAAGTTCGCTTTTATTCTTTCGGTTTTCATTTCCAGGGGATTTATTTCTTCAGTTTGATGGGAGGTAGGGGCACACGGTGATGTTTTTCTACGTAAATAATTGTTCCAGCCCCATTGATTGATCAGTTCCAAATAGCTGGTTCCCATTGTCCGAATCCTGCAGAGGTTTCTGGAAACAGTTGCTTAATGAAAGTTTTGAAGATGTAGATGGAATTCGTGCCCTGATTTATGGCCCGTTTCCAAGAGCGAATTGTCTTGCAGTAGAGCACAAGCACAGTCACGAAAATTGCTAGGGTTTTACTACGGACAATAACTGGAAACTTTACCACCCCCGTCATGCGGCTCTTCGTCTGTTTTCTCGGTTCTTAGAACAAGGCGCTTCTGGGTGGGTGGGATTCACCGAGGCCCCTGTGACCCTCCCTCTGACGCACGAGCCCTGTGGGGCTTGCTATCTTGCTATCGCGCTTTGAGTCAGAGGCAAAGTTCTCCCTAAGGTCGACCCTCAGGCTCCCCGTGACCTGCCCCCCGGCTCTCCCCTACCCGCCCTCACTCCAGCCATCCGGCACCCCTGCCGTCCTCACAGGTAAAGCGCATGCTCCTCTCCCAGCAACCTGAGGGTCCTTCTCCTGAGAGAGGACCTTCCTCCTTTACGGCACAGGCTTTGTCTGTTTCTGTTTACCACTGTGCCCCTCGTGTCTAGAATAGTGCCTGGAAATAAACACGCTCTACAAACATTGCTGAGTAAATGCATATTCATTCATTCATTCATCTGAGAGAAAAGTTGTACCAGACAATCCTCTTAGTCTGTTCGGTAGCTAATTGGGATATAGAATTAAAAGAAGAATCTCAACCAATGACGCCATCAAATTGGGGGAACTTACGGTATACTGAACCACAGCTTGAATGCTCACCCCATGATCACTGCTCCCAGCCTCCAGTAAGGGCCCAGCCTAACATCCCGTTTTCCCCCATCTTCCCACACCCTAACCCCGGCATCCCAGCCGCCTCCAGCCTCTGGTCCTCCTCCAAACATCACCACCTCCCAAACTGCCCACAGGCAGCTCCAGCTACGGATTCATCACTCTGCAAAGGCATCAGTCAACCGTCTCTCCGCTTTAGGCCCCAGGGTTAGTCTGTGGAAACTGCGACTCTCGGCTTCAAGGAGACCATACCTGTCCCTCCACGATCCACCTGGAGATGGATGTCTTCCCGTCGTAGCCGGGTCGGAACTGCAGGGTGGCTGAGCGAGGGCTGATGTTGGAAATGACCAGATTGGATGGGGCACCAGGGAGTTCTGGAGATAAATGAGAGGGGAAAGGTGGAGGTTTAAATTCTGTCACAGCTTAGGAAGGGTATCAACATATCAGTAAGTAGACAGCTCCAAAATGCCTTTACATCATAACAGGGCTTGTTTTCACAACCACGAAGGTGAGAAGCACAGCTTTCCAGGAACGTGCTCACAGCACGACTGCCACTCCAACGGGGTGGCCCGTCAGGCTCCAGGCCACGTGCCGTGTCACTGGAGACCTGTGAATGTGGCTCCCAGATGACAAACCATGAAGGTCAGGTCATGTCTCACTCATCCTCTCCCTGAACAGCAGGTGATCAGTAGACACTTGTTGAGTGAAGAAAGGTTGGACGAAGGTGGCTCTTCCAGGATCCTCAAAGAACCCAGAGGACCCACTGTCCCTCCTCCCTCTGACAATGACCTTGACGCCTTCAAAAGGGAGGGGGGGGGAAGCGTGCACCCCGTGCGTCTCCAGGCAGCTTGACGTGGGGAGGTGTGCAGGTCCTGAGCCGTAGGCTTCCTGGCTCTGGTTTCCAAGACAACTGGATTCAGGTGAGAGCGCAGAACTCTTCCCGCTCTGCCGGCGCTCGGTTGCTCTGGCAGCTAAACGAGGGGCGGGTGGGCTCTGCACGAGGCTCCCCCCTCTCAGGCTGCCTGCGGCTAAGCCTCCGTGCTGAACACAGGCCCTCGGGCGGGTTGCCCACTCCCCCCAAGGAGCCTGCCCCACTCAGAAGTGAGATACTGTGAGTTCAAAATGAGAGCTCTTACGTTACTGGGCGACGCAAAAACTCTAGAGAAAGACAGCAGGATGAAATGAAGGCGAAAAAGATACAACGTGAGCAGGAGAAAGGCTCTCAGGCCGCGCCGTATCTGAGGAACAGCTTCCGAACTCGCCCGTGTTTGGGGTATTTAAGACCAGGTCTCGCACAGGGACAATAAGACCTCTTTGGTGATCAGTTCAGTATTTGCACAGGCAGCGTCGCTAGGCTCTCAAGGGTCCTTTCCACACCACGTCTAATGAATTTGAAGAGGAAAATATTTAAATCGAAGGACAAGTGACTCCTTTTTGCATATTTCTCAGCTCTCTGGATTCCTTAGCTGGTTCTTTAGTCGCTGATGGATGTAAACTTTGAGCACAGCAAACGGAACACAGCCCCCAAAGGGATCGTCGTCACGTGATTTTGCTCGGCCTGCCCCAGGGTGGACCCCTGGCTACAGGTGACCCGAACCGTCAGGGAAGCAACAGCAGCAGCCCCGCGGCCTCCCCCGAGCCTGGGTATCAGGTTCACTCGGCACAGCCGGGCCCGTGTCCCCTCCAGCGCTTCTCTGCGTCCGGGGCGGAGGTGAGGTCAGCTCGCCCACTTCCCAGCCCCGGTTGGACGGTGTCCAAGCTGTCCAGGGAACAATCTGGTCATGCACAGGGACGTGCCCCCAGTGTTACCCCGGCCGCTGTACGTCAGCCGTGTCTAACAGATTAAATCATGTGCCGTCATCATCTCATCATCACTAGTTATTAAAGCACTGACAACATTGTAAATGTGTGCTTTGGCAGCCGGCTGTTTACGTAGAATAACTGAATCTCTCTGGAAGCCAGACTTCTTTCCTAAGAAAGGATACATGTATTTTGAAAATACCTTTAAAAAAAACATCGGATTGCCTCAAGTGTGGTCCCCGAGCAGCAGTGTGGGCTTGTTCCTGGGGCTCGTTCCACTGCAAGCTCTGCAGCCTCACCCCAGACCCAGGACTCGGCCATGCGGGAGTGGACCCAGCACTGATGGGGGGAAGCCCTCAGCTGATGCTCAGGCCAGCGCTAGAAGCATCACTGCCTGAGAGGGAGGGCAGGGGTGGCTGCTTATCAGTAGACAGGAAGACTTGCTTCGGGACCCTGGGGGCTCCAGGCTCCCCTGACGGCCAGGAAGGTAGAAAGGGCCCCGTGGGGTCACAGCGCTCAGAGGACAGGATACACTCCCTCCTTCTCTACCACCCCACCCTCCCGAAACACAGTCCCTGTGCGGAGAGGCGGTTATTCCTCTGGGGAGTTGTAAAAACTGTATACATTTTATTTGTTTTGTATCCTCCTCAGGTCCCGTGTGGTGTGCCAGGCTTCCAAGAAAATAATTAGGTTACAAAACCCTAACTGGGCGTGGAGGGTGCTATGGGGGTAAATGCCGGCTTCAGCCTTTCCGGGCCTGATGAGCAAAGCTGTTGTGCTTTTTCCTCAAAGACCAAAACGAGGCCAACTGACCTTTTTAGAGAGCAAGAGACGTCTGGCTTTAATTACAGGACTGAACGGATGGCCCCATGACATCCTCTCACACCCACACGTATTCTGTGAATTCCTTGGAAAAACACTTTCATTTTAAACATAAACTGTGGAGAGAAAAGGTTGAGTGCAATTTCCAAAGCTGGATGAGGGTGAACGTCTAGGAGGGGGCTCTGACTTACAGAAAGCCCCGCGAGCATGGCCACCTCGGCCCTGCTGTGTGCGGACAGACGCTTCACGCTTCGCGCCCCTTCCTCGTCCCCCTCCCCGCGTACCTTTTCTCCCCACCTACCTTCTCCTCACTCCTTCCCTCAAACCCACATTTTCACCGTTTTGTTGAGTGAATGCACTTTTGTGCTTCCTGGTCTTAAGTGTAACGTTCATTGACCCCCGAACATCCGAGCCAGGAGCTGACACCCCTCTTTTAAAGGCCCCCAGGGACTTCTGCACAAAAGATGCCCATCAGCTCCGAGCGTGAGAAACGGCCCAGGGAAACGCGGCAGCGGGGACGCCAGGGCCCGAGCGCACTGACCTGGGGGCACCCCGGAAGAGATAGTGGACGAGGTGGCCAGGCCAGCGCCCACGGCGGTGAGGGCCGCCACGTCAATGGTGTAGGTGGTGAGAGAGGACAGCCCTTGGATCTTATACTCGTGCGTCGAGCTGTTGAGAGTGAGCTCCAGCCGTGAGTCGCTCTTCCCGTACACCTCCCAGGAGATCTGGTAGCCTGGAAAGCAAGTGAGGGCACAGGGTTAGTCCCGGGGTCCCGGGGACAGAGGCTGGGCCACCCGTTTATCTCGGAGAATCTGAGCAACAGCAGGGAGCTCAGCCGGGCCCACTGAAGTCCACTGCGAGTCCACAGCCCCTGGAAACGAGACCCCGGGCTGGGCCCCTCCATCCTGCCGCTGGATCCACAGGGGCGGCAGGAGGACGGGGCTGGGATCTCGGCCAGCTCGGTCCCCGCAGCATGGACGG
>NW_006771655.1:1294652-1300119 GCF_000442215.2 Lipotes vexillifer
GGGGGGGGGGCTGAGGGATGGCTGGCAGCCTGCGGTGCTCGGTGCAGCCTTCTCTTGTCAAATGATAGACGTGCTTCATCCGTATTTCCATTTTTAGACGCTGATATTTTCATTACACGGTACTCTAAATCAGCAGCTTGCTCCTGGCTTGCAACTAATTTGTGGAAACACGGCCACTTTTCCCTTTACAAAATGATTGATAAAACACTTTTTGCCTTAAAGTTTCTCTCCCCCAGGGCACGAGTGTCGCTTCCAGCTCTGCCTTCCCCTTGGAGCCTGTTTTCCGAGCGACGTCCGATCTCCTCTGTACTCGGATCGTCCGGCGGGGCCTCATGATCACAATTTATTCAGCCATTGCAGTTTGGGGCTCAGAGAAAAAAGACCCTGCCAGCCCCTGGGACAGCCCCCTTGGAGGGGGCTTCTGTGATTAGAGAGCATTTAAGAGTGTCCGCTAAAGAGGGAGGTGGGGATGGAGGGCGCTCCCGGGGCCAAAGGCAGAGCGCTGAAAACCTTTTCTTCCGTCTTCCCGGCCGATAAACTGGGGAGACAGAGGCACTGGGAGGCGTCTTCTCGTTCCTCTTCCTCTGATGAAAGCAATAAACAGAGTGAGAAACTCTCACTCGCAGGTAAACAAGAATTGAGAGGAGAGCGTCCCGGGACCTCAGTGTTTTGAAAACAATAAAATTTTAATGTCAGAAGCCGCTGCCCATCTGCTGCCCCACAGCCTGGTGAACTCTGTGTGCTGGGGGGCTCCTGTGCTAGGGCGGGGCGGACGGGGCACCCGGCAGTGGAGGAAGCAGGGGGCCCTGCCACACGCTGGAAGCCCCTAGCTGCGCTCCTGGCCCGCGGGGACCGCTGAAGCCCACTAGGCCCGCGGCTCCAGCTGCTTCTCGGGGGGCCAGCCACGCACCATCTCCCGACTCCAGACCTTAGAACCTCCCTCCTACCGGGGACCGTCCTGACCTCTGGCTTCCCGCATTCTCAATGGGCCGGCACGAACACCACGATGCCCTAAAATCAACCCGTTCTGTCTTTTTGGCCGGTTCAGATTTTTGGAGCTGACTGTACAATTAAAAAAAAAAGAGAAACCTTCAGGGCAGTGAGGATTAATAACTTCAGATCCACAGAGTACTTATGACGTTCCTGTGACGCTCTGAGCACTTCACCTGCATTAATTCACTCAACCTCGTGCCGGAGCCCTGAGGCTGGAGCCATCATGACCCCTACCTTACAAAGGAGGGAGCCGGTGCCACCAGAGGTTCCTGAACTGGCTGGAAACGGCCCAGGCTCTTCACCCTCCACAGAGCCTCCTTCCACACGACCTGCCCTCGGAAGTCTTGACGTGCACAGGTAAACCTGGAAACCAGCCCCGGCCTTGGCGGGTTAGCCTGATAAATCTCTACACGGGGTGGCGACCCTCGGGGTCTTCCCTGAACGCACAGCAGGAGAAGGCTGTCGTTATGTTGTCACACACGCTTGCCGTTATGTATGTTGTGAATGTTACAACCTTGTGTGTCGGACAATTTGATTTGTTTAAAAGCCGTTCTTCATCAAAATTTACTAAAATATAGCCTTTTGTTCTGCATGGCAACCTGGAGCCCAAGCACAGCAATTATAGCACCTTTAGCAGAAGAGAATTACTAGGATCTCCTGGCATCAAAACTGACAATCCAGTGTGCTGCCGTTGTGGATGCAATCACCACCAAACGGACAACTGAAGACGCTCGTGTGCTCAGGAAAGGGTGTGACAAACACCAGCAGAGAGAGGGAGCTGGCCTGGAGGCCGCGCACAGAGGGACCAAGCGGGGGCGTGTGGTGGGCAAGGCCCCGAGCGGGCCGTCCTGGCCGTGAGTGTCCCTCTGGCTCCGGTGCAGGAACGGGGGGCCCGCAGCCAGGGGCCGGGCCTCCGGCTGGCGCCCTACCTGCTCCAAACAGCTGCCCAACTGAGACTAGCGACCGGAGGAGCTTCAGGACCAATTCTGCGTGGATCCGGCGTGAACTCTCTGCAAGAGGGCAGAGCGTCCAATCCCAGGCTGTCTGCCTGCATCCCGGCCCTCACAGACCAGAGCTCACGCGGGCAGAGAGGAGGACGCTGCAGTTTACAGGGAGCGCTCGTGGGCAATTCACGCGCGCGCCCGGCGGCCCTGCCGCTCGCCTCTCCTTCCGGCAGCACAAGGAAGCTCCGGGCACCCAGTTTCCTGAGGGCCGTCTGCACACAGAGCGGCCCGCATGCGGGACCGACGTCATGCTGCCCGGCAGCTGCTCTAACAGCCTCCGGCGCTGATGGAGCGGCTTCAGAGGGACGGTCGCTGGTGCCCTGTGGACGTTTCCTGAAAGGGGCTTTTGGAGGCCAGGTGTGCCCACAAACACGGTTTTTCTTTTGCTATACTTGGTAAAATTCTCTCCCTCCAGCCTGGAAAAGGCCTCTGGGGTGCTGCCGGCGTGCCCCACGGGAAACCCAGTCAACCTGGGGAGCACCGCCCTGCGTGTCCGGGCAGAGCGTCCAGGGCAGGGAGAGCCCCACGGAAGGCAGGGGTCCCTGGTAGGTGACCACTGCCGGGCTCCCGCCTCTGGGGAGGCCCTCTTCCCCCGCAGCCCATCGTACAGGGTGGGCAGGAAAGGCGACAGTACAGGCCAGACGTGGTGGGACAACGCGGCCCCGAGAGAGGAGAGAGGAGCGTTTGCCTGCAGCTCCGACCCAGACCCTCGGAGCTGCCACCACGTACTTGCTCGCAGCCCAGGGGCAGGGCGACCCAGCTCTGAACAGCCCGAGCTGCGAAGGCCGAGTTCCACAATAAACAATAGCTGCTGCCTGTAACTACAGGTATTTGTTTAATAAAACATGAAATTGGGTTCATTAAGCTCTATTAGCTGGTGTGACGGGTGACCATCCATCGGGAGTACTGGTGCCCGCCGCTCAGCCTGGGGATGTCGGCTCCCCTCGGGTGATGACGCCCGGGGGTCTCCTTCAAGGCTGGAAACTGGAGGGGAGACCTCGGTGCTCCCAAAGGGCAGGGTGGGGCTGAGGGTGTGTCTGTGAGGGGGCAAGGCCTGCCTGCCTGCAGAGTGCGTCCGTCCACCAAGAGGTCCTGGCCAGATTTCTGAAACACAGCACACTTAGGTGAATCCTAAAGGCTGAGCTGACAGAGGTAAATGGTCTGCCTCTCCCCACCTCAGCCCCCTCTGAAATCAGCAGTAGGTAGGGCTCTAATTCACTCTAATTCAGCCACAGATGGTCCCCGAGGGGCCTGAGCTAGAAAGCCTTTTCTTCCAAGTGGTGGAGCCTCCTGCTGAGCATTTGCTTCTAGGCTTGCTTTCCCTCTCACTAGTCTGCTTTTCCTCCCTTTGTGTACCTTAAAGTGACATCCTGCTGTCTGCAACCTCCGCCCTCCGCCCCTGCACCCGCCTGGTTTATTTAACTCCTTCCGTTCCTGGCCGCAGGAGGGCTTTTCTTCATTATATGCTCAGCGCTGCAGTCCTCTACTAGGAAGACCTCAGAACGTGCAACAGATTGGGGTTTCGAGGTCCAGTTTCAACAGTGACTTTTCCCCATTCCTGGACTTAACGTTATTTAAAGTGGGTATTTCAGAACATCAGCTTCTTGAGGGCAGAACTAGACTCGTAAATTTACTTTATTTAACAGTGAGGGTTAGAGGCGGCATCAGTTCTCAGGTACCATCTGGACCCGAGGACTCCACTCTGTGAGGGGGTCTGGTCGAGTCCAGGTGAGTAGAGGGCACCCAGCAGGTAAGTCGTGGGCGGGGCTGACGCTGGGAGGTTTCCTGAGTAAAGGGAGAGAAAGGGGGAGTTTCGTGTAGGAACACGGTCCCCCGGGGCACTGCAGGGAGAATGGTGCCGGCCCTCCGCCCGTGTCTGTGGGCCTCCGCAGCCCTCCAGCTTGAGCGAGTCACGATTCAGGATCAGAGCGCGCCGCGCTCCTTTGGATGCACCCTGTCTTTGCAAAGCTGAGTTTTTGGTGGTTGCTGTGATAAGGACACAGGAACGATGTGAAAACCGACGTGGAACGGGAGGTTCGGCAGAGGCAGGTCCAGTCTGATTCCAAGTCGGAGAAGCTGGGCAGTACCTTGGGGGCGCACACGTCCCATCAGGAACTAACTGGTTATCTGAGGAGGGATGCAAATATTCTTTTCTTTCAATTAATGTGTCTCCTCTTTTCAAACGGCTATTAAGGTGCTAGGATAGAAATACTAAGCTGTGTGCACTTGACCGCCGGGCAAGCAGAACTGCCGGGTGTTTCTCTGGCCTGCGGCGTGGCGAGGGGCCCAGCGAGTCACCGAGAGACAGGGACGCTCTGGGCCGGGGTGAGCAGCGCGGGTCGGACCCGCGTCCAGGGGTTGATGGCGTGGAGGAGAGGGTGCGGCAGCCCTGCCCTGGCCTTGGCCACCTGCTGGCCGCGTGACCCTGGGGCGGGATCGCCCAAGGTCTCAGACGGGGTTAGGAGACGCGCCTTGCCTGGTCGTTCAGAAAGTAAACAAGAACCGGAACGCTAAGGGGCCTGCATGCGGGAGGTGGCTACGGGTGGTGCTGCCACCCAGGACACAGGGCGGGAGGAAGGGGACCCTGACCCTGCGGCCAGGCCGGGGACAGCCGATCGCCCCTGGCCCACGCGGCTCACTCCCAGACAGTTTTCTTGACCACACAGCCAGCGTGAGCACGCTTCCTGGGCCATGGGGCTCACGAGGGACCCCAGGGGCTTCGGGGGTCGGCTGGACCACCTGGCCAGTCGCTGAGGGGCGGGCACAGCTCCGGCTCCCGAGGGGTCACCAGCAGACGGACGTGAGGTCCCCAGGAAGGGCTGCCAGAGCGGTGGGGCCTGCGCTGTGAGAACGCTTCGCGGCTGGCGGGACGTTTCAAGTGCTGTCTACTGAATGGAAAGGGCCGCCCGGGGCAGACCACGCCGGGCAGCCCCCGGGGGTCGCCCGCAGCCCCGTGAGGGTGTTTCGATGCCCGTGTGTGGGGAGGGGGGAAGGGGTGTGCGAGGGGAGCCCTGAACCTGCTGGAACACGGTCCTCCACAGCTTCCCCTGAGGCTGAAGCCCATGCGGAGTTTATCAAGTCTGCAATTTTTTCCCCCCAAACTAAGATTTAAATTCAGCTTTAACCTGAATGGTTTTTCAGAAACCTCTTCTGCAACGTAAAATCATTAAAAGCCCTACAACGGTGAGCTGCTCCCCCTGAGGTCCCCCGAGGGTCCCGGCGGCCTGGCACTGGCATCGGAGGCAGGAGACAGGCGTGGCCTGGCCACTCGCAGGCCGGGGCACCGGGGCCGCCGTGCGGCGGTGGGCGCCCAGGGCACAGCTGCCGAGGAAAGGTCACCCCACCCGCCTAGCCTCAGTCTCCTCAGCTGTAAAACAGTCGTAATCTCAGCAGTCGCCTCACCAAGTTGCTGTGAGAACTAAGGGAGAGAAAGGCCCACGAGAGGACGCAGCGGAAACATGGATTCCTGC
>NW_006771655.1:1300325-1320515 GCF_000442215.2 Lipotes vexillifer
AGATAAGGCGAGGAGGCCAAATCTCCAAACTCTGAGGTTGCAGCCCAGGAGGGAAAGGGGCTCTTGGTGGCATCAGTGGCACCACCTGGGGGATGGCGAGCGAGCCCTCTGCCCTCGGCCCTGCGGCCAGTCACCCTGCAGGGGCCGCAGGCACCCATGCGCTGCCAGCCGCGGTGCTTGGGGCTGGGTCCATCGCTCTGTGTTGGGGCAAACGTGTTCCTCCTCTACCTAAAGACTGAGACCCTTACCTGTAATGATGCCGTTTTTCTCCAGGGGCTCCTGCCAGCTGACCTTGAGAGACGTGTCCAGGATCTCCGTGAAACTTAGGTGTCCCACAGCTCCGGGTTCTAGCAATTAAACACAAAGACGTCTGTTAGCAAGACAGCCCAATACTCTCTGGTCAGATTTGTGTGGAACGTTCTCACTGTGGAAGGGGGCAGGGAGCTGGGCCAGAGCCCACAGCAAATGTCAGAGAAAACCCAGAAGGGACAGGGAGTCCGAGGTGTTGAAGGTGACCTGGCTACGGTCACATAAATTATTTCACTCAGCCTCATCCCAGTCTCGCCAAGAACTGGAGAGACCGGCAGCAGGAGAGGCAGACACAATCCCTCCTCTGTCTTTCTCCTGATCTGATCTAATTGGAACAACCAGGTGGCTGGATCCTGAAAGCAACCGCGTGCACCAGCATCCCCAGAGGCCTTTGCAGCTGAGTCATGTGTCTGGCTTGTGTAGGGACAGAGCCCGGAGCCCTGGCCTGGAGGCAGTCCTGGCCACAACTGGCTGCAGGGCGATGCCTGCTGACCTGATCCAGAATTCCAGGCTACCACCCTTACTCACTCTCCCCAGGGGCCCCAGGGGCAGGGCGGGCGCGAGAAATTTCCAGCAAAACCGGCATGTTTCCCTGGAGTTTCCCTGACCGTAGCCCCTCCTAGTGCAGGAGGGCAGAGTGGCAGAGCTGCTATTTAACGCTGGGCTCAGCGGGGTTCAAGCCTGGCCCCTCTGCTTGCTGGCTGTGCATTACCTAAGCTCTCTAAGCCTTAGTTTGCTCATCTGTGAAATGGGGAAAATAAAAATGACTCACTCTGCAAGGTAATCGTGAGAAGAAATGGAATAAAACACGGAAGCGCTTAGCGTCTCCTGACACCACAAAAATGCTGATCGACGTCGGTTGTCATCATTAGTAGTTGTCAGTTATCGTACCATCAGAGTATAAAGTCATTTCTAAGATGAGCTTGCTGTCACTTTGAAGAACACCAGAGAGAAAAGGCCTGAGAGGCCAAAACAGGAGTTCAACACATCCAAGATCACGGACGGATTCTGAGAGCCGGAGTGACATTACGAATCTGCTCGGATCCCTCCCTGACTTTGCGGCTGTAAAATTCAACGCCAGGCCCAGGGCAGTGAAGCAACTGCCCGAGGATGCACAGCCACCAAGCCCAGAGCTGGGCCTGGCACGGGGGCCTCCTGCTTGCTCTGGAGGGACTGCAGGGCCGTCTGGGGGCTCAGTAGTCGTGGCGCACGGGCTTACTTGCTCCGCGGCATGTGGGATCTTCCCGGGCCAGGGCTCGAACCCGTGTCCCCTGCATTGGCAGGCGGATTCCTGACCACCGCGCCACCGGGGAAGCCCACATTTCACTCTCTGAGTGTGGAACGTGGTAAAGTAGAACGGCTGTCAGGGCCATCTCATCCTCCCCCAACTGTGAATTTCCAGAAAGACAGTCTGACGGATTTTTGAACTGACTTGTTCTTTTTTCAATCGATAGCGCAGCAAAGAAAGCTTTTTTTTTTTTTTTTTTTTGCGGTACGCGGGCCTCTCACTGTTGTGGTCTCTCCCGTTGCGGAGCACAGGCTCCGGACGCACAGGCTCAGCGGCCACGGCTCACGGGCCCAGCCGCTCCGCGGCATGTGGGATCCTCCCGGACCAGGGCACGAACCCATGTTGCCTGCATCGGCAGGCGGACTCTCAACCACTGTGCCACCAGGGAAGCCCAAAGAAAGCTTTTTGTTCCTTTTCTATCCTCAGTGTTTCTGCTTCCTGGATTCTTGCCCAAATATTCCTGTCCTCTAGCTCTGCTGGAACCAGCTGGCAATGTCTAGGCTTAAGTTTATATTCTGTTTCCTCTCTACTGAGCTTCCCACTCCGCACACCCTGGCCCCAAGTTCTTATTTCATCAGAGCTTTGGAGAAAGAGGCCAGCTGGGTGTGGGGCTAACCGTGGCGCCGTCCGCGCCATCACTACAGAGCGACGGGGGCCATTTCTCCAGCACCCAGAGTCCCAAGTCCTCTTTTAAAGGCCGCCCCCCTCCAAGAGCTGACAGCAGCCCTACCTCCCCCGTTTCAGTGAGATCATCCCTATTTACAAGGATGCTCTATCTTTCTAAGTAGGATGAACAGGCTTCCTGCCTATCAAAAAAATGGTGGTTCAGTTAGAAAATTCTAAAAAGATGACATCACTGCCATTTTTCTCAATTCCCAAGACATTCCTAATTTCTCTTTTCCTTACGAATGCCTGGCCTGGCTGCCTTTAAGGCTCTGCTTCCTGGCTGCACAGCATTATGGGATGTTTCCCCATAGTTAGTGTCTGTCTGTTTAGCTGGCAACAATAGGGCTTTTGTAGGAAAGAATTCAGCCAGGAGTCTTCTCTCATTTATCTGAAGGAGTTCTCTGCTTTTGCCACTTTTTATTTTTAACAAATGTCCTCTGGAAAGTAAAACCTGATATCCAGTTGGACCTGGCTGTGGTTGGAGCTGAGATGCGGCCCTGGCCTCTTCTTTCAATAATGAAATAGAGGGAAACGTCCAAATGATGAAGGGCCGTGACGGGTGCTTGATAGCCGCTCCTAGAGTTCACTACCACCTTCCTTAGTTACGGCGGCTCTCCCCTCCCACCCCGCTTGCAAACGGAAAGCTGTTAGGCTGTGTTTTCCCGCAGAGGACTGGAGCACGGAGCCTCCGAGCAAAAGCAGAACTTCCCTCCTTCCTCCAGAGGTCCCTCTGCTCGCCACCCCGTGCACTGTCCCCAGACCAGCCTCCCCTCATACGACGGTGCCAGAGCCCAGGGAGCCTCCCGTTTCTCTCACGCCCACCCGATTCCCAAAGCGACTGCATCCACTTAGGTGGATGGCACTGATTTCAGATATTTCCATCTGTGGTTAGACCACGGGCTCAATTATATTCCCTTAATTATTTTCCTCGGAAAATAAGGTCACGATCGCTAACTGCTAGGACTCCCAAACCTACGGCTTCAGACTCTCTGCTGCCCATTGGCCACACCTGCCTCCACGTGAGTGTGATCCGACTAAACCCAGCGTCCTAATCCTGGACCTGTTTCCCACCTTTCAGTCACGGGCATCACCATCTGCCCCGTGGCCGGTGCCGAGGTATGTGGAGTGAGATCTGCAGAACCCCTTCTTCCCACCCCCTGAGTCTAAGCAGCCCCCAGTTCTCTGTGCCGTGCCTCTAGCGTCTCCCCTACTGCTGGCTCCACCGCTGGTGTAGAGGTGCACGTAACTATTCGCCTTCCTCCCAGATTGCATCACCTTTATCTCTAGCCCATCATCACAAAACCTCCAGACACAGCTGTGGAAGCACTCAAGTCACAGCCCTAAGGGAGATCCCTCTGTGGTTCCCCAACGCCTAGACTATCTCCGTCCAAGCGTCTTAACTTAGCAGCTGAGACTCTCCTGGGTCGGCTTCCACCTCCTTCTGTAGGGTCACCCCCACCCCACAGACCACACTGAAGCTGAGCTAAACACCTCACACCCTCTCACACTCTCTTCTACTCTCTTTGCCTTTACGGGTTCTATTTCTTCTCAACCATTCTCGGCATCAAAAGCTCATCCATCAGGGCTGACCTCAGTTCTCAGCTCCTCCACAAGACTGACCTGACTCCCCCAGGTATTTTCTGTCACTCCTCACTGGGCTGCCACAGCCACTGCTAACGACCTCCTTCCTCAGTGGCACTGACCTCAGTCCTGTCCACCTCAGATCTGACTAGGCTGGGAGCTCTAAAGGCAGAGGCTGTGCTTACTTATCTCTGCTCCCCGCTTCAACACGCAGCTGGCTACCTCTCACATAATAGGTATTCTACAAACCTCGGAATGGAAGTTCATATACATGTTTGTATGTTGGATAGATGGATGGATGAATCCCCTGTAATTATGACAGGCCCAGTACACACAGAACTTGAGGAGGTAGCCTTAATATTTTTTTAAAAGAAGAGAAGGCTACATCTGACCAACTGTCTCTTTTAATCCTAAAATCTGATGAGGGCTATAGAAAGTTTATAATTATAAGGCAGATTCCAAAGCGGAATATACACATTATATTTTCAAGAACTCACGAAACCTTAAATGAGATTGATCATACTCTGGGCCATAAAACAAACCTCAATAAATTTAAAAGAACTGAAATTATGCAAAGTGTGTTCTTTGACTGTAATGGAGCCAAGCTAGAAGTCAATGGCAGAAAGCCAACAGGAAAATCTCCAACACATGGAAATTAAATGGCACACTTCTAAATAATCCATGGGTCAAAGAGGAAGTCTCAAAGGAAATAAAAATACATAGAGCTCAGTGAAGATGAAACAGAACATATCAAAATATGTGGGTGCAGCTAGAGCAGTGTGAAGAGGAAAATTTATAACACTAAGTGCTTACATCAGAATTGAGGACAGACCTCAAATCAACCACCCCAGTGCCTTACCCCAAGAAATTAACAGAAAAGCAAAATAAACCCAAATCAAGCAGAAGGAAGGAAATGATAAGAGCAGAAATCCATGAAATTGAAAATAAGAACACAATAGAGAAAAATTAATGAAACAAGATAGCGGTTCTTCAAAAAAAATCAATAAAATTGATAAATTTCTAGGAAGAATGACCAAAAACCTCCACAAATAAAACAGAAGAAAGCATGAAATAGGGAATATGACTACATATTTTGCAGCCACTAGAAAAACAAGAAGTACTACCAACAACTTTACACTCAGAAATTCAACAACTTTGTGGATTGATTCCTTGAAAATCACACACTACCAAAATGAAACAGACGACTGGTCAGTACTATAACCATTAAAGAAACCGAATTTATCATTTAAAAACTCCCAAAAAAGAACTCTCCAGGAACAGAGGATTTCACTGAAAAATTCTACCAAACGTTTAAAGAAGAATTAATACCAATTTTACACAACCTCTTCCAGAAGACAGAAGAGTACGAACTTATTTTATGAGGCCAGTATTATGCTGGTACCAAAACCAGACAAAGACAATAAATACAGTAAAGTAAAATTTCAGACCAATATCTCTCATGAACTTAGAGGTAAAACATCTTCCATAAGGTATTAACAAACTGAATCCCACAACATGAACAATAATTATACACCATGACCAAGTGGGATTTATTCCAAGCATGCAAGGTTGGTTCAACATTTGAAGATCAATCCACCTAATCAGTTAACAAACTAAAAAGAAAAATCATATGGTCATATCAATTGATGCTGTAAAAGCAATTGAAAAAATTCAACATTTACTCAGGACAAAAACTCTCAGCAAGTTAATATCAGAGGGAAATTACCTCAACTTGATAAAGAACAGCTATGAGAAATATCATGCTTAACACTGGAAGACCAAATGTCTTCTCTCTAAGATCAAGAACAAGGCAAGAATGTCTGCTCTCACCACTCTTATTCAACACAGTACTAGAAATTCTAGCCGTTGCAATATGGCAAGCAAAAGAAATAAAGGACATATAGATTAGAAAGGAAGAAAGGGAAGGACATGGATATGCCTATAAGAGAAGAATCTTTGTGGTATCGGAACCATGCAGTATCTTGATTGTGATGGTAGATACACAAATCTATACATGTGATAAGTTGCATAGAACGAAACACACGTGCGTGCACGTGCACGCGCACACACACACGAGAACAAATAAAACTGCAGAGATCTAAATTGGATCGATGGGTTGCATCAATGTAGATATCCTGGTTGTGATGTACTATACTTTTGCAAGTGTTACCATTGATGGAAACTGGGCAAAGTGTACATGGGATCTTAGTATTATTTCTTACAAGTTCATGTGAGTCTATAACTATCTCAATAAAATTTCAGTTAAACAAAAAGCAGATAGCAGATCAAAGTCAGAGTATGGGAAGAACATCAGGGATCAGTTAATAGTGGCAGAGTTACTTTTTATCTTTTGAATGGAAGGAATATCAGTGGTCTCAGAGGGTCAAGAAATCCATTTCTATTCTTCCTGTGTCACTAACTTGACATAGACCTTGAGTCAATTCAAGGTGGTTACAGCAGAGTGGTGGAGTGAAAGCCAGGTGGCTATGGGTTATGGGGAGCGGGAGAGGTTAGGAGTCAGAGTAATCGTTTATACTGAGAGCTGGGTGACTCAGTGGGCAGCACGGTCAGGGAGTTGGCACTTCTGGGTGAGGGAGACCTGAGCATATTTGTGGGCTGAGGAAAGGTCAGACTCGTCATCCTCTGAGAGAGGAGGGAAGAGGACCAAGAGTGAGAACATAGGGAAACTCAGGTGGAAGGGAGGGAAGTGAGGAAGCTCATCTTGCATGGCCTTGACCTCTGTAAATGTCATTGCTGGGAGGACAGTGAAGCTGGGTCTCAGGGGGCAGGGCAGAGCGGAGCAGTGGATGACAGCACCGAGCAGAGATAAGTACAGAAGGTCAGACCACACCCAGAGCCCAGCTGAGATGGGAGAGGGGGAAGCTGGAGGAGAGACAAGTGGCAGCCCTTTTGAACTTATTTAAGTTTTAATTCGCCTTATAAAAGAGTACATGCTCATTTTAGCAAAGAGAATATGCAGAGAAATGAGAAGAAAATAGTAAAATGATACCCATAATCATGTCACATGGAGATAACAACTGTCGGAATTGTGATATATTTCCTTCAAGGTCTTTTCTCAGCTAATATGGTCTTATACAAGTGTATTTGTATAAACTTTGTAACTCATGTAGTTTTGTATACTGTTTTTTTTTTTTAACCATGTAACATGAGATCGAGACTGTTTCCTCGCAAAACTTTTTTTTAATAACTACAAAATATTTAGTATATTGTCATTCCATAGTTTTTCAATTATCCCCCTTAGGAACATTTGAATATTTTTCATTTTTTTTCGATTACTAATAATTGTAATTAACCTCATTGTATATAAATCTTTGCGCACATCTGTGATCATTTTCTCAGAAAATGTTTTCCAGAAGCATCAGTGGGCCTAGGAGCAGAGGAACAGCTGATCTGAATCGACCAGCTGGAGACAATGGGAAGTCCAGGGTCTTAGAGAGGCGCAGGTGAGATTCCCCTGGGGAAGGTCGGGGACGACATGGGCTGGGAGGCTTTAAGGGGAGATTCAAGAAGAAGGCAAGGGGATTGGAAGTTGAAATCTGAGTGAAGAGAAGTCTAGGAAGGCAAGACCAAAGGCGGACTGTACAGCTGGGACTGGACAGTCCCTCTTGTCCTCACAGCTCCTTCCTCTAGCCAGGCTTCCTTCCATACTCCACAGACCGTCTCTGCCCAACATTATTACTACTTTCAGTGACTTACCTCTCCAGGGTGAGCAGACTGTGAACACACTGAGAACACGGAGCTTCCTAGAGACCCACCCTTGCTCCTGCCCTGTGCTGGATACGACAGTGGCCCAAACCTCTTTGACAATTGTCTAAAGGCTATCGACAAGACACTTGGAAAGGAGTACTCACTGTCTTCATGTGTCCGTATGAGCTGAGGCGGGCTCGGAGGCCCGTCGCCCGGAGTGGTGAAACACAGAACTGACGTGAAGTAAGCAGTAAACTTCTTTAAGTTTGTTATGTACCCATGGTGGACTCCATGGAAATCTGGAGCAATGGTGACGACAGTGACGGCCTCGGGGACATCGGCTGGCCACGCCAGAAGCTGGGATGGAACAGGGTGAAAAAGAGATCCTTTTAATTGCATGTCTTCACCCTCAAGTCTGCACCAGAATTTTATTTCACAATTAAAATGTCTTCAAAGAAAGCGAAGTTGTAATTAAGGAACCCCATACATCCTACATTTTATAATCTCACTGAAAAATATTGAGTTTAAAAGATATCTCATAGATTATTGAGTACAAATATGTATATTTAAATATATATTTTATACATGGGTACATAAATAAAATATCTACTCTAACTCACATTGGGAAAATGGACACTCCTCAAACCTTCACCTTCTGTTCACTTAAACATGTTACAGAACATATTTATTTTTTAACATTTAGAAATAATGATGACATTACTGTTATTCAACTGCATCAGTACAATCAAACATCAATACAAATATTTTTCTAGTTAGGCACCTATGCTGATTCAAAAAGAAGCCCCTGGTTCAACGGGAACAATGTTAATTATTTATAATTTATATGACACCAGTTTTCTAAAAAGGATTTTAGGAGACATTATAATTTTAAAGAAATATAGTACATATACACATTCCAAGGGAACTTGTTTTAATGTTTTGGCAACATTATGTATGAGTGTGACTTTTAATTCCTCTGACACCAAACATTTCTAGGGTTAATTAGGTCTGAAAATTGACACTGTGCAGAACAAGGAGCATATTTATATAGATTTTAGGCCGACAATCAAGCCATCGAACGAACACCCCAGTCTTGCCAAATAAGACCTGACAGGAGAGTCATGAAGGCAGACTCCACTTCGTTGATCAATGATTTCCTTTCTAAGAAGCTTCTGACTGTAGATACCTCTGGGGGGGGGGGGGGGGGGGTGGGGGGGGGAAAGGATTCCCTTCTTGTGTTTTTAATTTGTGTCCAGCCTTCGAGGAAGCCACGCTGCTGGGGGGGGGGAAAGGCAGGACAGATTTCTAGCTACGTCTGCCTTTCTAGTGAAAACCAAGTGTTTTAGTAAGTTGAATCCAAATGGAAAAAAAAATTAACTGTGTGTCTGAGGCAATAACAGTCTGAATCTGAAATGACCAAGTTTTCAAGCAAACTCTCTACAAAGACACTCCCTGAGTTCACCTGCTGTCACAGAAGATCTGCGAACATGCTGCAGGTAACATTCAGATGGTCTCCCAGGCCAGCCAGGAGATGCTGATCTGTACTTTTGGAAACTGCATCCAGGTACATCTCTGAAGGTACTCAGACAAAGGGCAGATAGGAGTCTGTCCTTGTCTCTAATTCAGTCCGGATAGGTGCCCCGAGTCAGCTGGTCCCAGTTCTACAAACAGAACTTTCCCTAAAGTAGCGAGAGGGGGACCTACTTAACCTTACTTGGTAGAAACATCACTCAGTTGCACCCAGTGCGCTTTGAGAGGACGCCCTTCCAGGAAGAAGCCTGTACACGTGCTGATTCCAATCAACAGGGGTAAGTCTCCCACTGGGCATTTTAAAATGGACGGCTCTTCCCATAACATTGCTCGGTTCTATACGAACCATCCTCTTTTTTTCTTTCTTTTTGTTTTTTGGCCACGCTGCGCGGCTTGCGGGATCTTAGTTCCCCCACCAGGGACTGAACCTGCGCTCTCGGCAGTGAAAGCACCGAGTCCTAACCACTGGACCGCCAGGGAATTCCCGTGCACCATCCTCTTGATAACCAATGATTTGAGTTTCTGAACCAGTATAGCTGATGAAAAGACCCTGGATAAAAGGTGACCCCAGAAGGTCAACACACTCTGTAACCGGATGCCGTGGGTTCCTGATGAAATGAGGGGCGCGCAGCCCCCTCACTCATCAGAAGACCATGACACGCCATGGCAGCCGCCCGGAGGCTGTGGCCCAAGGCGCCTACCTTGTAGCCCTGGTTGATGCCGTTGATGAACTGCTGGGGTGGAGGGTTCCACAGGAACTGGATGGTCGTGGAGTTCACGGCTTCCACCTGCACGTTCTGCGGGGGCGAGGTCGGCACTGCTCCAGGGCAGCGGAGGGAGACAGCAGGACACGCGGCGGGAGGCGCGGGGCAGGGGGTGGGGTGGGGAGAAGAGACTCTTAGCTGCTGCTCAGGATTCACCGGCCACCGCAGCGCTGAGAACGGGGAGGGTGATGGACGTTTTGGGAAGCTAATCGTGACGTTACAAAGAAGAACTGGGCGACTTCTCATTTTCTGCTGGGGAATTCTTTAAGGCACATGCAGAAAAGTGGACCGGATCACCTTAGCCCCATGGGCGAGCCTTTCCTAGGGATCCCAGGATGGATAGCAAACAAAAGCTTTCTCTGATGTTTTTTTTCAGCTACCCAATATTTGAGATCGAGGCAAGGTTTCATCCAGAAATCTGCCTTCCCTGTTATATGTCACAGTGTTTCAAGCCCAATTATCCTTCACATGAAAAAAAAAATCCTTTTTCATAGGTATTGTTATTTATTCATCTGTAGGCTAAATTTCTCTTTGTCTGCCATAGAAATTATCATTTAAAAAAATTCCACTTTCCACTTCTTTTATTGATTTCAACAGCTACCGAACCCAATTATACACCTGTCCAGTGGCCTGTCTTCAAGGAAGTCATATTCTAGGGGAGGCACTCATAGAATTGAAATAGGCAAGCAACTCTAGAAAACACACAGGGCAGAGCCTCTGCCCTAGGAAAGCGTGGAAGGCCTCACATCAGAAGACACCTGCACTAGGTCTGGGATAGAACTCTGAGGAGGGAAAGGCCTTGAGAAAGGCATTCGCACCTGGGAAAATGGAGTGAGCAAAGGCGTGGTATTATGCAAAACCTGGTGAATGGTGAGAAAACAGTGAGCATGGCTGGACATGGGGCCCAGGGGGTAAGAGGGGCGGAGGAAGTGGACAGGTCACTGTGGGGATTGCCTCACATGCCAAACACAACGGACAACAGTGTATACGGTAGGCAATGGGGAATCAAAAGCCTTGGAAAACAGCAGTGACGTGACGTGGCCAGCTTTTTAAGGACGATAACCTCAGTGGCCCCTGGAGAGGGTACCAGTCCACTGGCTGTGCCATAGCAGCTTTTGGCAGGATGCAAACGAAGGTCCTGGTTCTTTAGGAGCTTGTTTCAAAAGAAAGACACTGAATCCCAAAGGATCCTTTGGCTTAAGGTACAGGAACAAAGACAAGAGTCTCTTGGCACAAAACACGTGAGGACAGAGCGTGGTCCTGTTAAAAAGTACTACACACACCTTTCAGTACACTCTTCTTTAGAAGCTCATCTCATTAGGCAGAGGTGAAAAACATCGAATTCATCCAGGCCCCTCCAGTCACGCTCCACGCCACCTGTCTTTTCCCAACTGCTCTGGCTGCGCTATCTCTGGGTCCCTCCCTCAGTAAGTCACCAAGAAGACTGTCCCACTTCTCACCCGGCACCCATCCAAAATTTGTGGACTAGAAATGGCCACGGGGGTTGCTTTGCCTAGGCTGTAGAAAGTTGGAAAGAACATCGCAGCCATTAAGCATGAGAAAAAGCTGAACAAACCATAGAGTCCGAACTTTTCTTGAGCCCGTAAGGAAGCTGAGGTCACAGGGCAACCAAGTGTCTAAAATAAAAGAAAAGACGGACCTCCCCAAGGAGTAGGAATGTGAACATGGGCTCGCCTGTGACAGAGCACGAGAGAAAGAGCAAAATGGACACCACACAATTGGGAAAGTTCAGCGAGATTCTTAAAGAATTGCTAAAGGCTGAATGTGGGCTAGCAAGGCAGTATCTAGAAAGCCTGTGCTGCACATACACAAAAAGGTGCAATGCACGTAAGACACAAAAGCAAGAATAACAGCCCTTCTCACCAGAAACTCTGCGAGTCAGGAGGTAATGGGGTGATATCTTTAAAGTACTGATAGAAAAATCTACCACCCCGGAATTCTATATTCTGTGAAAATATCTTCTAAATATGAAAGCAAAATAAAGACATTTTCAGAAAGACAAAAACTGAGAGAATTCATTACTGGCAGACCTGCATGCACTATGACAAATGTTAAAGGAATATGACATCAGACACCAAAACTTTAGATCTATGCAAAGAATTGATGACTTCTGGGAATAGTTAAAATGAAGTAAATATAATGTACTTTTTTCTTACTTTGGTTCACTCTCAAAAAATAGTAGCAATTTATTGTGGGCTTATAACATAGGTAAGAATAAAATGACTGACCACAATAGCACAAAAGGTGGGAAGAAGGGATTGAAAGTATACTGTTACAAGGTCCCTACATTATTCACACAATGGATTTCAAGATACACTGTAGTTAATGAATGATATATATCTTTAAACTCCAGAGTAATCACTAAACAGATTTGAAAAAGAGATATAAATAAGGCAAGAGTAGCAAAAATAATGTAATTGTAAAAATATCTAATGAATCAGAAAGCAGGCAGGCAAAAGGAAGAGAAAAGGAAAAAGATAAGAGAGAGAACAAATAGAAAACAATTAGCGAGACGGCAGGTTTTAATCCCATCATATCGACAGTTACATTAAATGTATAATGTAATATATTATCAATATATTTTACTGTATCAGCCAATAGAAGAGAGATTATCAGTTGGATGAAGAGCGAGACCCAACTACACGGTGTTTAAAACAACCCCACTTTGAATATGAGGGCACAAATAGCTTAAAAGTAAGAGAGTGGGAAAAAATACACGAAACGCTAATTATAAATGAACCTGGAGTGGTTATATTAATATCAGTCAAAGTAAATACCCTACCAAGGAATAAAACCAATGAGAAAGAGGGATACTGTGTAATGACGACGTGATCTATTCACCAAGAAGACTCAGCGACCCTAAATGCAGATGCAGCAGCTCCAAAGTACAAAAGGCAAAACTGAGAAAACTGAAAGTAAAAACTAGACAAATCTATTGGTAGAGCTGGTGGCTTCAACACTCCTTTATTTAAGAAAAAAGAGGTAGACAAAGAATATCAGTAAGGATCTACAGGAACCACATCATCAAGCAACTGGACCTACACAATATTTCTTTTGAAATCTACCCAGTAACAACATACTACACATTCTTTTCAAGCACATATGGAACTTCACTGAGGTGGACATATTTGGAATATACATGTCATACAAAACAAACCTAAACAAGTTAAAAATAACTGAAATCACAGAAAGTATGTTTTATGACCCAACAGAATTAAACTTGAAATTAACGACAGAAAGATATGTGGAAAATCCCTAAAAACTTCAAGATTAAGGAGCACATTTCAGAATAACCCATGAGTTGAAGAGGAAATCACGTGGAAAGTCAGAAAGCATTTTCAGTTTAATGAAAGTGAAAAACACGACATATCAAAATTTGGGGATGCAGAAGTGTTAGAGGGGAATGTATAGCAGTTAGATGTTTATATTAGAATCTAAACTTCTGCCTTAAGAATCTGTGAGAGTAAATTAAACCTATGGAAAGAAACGGTAAAGAAAAAGAGCAGAAATCAATGAAACAAAAATAAACAATAACTGAGAAAAATCAATGAATCCAAAAGCTGGTTCTTTTAAATATCAATAAACTCCTAGCCAGACTGATCAAGAATAGACAGAAATCACCAATTACCAACATCACCAGTATCAGGAGACGCCTCTATAAACCCGACTGAGATTAAGAGAATAAAAGAGCATTTTGAGTATCTTTATGCTCACTAATTCAACAACTTAGATGAAATGAACAAATTCTTTAAAAGAAACACACTTCCAATCTACTCAAGAAGAAATAGATGACCTGAGTAGTCAAAGAGCTATCAAATATTTGAATGCAAAATTAAACCCTTCCAACAAAAAAAAACTCTAAGCATATAAGGTTCACTGGTTAATTCTACCAAGCATTTGAAGAACAATGAAATAAAAGACATTCTAAAGCATTATCGTGACACCAAAATAAGAAACAGATGTTGGAAAGAAAAAGAGAAAACTACAGGCCAAATATCCCTGAGAACACAGGTGCAAAAATCCTTAATAAAAGATTAGAAAGTCAAATTCAGCAATACGTAAAAATCACAGTTTATCCTAATCAAGTGGGGTTTATCTTATAAACATAAGGCTGGCTCAATATCTGAATATCAATCAGGGTAATTCAACATTATCAATAGAATTTAAAAAATATAATCACCCTAATAGATTTAGAAAAAGAATTTGACAAAATTCAACCTCCAATAGTGATTAAAAAAAAAAAAAAACCCTCAAACTAGGAATTAAAAGGAACGTACTAAACTTGCTAAGGAGCATCTGTAAATCACCTACAACCAACAACTTATTTAAAATGAAAAACTGAATGCTTTCCCCTAAGCTCAGTAACAAAGCAAAGGTGTCTTTCTTGCCATTCCTATTCTGGAAGGGCAAGCTGGTGCAGTAATCCAAGAAAAAGAAATAAAAGGCATACAGATAGAAAAGGAAAACAAAACAAAACAAAACAAAAAAACCTCTCTCTATTCACAGACAATATGATCATCCATGTAGAAAATTCCTCAGTCTGCCAACTATACACTCCTAGAACTGAAATTAGCAAGATCATAGGATGCAAGATCAAAACACAGAAGTCAATTATATTTTGAAACATGAGCAACAGGACAACTGGAAATTGAAAGTAAAAATTTAGTACTGGGGCTTCCCTGGTGGCGCAGTGGTTAAGAATCCACCTGCCGATGCAGGGGACATGGGTTCGAGCCCTGGTCGGGGAAGACCCCACATGCCGCGGAGCCACTAAGCCCGTGCGCCACAACTACTGAGCCTGCGCTCTACAGCCCGCGAGCCACAGCTACTGGGCCCACGTGCTGCAGCTACTGAAGCCCTTGCGCCTAGAGCCCATGCTCTGCAACAAGCGAAGCCCCCGCAATGAGAAGCCTGCGCACCACAACGAAGAGAAGCCCCCGCTCGCTGCAACTAGAGAAAGCTTGCACGCAGCAACGAAGACTCCACGCAGCCAAAAATAAATAAATAAAATAAAATAAAATAAAGTCAGTACCATTTACATGGCAGTTAAAACATGAAATAGATATAAAGTTAACAAACTGTATGCAAGATCTGTGTGCTGAAAACTGATGAAAGAAATCAAAGCCCCAAGTAGATGAAGACTCACATGTTAATGGACTGGAAGACAACATAACAAAGATGTCAATTCTCCCCCAACTGATCTATGGGTTGAATGCAATCCCAATCAAAACTGCAGCTAGCAGCTTTTAGAAATTGAAAAGTTGACTTTAAAATTTATATGGAAAAACAAAGAAATCAGAATAGCAAAATCAAATTCAAAAAAGAACAAAATTGGACAATCTTTACTACATGATATCAAAACTAACTCGAAAGCTACAGTAATTAAAACAAAGTGTTACTGGAGAAAGGAGGAACCCATCGATCAATAAAACAGAGTTCAGAAATTATTCACATACGTATCAGTTGGTTTTTAACAAAAGCACAAAGGCCAACGGTGGAAAAAGACAGTCTTTTCAACAAATGGTGCTGGAACAAACTGGACATCCATGTGCCAAAAAACCCCACAAAAACCAATCTGGATCTATACCTTACACCATATATGAGAACTAACTCAAAATGGATATGGATCACAGGCTTAAATGTAAATCTATAATTATAAAGATTCTAGGAAAATATAGTTTTGATGTCGGGTTAGGCAAAGATTTCTGGATATGACAGCAAGGGTACAACCCACAAAAGAAGAAAACTGTAAACTTCTGCTCTATGAAAGACACCTGCTGAGAGAATGAAAGGAGAGGCCTCAGATTGGGAGAAAATACTTGTAAGACACATACATATCCAATAAAGGACTTTTATTCAGAATACATACAAAAAACTTTCAAAACTCAATAATAAGAAAACCAGAAACTCAAAAAATTGCCAAAAATAATTAAATAGTTACTTCAACAAAGAAAATATAACGACAGAAATAAGCACATGAAAAGGCCCTCAATCGACATCACTGGCCACCAGGGAAATTAAATCGCGATGTGATATCGCTATATACCTACTAGAAGAGTTAAAATAAAACAATGACCAGATTTTCGTGAAGATGCAAAGCAACTGAAAGTCTCATACTTTTAATGGGAATGCAGAATGGTAACAGTTACTTGGAAAACACTTTGGTAGTTTCTTACAGAGTTAAACACGCTCTAGCCACACAATCCAGCAGTCCTACCCCTAAGTATGTATGCAACAGAAGTGAAAACTTCAGTTCACATAAAAATCCTTGTGCCATGTTTATAGCAGTTTTAGTAATAACCACCCTAAACTGGAAACATCCCAAAGCCCTTCAACTGGTGGAGAGGACAACGAACTATGGTCCGTCCATGGGATGGAACACTGCTCAGCAGCGAGCGGGAAGGAACGTCTCACGCTCACCAACAACATAGGTGGGCCTCGAATGCATTACACTAGGGAAAGGGGCCTGACTCAAAAGGCTACATGCCGGGTCTTCCCACGTTTATGATATTCTGTGAAAGGAAAAGCTAAAGGAGAGAAGACGCGGATGGTTGCCAAGGGCTGAGGGTAGGCGCAGAGCTCTACCCTCGAGGTAGAATTTTACTGTATGTCAGTTATACCGCAATAAAACTGAGTCTAAAAATGCTGCAGATTCTTTGACGCTCTTTCTCATCTAGAGGTGGTGTCTGTGTCTGGACCCCCTGAATGCAGGCTCTGTGACTATTCTGACCAAGAGAATACAACCCAGGCCTTAATGACCTAGAAGCTTCTACTCCTTTATCTCCAGAACTGTCCTTTCTGGGAGCCCCGAGAGGCCATGACAGGAGTCTGGCGACCCTGCAGCCACCATGCTGGAGCGGCTGTGTGCAGGTGCCCAGGTGGACAGCCCCAGGGTGCCCGGCCTCACAGCCTTCCCTGCTAAGGCACCAACACGTGAGTGAACCCATCTCCCCTCCCCCGACACCCAACCGCCAGCCCAGCCCATCTGCCAACTGACTGGGCACAAGGCACTGCCCCCCCCCGCCGGGCTCCAATTCCCAGCCCACCCAACCATGAGATATGATGCCTTCAGCCTCTAAGTTTATTCTACAGCAATGGATAACCGGGACACTCTCCCCTGGAAGAAAGAAGGAAAAGAGAAAAGAGGGAAAGGGAAGGGGAAGGAAAAATATCAAGAGCTGTTTGGGAAAGGACTGAAAAGAGCTGTGACGTTTTCTCTTAGAAGCCACGCTCTCTTTCTTTGCAGGCTTAGTTCTGGGATTTCGTTTCCAATCCCTGACTCTGAAATTCCGTACAACTTTCCAGTCAAATGTTGTTCTATTTCTCTAAACTAAGACCATACGGATCAAACACTTTACTAAAATGGCATTTTGCATAAACTGAACGAGCAGTAATCTCCTGCCGTTCTTTGCTTTGCTTTGCGCTGGTGTCACGTAACAGCCATGCCGAGGGGCGCTCATTTGCCTGGTTCTGGCCCCTCACCCCACGCCAGGACCCAGGACCCAGGCCTCCAGGCCTCCAGCCCTGGCTGACCCCGTTAAGAAGGCAATTCCCCCTCCCTTCTCATTACCCAAGACGGCACACAACCATGAGACTCGAGAACCACTGTCTGTGCCGTCCTCACATCAAAGCTCACGGGGTCCGGCCCTTTTGCACACACTCTCCACCCCAAAGTCACAGGATGGAGGTTCTGAAGCCTCAGATTCTTTCCTCTTACCCATCCTGGGTTTTACTCCAAAAATCGCCAATTTTTCTCAGCACCCTTCTCTCTCAGATCCTTCAGCTTCTCTTTTTCCTGATTATCGTCATCAAAAGTGACTCAGCTTTGCGAACAACGGGATTAAAAATTCCCTCAAGTGAGAAGACCTACAGCCCATAAATCCTTCTCGACAGTGCTTAAAACAAAGGAGTCACTGTGGCTGAAAGGTCTTAATTAGTGACGGTTACGTAACCCTGCCCTTCTGGGAAAGGCCGGGCTTAGGTTCTGAGCTGCCACCGGTCTGCAGAAAGGTGGAGGCCCACGTGTCCAGAGCCGGGTTCAGTCTTCACCAGGATCCTAGCTGGAAGCTGTGGCCTCCTGCTGCTGGGAGTAAGGCCTCCAGGGACCTTTTCTCCCCAGATAATTAGCATTTGAAGTGCCATTCTTTCCAAGGCTCTAACTGCAGGCCTTTGAAGAGGCCTGGTGAAGCGACAGGTGTTATGCTTTTTTGTGATCTTCATTGCTCAAAAAAAAAAAAAATCGATTTTCACCAGATAATTCCCCCACAGCACAGATCCCAGTGTGTCCTCGGTCTTAAGCTGGATACAGCGTTAGCTCACTGGACACTGTCTCAATTCTCACAGCCGACGACAAGGAGCCCTGTGGGGAAGCACCCAGCACGCGAGGGCACCTAACAACCAGGTTATGTGAAAGGAAAACCACAGGAGTGGTTTCAGATACAGGAGTCCTTTTCCTTATGGAAAACTGTTTGCAACCTAAAACAAGGGCCATTTCTGGGAGCTGAGAACGGATTTCTTGGCGAGTGGCGAGCAGGGGGCACTGCAGGGTAGAGTGGTCCCATCAGGGTGCTGTCCGCGGGGTGCTGTCCTGGGCTGGGAGATACTGATGTCTGTTCAACTTTTCACAGTAGCAAACCATTGTTTACAGCCACTCAAAAATTTACAACTGTTGAAATTACATTTGAAAACTATACGCGTGCATTACATACGCTGCTAAGCGAAAAAAAGGCAAATCCGAAAAGGCTACATACCTTAGGAGTCCACAACTATATGACATTCTGAGAAAGGCAGAACTGAATACAGCAAAAGATCAGTGGTTGTCAGGGCTGGGGAGGGAGGGATGAAGAGATGGAACGCGGGATTCTAGGGCGAGGAAACGAGTCTGTGTGATACTGTAATGGGGGACACGTGTCATTCTACATGTGTCCAAGCCCATGGAATGTCCAACACCAAGAGTAAATCCTGAAGCAAACTATGGATTCTGGGTGATAAACAGGCGTCAGAATAGGTTCATCGACGCTAACAGAATTACCATCTGGAGGGGCATATGCTGACAGTGAGGGACGCTGTGGGAAGGGCAGGGGCAGATGGGAAATCTCTGTGCCCGCTGTTCAAATTTGCTGTGAACCTAAAATTCCTCTAAAGTCTTTTTAAAAAGTGAAGCTGTACATAGACTTGCTCTGTAAACCTCCTGAATCCGTCGCCATTTTGCACTTTCTACAATATATAGTATCTGCGGCCAGCGGGGCTGGGAGTGGCCAAGCCACGCGCTCCCTGACGCCCACTCCTCCAGCTTGTCAAGCTGAGCTTTACTTTAGCTGCAAGGTGCTTCTCCTCAGTGAATCGTTGTTGCTGTTGTTCAGTGTGTGTGGGTATTTTCTTCAATTAATTTGGTTAGTGTTTTCACCCAGTCATATATACAGGGCACGTGTGATTGTGCTTACGATTATTCTCTGGTACCAAGTGCTCCCCAATAAAACAAGAATGATTGAAAAATCTGTTCTTTTCCCTCATTCCCTTCCTTCCATCTTGGATCGTGATGTAAACTCAGCAAGATCTGATTCTTGATGAAATTTCAAAATGAGTCATTTTTTAGAAATTTAAAAACATGTTTAAAAATAATAACCTACAGAAGACATAGAAAATGGACTTGAGGACATGGGGTGGGAGGGCGAAGCTAGGGTGAAGTGACAGCAGCATCGACATATGTACACTACTGAACGTAAGACGGCTGGTGGGAAGCAGCAGCACAGCACAGGGAGGTCGGCTCGGTGCTCTGCGATGACCTAGAGGGGCGGGATAGGGAGGGTGGGAGGGAGGCTCAAGAGGAAGGGGATCTGGGGACATGTGTACGCATACGGCTGATTCGCTTTGCTGCACAACAGAAACTAACGCAGTATTGTGAAGCAATTACACTCCAATAAAGATCTATTAAGAGAAAAAAAAAAAGGATTCCTTGGTGCTCAACTGTAGAATCTGAAGAAAAGAAAGCAAATATGTGAAAGTACATGGCACTGCTCTTGGCAAGGGTGGCCATCGTGGCTTAGTAAGTAACGAAGCGGAGAATGAATGGGTCCATCCGAATTCCAAGCGGCTGCTTCCCACGGAAGAAGACGAATCAGAGAAGGAAGCAAAAGGGTATATGCTTCCCGGGGGCTTTGGAAGGCAGTGAGGGTCACTGGCCACAGAGGTGACAGCCAGTGATGAAGGAGGAAGGGCAGAGAAAGCGGTGTGGCAGGGAGGTAGGGAACTGCGTGTGTGCATGTGTACACATGTGCATGTGTGTGCGGGTACATGTGTATGTGTGAGGAGAGGGAGGGAAAG
>NW_006771655.1:1320525-1320903 GCF_000442215.2 Lipotes vexillifer
GATTTTTGGCAGCTGCAGATAGTGAAAAAAATCTGATAGAGAGTCTAAAGAGGGTTCTAGGAAGATTTCTGTATGGTATATACCTTGCCAATCCCATGGCCACTTTTTCTCACCTTTAAGATCGTCCTTTAAGAACTTGGCGTCAGATACACACTACTGTATATAAAACAGATAAACAACAAGGACCTACTATACAGCACAGGGGACCATATTCGGTATCTTGTAATAACCCATAGTGGAAAAGAGTCTGAAAAAGATTATCTATATATGTGTATATATGTGCATAACTGAATCACTCTGCTATGCATCGGAAACTAACGCAGCACTGTAAATCAGCCATATTTCAAATGAAGAAAAAGGAAAGAAATAACCTACTTT
>NW_006771655.1:1321049-1333274 GCF_000442215.2 Lipotes vexillifer
TTTTTTGCGGTACGCGGGCCTCTCACCGTTGCGGCCTCTCCCGTTGCGGAGCACAGGCTCCGGACGCGCAGGCCCAGCGGCCATGGCCCACGGGCCCAGCCGCTCCGCGGCATGTGGGATCCTCCCGGACCGGGGCACGAACCCGCGTCCCCTGCATCGGCAGGCGGACTCCCAACCACTGCGCCACCAGGGAAGCCCCAAAATAACCTACTTTTAAATCAACTCATTAGAAAGGACTACAGGGCTTTACAGCTTCAAATAATTTACTTTTTGAAATATTTCGGATAAGAGATTACACAACTTATATGTGTCATGAGCATTTCAGAATTTTAATCCTTTAATTAAATAAAAAAGGAGTGTATCAATATTGCTTACTGCATGCATTTCTTTTTTGGATTTTCCAACCCGATTTATTTGAAAACTTTCTTAAGAATTTGTTCAACCAAAACTTTTTGAAAACTTGATTTCTGAAGTTACTACATACATACATATAGTCCACTTTATTGTACTTGATAGTTAAATATGTAAATCTTTATTAAAATTATTTAGGTCAACATTATTAATACTCTTTTATATTTATAAAGACATATTTTCTCACCATAATGAACAACTTTTTGATTAAAGGAACATCATCAGGTATACCGAGTCAGAACGGTAGAAACATTTTCTAGTCAGGGACTATGACGAGGCTGATCTAGAGTTCAGACTCGTGTGTTCCGATAATCTTCCTCTGCAGCCTAAATGTAGTATTTGATGGAAGCAAAGATACCAGGAAAATTATGCCAGCACCTTTCCCCAAAACATCACTCTTACACAAAAATATTAGGACTGGGGAAACTGTCTGCAGGTACAAAGTAAGAAGAACAAGTATTTGTGAGTCTGGTTACAACTGTACCAGTCTGAGTACAAGAAGCTAGTTACAAAGTCCTGCATTTAATAGCTAAAGCCAAACTCCTCCTGCAATTGCGGAATCACTCACATTGCCAGGCTGTGTAGAAACCGTCAGCAATGAGTCTGGGACCAATGAAACACAGGAAACAGGCAAGGTACCATTTCTGAAGAACACGGTTAGAAGCTGCACGGATGACACGTCAGATGACCCGGAGACACACTCAGTCTGGAAGATTATGAAATCAGAAAAGCTTCCATTGCCGACTGATGGGTACTGATGTTAGTAACTGCACTTGATGTGTAGTAGTGGTCTGACTGCCTCAAAAGAAATGAGCACAACATTATGTTTCAAAAACGTATGTGTATTAGACTGAGTGCCCTGGAAACAGACTCTGGCCAGGAAGAGTTTTCTGTATAAGCTTTATGGGTGCTCCGTAGACACACTGCCAAGGAAGAAAAGAGGCCAGGGCTGGGCAGAAGGAGAGGCTTCCAGTGATGTCTCATTGATCCCATGGGGAGTTCCAGAGCACGGATGCCCCTTCGAGTTGTCCTAAACTGAGGCCAAGGGACTGGACTTTCCTGTGCCCACAGCAACCAGCCATTGGTCATAGACTGACCCATGGGAGGGGCACGTCCCCTTGGCAGTAGCAGTGCCCAGGAGGGCCACAGCTCTGAACCTCAACAGACCAGGTGTTGGCATTGGGGATGGGTGTGTCACCTAGAGGAACTGTTCTGGACGGGGGCACCACAGTGTACCCCATACCAGACAGGCTGCTAAGGATGAAATCGTGAAAGCTAAATGGACACTGGGAATAAACAGGACACTAGAGGACAAATTTATAAGTTTTGTATACCAATGCTGACAGAAAGGTATAAAGACTTGGGTTGGAAGAATTAATATTGCTAAAGTGGCCATACTAACCAAAGCAATTTACCAATTTAATGTGACCCTTATCAAATTACCCATGACATTTTTCACAGAGCTAGAACAAATAATCCTGAAATTTATATGGAGCCACAAAAGACCCAGAAGTGCCAAAGCAATCCTGAGGAAAAAGAACAAAGCAGGAAGCATAATCCTTTCAGACTTCAGACAATACTACAAAGCTACAGTAATCAAAATAGCATGGTACTGGCATAAAACCAGACATATGGATCAATGGAACAGAATAGACAGCCTAGAAATATACCTACGCAACTATGGTCGATTAATTTCCAACAAAGGAGGCAAGAATATACAGTGGAGAAAAGCTGGACAGTCTCATGTAGATCAATGAAATTAGAACACGCCCTAACACCATACACAAAATTAAACTCAAAATGGCTTAGACCTGAACATAAGACATGACACCATAAAACTCCTAGAAGAGAACATAGGTGAAACATTTGCGCACATAAATTGTAGTAATATTTTCTTCAATTAGTCTCCCAAGTCAAAAGAAACAAAAGCAGAAATAAACAAATGGGACCTAATAAACCCATAAGCTTTTTTTTTTTTTTTTTTTTTTTGGAGCAGAGGAAGGTTTATTGCAGGGCCACACAAGGTGCAGGGCCACGCAACGAGATGGGTGGCTCATGCTCCAAAAACCCCGAACTCCAAACCCATAAGCTTTTGCACAGCAAAGGAAACTGTAAACAGAATGAAAAGACAACCTATGGAGAGAAAATATTCACAAATGATGCAGCCAACAAAGGCTTAATTTCCAAAATATATAAACAGCTCATGCAACTCAATATCAAAAAAACACAAACAATCCAATCAAAAAATGTGCAGAAGACCTAAATAGGCATTTCTCCAAAGAAGTCATGTAGATGGCCAACAGGCACATGAAAAGATGCTCAACATCACTAATTGTTAGAGAAATGCAAATCAAACTACAATGAGATATCACCTCAAACCAGTCAGAATGGCCATCATTGGAAGTCTACAAATAATCAATGCTGGAGAGGGTGTGGAGAAAAGGGAACCCTCTACACTGTTGGTGAGAATGTAAATTGGTGCAGCCACCGTGGAAAACAGTCTGGGGATTCCTTAAAAACCTAAAAATAGAATTACCATATGATCTAGCAATCTCATTCCTGGGCATATATCCTGAAAAGAAGAAAACACTAATTCAAAAAGATACAGGCACCCCAATGTTCACTGCAGCAGTATTCACAATAGCCGACACAGTGGCAACCTAAGTGTCAGTCGATGGATAAAGAAGATGTGGTACATATACACAACGGAATATTACTCAGCCATAAAAAAGAATGAAATAACACCACTTGCAGCAACATGGATGGACCTAGAAATTATCATATTAAGTAAATCAGACAGCGAAAGACAAATATCATATGATATTACTCACATGTGGAATCTAAAAAAATAATACAAGTCGACTTATTTACAAAACAGAAACAGACTCACAGACATAGAAAACAAAGTTATGGTTACCAAAGGGGAAAGGCGGGGAGGAGGGATAAATTAGGAGTATGGGATTAACAGAAACACCCCACTATACATAAAATTGATAAACAACAAGTATTGATTGTATAGCACAGGGAACTATATTCGATACAGGTGTCCTGTAATAACCTATAATAGAAAAGAATCTGAAGCTGTGCACCTGAAGCTGACACAATACTGTAAATCAATTACAGTTACATTAAAAAATGCAAAGGATAAAAAAAAAGACTTTATGGCAAAATTCAATCGGAAAAGCCTGAGATTGAAGAAATCCATTGTTTTAGTCACAGAGAAGTTCTCGTCGGTAAGGGGTAGCCTGTACACCTGAACTCCTCATTAAATGACGTCATCAGGAGGTAAATCTAACAAAGCCCAAGCCACTGTAGTCCCACCTGTTTTTCGCTTTGCGAAAGAAATGGAAATCAGAATACCACTTTGACAAAAGAATTTCTTTGGAGGGATTCCAGCTGCTGCTGTACATCAGTCAGTACTCATTGGCCTGCAATGGAAATGTTGATTTAATGATCTCAACTGGGTCTGTCTCTGGATCATCTGCCATGCCAACCATTTATCTTCTAACAGTATTATTCATAAATGGAACTTCCCTATTTCCGATTTCAGTTTCAAATTGAAGTCTACAAGAGTTTTTGCAAGAGTCTGTGAACTGAACAAAGCATTATTATTGTCATTGTTGTTAGTGTTTTTAGTGAATGGGTCTCACTTTGAAGGTTTGTTGAAGGAAAAGTTACTGGTACCAAAAATGGCCATTAAGTGACATTTTCAGCACCTGAATGGACACAACAGAGAACTCCCCAGGCCTTGTGACTGTATTACTAACACGTATGTGGAAAATGGATGGATTCAAAGCAAAACTTCAACTTCCTTATAGGGTTCAAAATTGTTCACTAGTGACATATAATCAGTTTCATAATTCTAAAGGAATCAGTGTTTGAACTCTAAAGAAAAATTATTAAGACTGGCAGCAGTTATCTGTGTAGATATACAGAAATGCCCATTATTTTAAAACACTTGATATGAAAAACATTTGATCAGATTCCAAATCCATTCACATGATCACAAAAACCGTCTGACATTACATTTGTCAAAGGAATAGAAGGAAGAACTGTTAACTTAAAGAAACACCACACTTAAAGTATAATTTAAAGAGGCTGAATTATCTACATTCTGGTTAATGGCAAGAAAGAAGTTTCTCTCAACTGTGGAAAACGCAGTAAATAATCTTGAGGCATTTGTGACCACCTGTGCAAATACTTTCTTGTCAATGGTTACTTTCAAATACTTGAGGAGGTTATCATGAAAAGTCTTGATGGTATGTGAATGGGACCATCTCAAGAATAAAACCAGACAGTGAGTAAGTTATGTTCACCCATCGAGGTCAAGTTTCTCACTAAAAATTTTGGGATTTTGATTGGAAAGTTTTATACACATTCAGTATGTAATACTAGTTTCGCTAGCATTCTCCAAAGATGACTAATGAGGCTTTTTTTTTTTTTTTTTTTTTTTTTTTTTTTTTTTTTTTCCTTTTTTTTTTTTTTTTTTGGGGTCCGCGGGCCTCTCACTGCTGTGGCCTCTCCCGTTGCGGAGCACAGGCTCCAGACGCGCAGGCTCAGCGGCCATGGCTCATGGGCCCAGTCGCTCCGCGGCACGTGGGATCTTCCCGGACCGGGGCACGAACCCGTGTCCCCTGCATCGGCAGGCGGACCCTCAACCACTGCGCCACCAGGGAAGCCCTAATGAAGCTTTTAACATATGTACTGTTATGAATCCATGGACTGAAATGTATTTGGAACACTTCAATTCATTGCAGTTATTACTATTGGTTTTCACGTTATCCCACCTTTAACGAGTGGGAGCCTCCTCAAGGTGGCACAGGAGTCTTCCTGACAAGCCCTCACTAGTGTTTGATAAGCTTCCTTACTTTTTGGAATTATATATTATATTATATATTATTTATTGCCTGTCCCTGACTTGGAATCATCCATTTACCCAAGAAAGCCTGTTTATTTTGGGGGGTTACTGGGAAGCTCAGTGCTACTAGGTTGGTTCTTATTTCCAGGCCTTTTAACAAGAAATTCCTTTTTTCTTTGAAGATAAGATCATCGTACTGCCAATTCCAATTTAGGGCTTCAACTTTGCCAAAAATCTCAGTTCCTAACATCCACATAATCCTTATTTGCTTTATGTCACAATACTCATACAACTGCAACTTAAGAAACCAAACCCAGGGCTTCCCTGGTGGCGCAGTGGTTGAGAATCTGCCTGCCAATGCAGACGACACAGGTTCGAGCCCTGGTCTGGGAAGATCCCACATGCCATGGAGCAACTGGGCCCGTGAGCCACAATTACTGAGCCTGCGCGTCTGGAGCCTGTGCTCCGCAACAACAGAGGCCGCGATAGTGAGAGGCCTGCGCATCGCGATGAAGAGTGACCCCCACTTGCCACAACTAGAGAAAGCCCATGCACAGAAATGAAGACCCAACACAGCCATAAATAAATAAATAAATAAATACATTGTGTATTATTTAAAAAAAAAAAAAGAAACCAAACCCAGCACCACCATTACCAACATGACTGCTGAAAACAGCTTTTGACCTTTTTCTTTTTCCTCCAGCTTTTGATTTTGGTTTTGTGCTAGGGATTGTCAATCAAACTGTCATGTTTTAAAGTTACTTGAAATAGTTACTTTCCATTTGGCTAAGTCACCAATTCAAAATACCGCTATGATCATTCGTTTCATTTTGCCTTCAGTTTTTTAGAATTTCTTTTATAAATGCTTTAAAATAATTTAGTAACATCTTACGGAAAAACCTGAATGAACTTTTTGGCCAATCCAATATTTACATGGTTTCAAAGTCAATGAGAAGCCTAATTTCTATTTCTGTACCCTCCTTTTCCTGTAGGTATACTTCCAGCACCGTGAGGTCCTGGGGTTCACCAACCTGTCCTTGCGGGAGCCCACCTGCCACCCCTCCGACAGGCAGCCACTCAGCTGCTGCCCGCACAGCTTCTTAGACGCCTTCCCTTCTCTTTAGTCAACTTGCGCCCTGGCCGTACGCTGTAAAGGGACTTTCCTTACACGGAACTGAAACCCTTCCTTCCACAATTGCTGCCTATTGATGCCCGTCTGTCTCCTTGCCCACAGAGCTGTTAGACTAAATGAAAATCACAAAAATATCCAGCTGGGCTTTGCTCCCATGGGCCAAGTAAACACACTGCTTCTCTCCCGTTTCCCACATGACATGATTGACAGAGCACTGCCCATACTGGTCATCCCCGTCTGCAGAGGCCCCGATTTCTCGCCATCCCTCAGGGTGGCATCCAGCCCAAACAGGATTCTGTGGCATTATGATCTGCCTTGATTTGGAAGTGTGTCATCTACAAGATGACGGTCAACGCTCTCCCTGGATCTGTGCTCAACTCACCTCCCTGACTCTTTTTATGGTAACTGTTGGCAAGTCCCGTCTTCCCTCCCTCTGTCACATGGCTGGTTGTGTGTATGTAAATGCAGTGTCTGGCTTATCCCTTTTATGTTTCAGCCTGATTTCAGCCATCAATCTAACACAGTAGTTTATTTTTATTTCTGATTCGGGGACAGAATATCTGAATGGCCCGTCTCAGCTGTGACACCTGCATGTTTGACAGGCATGTCCTCTCCATCCACTCCAAGTCACTGACAGAAGTGCTGACCAAGAAAAGCCCAGAAGACTGATGGGTTTTGCAACTGGAGTCACCCTCACAGGGGTGGTCCATCAAGTGAGTGACACTCTTCGGGCAAAACTGAGCCCTTGGAGTCCATCTAATTACTTTATCACCCAATCCACATTCCCCATCTTAGCCACGGGGTGCTGACTGAGTCAATAAACGAATGAATGAACGAGTGGAAATCAAGCCACCGAATGAATGTACTATTTGGATCCATCGACTTGGTAACCCTCCCCGAAAAGGAAATGAGGTTGGTGGCATGTGGCCCCTTCTGAGTGACCGAAGGTGACCCCTGGTGACTCTTTACCACCTTTTCTTCCAGGAATGTCTACTGCTATTTACAGTGCCCAGAATTTGAGACTCTGCCAGGCCAGCACTTTTCCTGAACCCGTCTCTGCAGCTGAAAAGAGAGACACCAGTGGTTTTCATGTTTGCTCTTTCGTTCAAGTACTCAAACAATATCATGCAGATTACGTAAAGCTTATTTGCAGGATCCCCGGGTAAATTCTCGTTGACCATTAAAATGCATCTTCTCTGTAATCTACGTAAACGGCAGAAACAGTTTAAAGTCACAGTTAATTGAAAGAAACCTACACTGACCATGGAGCTACCTGGTGTCTGGGAGAGTCACAGCATGCCAAATAAAATTAATAAACTGAGGCTGTGACGTGCCAGCAGGGAATTCACAACGTCTCATGGGACAGGTGGGCGTGGCCTCTGTAGTAGGAAAGTGATTGACTTCCGCTTCCTGCTTGTTCCCCGTATCGACGGGTGCAAAGCCAACCTAAAGATGCTAAGGGCCCACTGATAATGCTGTAAAATTAGCTGAATTTAGCACAGAACGAAATTACTGTGCATTGCCCGACAGAATTTCTATATGCTAACATGCTCAGCTGTAGCTCCCCGAGATACCTCATCTACCTTATCTGTTACAGGTAAACTGTGGAATCTCAGTGTCCTACACAATAGCAGTTCATCTCTCATCGCCCTACAGGGCAAGGTCAGTTTTCCTGGTTGTGAGTAGCCTGGCAGGCGAGCATTCAGGGCACCCCCCCCCCCCTTGCCTAGAAGAGCATCTCCTCACTTCTGCTCAAATTCCGCTCACGGGGAACGGAGCCGCTGGCAGGACAGCTGTCCCAACAACGTCCACACCACAGAAGGGAGCGTGGGTCCTCAGGTCTCCACCACAACCACACACCCTGATTTTCCTTATCCTAAAAGCATATGATTGCTAGTATCAGGGACTGAGGTATCTACCTAGGATTCACAGGCATCTCCCTCTCTAGGTGACCCCACAGAATTAAATACCTTTCAGAGAGGGGAGAAGCAGATCATTACGTGGAAGAATCACGGGCTACACCTTGCTGTGGGGACGAATATATTACAATTTGTGCATTCCAGATCGTTATAGGCTACGGCTGAGTTCTTGTGTTGGGACGGTTCTTGCGGTTTTGATACACGTAAATGTCCTAACTGCTTTAAACATTCCTAACACATTATTAGGATAACAAATCTTGGACAAAGAAGCCCAAGGATCTTTTTTTAAGGGCCAGCGTAAGAAAATATCTTAAGACTTAACAAGTTTTGTGCGTCCTTTTCTGAACTTGTTTTTCCCAATTCTTCATGCGCCAGGCATTGAGGAGAAAGCATTTGGGACCAGCTTTTAGGCTGCGGAGGTACAATGTGTGGGGCAAGGCAAGCAGGGACCCGGCTCTCCTTCTAAGACAAACTCAGAAGACTCGGGGGAGGAGGCCAGGCATTGTGCTGCACGCGGAGATTGGTGCAGTGTTGGAAACTGAAATAGGAACAGCAAGGGTCTGTCTGTAATCAGACAGCTATTTACATTCTGTTTATTTACGCATCAGGCATTGTGCTTGGATTTAGGGATACAGATATAAATAAGACAAATCAGACGCAGCCCCCGCCCTTGAAGCGTTCACGGGCTTGTAGGGAAGCCCAGTCCGTAATGTGCTGGTCACAGTAATTTAAGATGGGTTTGATCGTTCCTTGTTATCTTCCAGCGGCAGCTGAAGGGCAAGTCTTACCCCGGAAACCGCTTCTCTCCCACGAGGTCGTCTGCACAGATACAGGTGCTGGACTCAGCCTCCTCCAGCCCCCAGATCTCAGCTCTGTGCCCAGGCCTGTCACCCCTGCCCAAAGCCCCACTCAGACCCCTGTGTGGTCTTTCAGTGTTGGTTTTAGCGGCGTGTCCCTTGGGAAGCCTTCTTTAGCCTTGACCCTGATGTGTGTCCTACAGGCCAGTAGAAGCCTGTTCTGAAAGGGATTCAAGATCAGCTGAACCAAACAGCCTGTATTGCTTAAATTCAGCGTTTTTCAAAACTGCAGGTTAGAAATGCTTCAGCAGCGGCCCAGGAAGTGAATTTAGTGATCACAGCCTGCACCCGTTAAAGGAGGCAAGCGTGAAACAGAATGGAATACAATAGAAAGTATTAAAGAACATCACACACCGTCAGGGCGACCATTGTTCTACGAGCCGTTTGCTTCAGGGGTGTGTGTGTGTGTGTGTGCGCGTGTCCTGGGTGTCCACGTAAAACAGACTTCTTATTGTGGACGGCAGTAAAAAATGTCCACGAGCTACTGCAAACCCACTTGCCGTGTGAACATAAGCACCAAAAATCTGGAAGTAATTTATGTCCGTGTTTGGTATATGCAGAATGAAAAGCAAAAGCATAAATTCTAGCATTTTCCAGCCTTTTCGAGCTATGTGACCTTTGGAAAGTTACTTACCTCTCTGAGCTTCCATTTTTTCTCTGTAAAACAGGGACAGTGGTGCCTTTCTCACGTGATGGCTGGGGGATGACCGACAAAGTGATAATGAGTGTAAGTGGAGGGCACAGCACAGCGAAACTGGCACAGAGTGGCTTCCCCTAAAATGCTCGTTTCCTATCCTTTCCTTTCCTGAAACTTCTAAAAGACCAAATGAAGTCCATACCTAATGGAATATCCCATGTCACTTTGTTCAGTTCCTACCTGGTGTTTTAGGCGATGCTCGGAGATTCTGAACCTTATCCTGTTCTGTAGGGCGCAGCTTGAGGTCTAGAAAGTCTTAAGGATTGCACAAATCTTTTGTGCAATGTCATTTATGCCACATTGAGAATTTCCCAAGAGGAGATAAGAATGGAGCTTGCAAACGGAGTGTTCATCTATAATCCTTACTTTATAAAACCTTGCAAAGCCCAAGTGAACATTTAAGGGCTTTTACTAATGTTTTAGAAATGTGGATAACCAAATGTTTCTTTCCATTTCTCTTTAAATATGAAATATTTCTCTTTCATTAGAAGGTAATGTTCTGAAACCAGAATAAATTACAGCACAAAGATACCTGTCACAAGAAGAAAAGCGATAAAGAAATAAACCCAGAAAAAATTAAAACCTTGGCATGCTCAAAAATGATGATTTATAGTATAATTTGTCTTTGGACCCTTTCTAGAAAAACCAGCATCTGCATCTTAATGCATACACTTAAGGAAGGGATAGGAGTTTGCTAACCTCACTGGCTTCTCTTAGGATGGAACCATCACCTAATGCATCCATATCCTAACAGTATGTGGGATTCCACCCTGAGGCTCACCTCAGACCTCTGTGGTCATGTGTCTTTTGCACCATTAGTCGAAACATTTTTAACAGAAACTGACCGGAACCAAACACTGCATCAGCATCAAATCTGAACCACTGATTGCTTCAGACGACTACAGTGCTTTATCCTCCCATACTAGATGATTAGAAAGTTGCTGAAGCAGACACTGGCAATAAGAAAAATGCTTGTAATTATACCGTGCGCTGAGTCACACAGAACTTAGACTCTGCGGCTTTTTCTACTTGAAACTAAAAGCATATTGCTCTCTGGAAGGGTTTTGAAGGAAATTCTCGAGTAAACTTAAGTTGTTTTTCATTCATTTTGGGTAATCACAATGGAAATTTGACAAGTGGGTTTCCCCGTATTGTGGAACTTTAGGCCACGGCCACCGTGACGAACAGACCACGCCCCGTCTTCCCCCGACGCCGCCCGGAAAGTTCGCGTGGCTGGAGCTGTTATTAGAGTTTTGCGTTAATCTCTCGCATTTAAAAATTCTTCTCTAGAGCAGAGAAGGTCATGAGGCCCTGCTAATAAAATCTATCAAATGGGACTGGCAGGCAAGATCATGGAGGGTGGGGGATGAGGGGGGATATGAAAACTTGGGAGGTGGGAAAGTTTGTGTTAAATAATCCCTGCGGGTCCACACCTTAAAGGACGAAAGCAGACAAACCAGACGTTTTTACTGTACCTCAATAATGAATGGGACTGAAGAGAAACCCGGGGTGCGTGACAGGCGGAACAGTGGGTTCAAATCACTTCAGGGATCAATATCACACTCGGTTGAACGCAAGGGAGGAATAACTCACTTATCTTCCTTTAGGAGCTTCCTGGAGGAAGATGCCTCTGCGGCCAAGCCCATGTGCTCCAGGAGCACGAGGCCACTGCGTCTCCTGGGCAGCAGCCTTCCCGTCCCCGCGTTCCTGCCGCTGTGTGCCTGCACCCGGGCCGATCCTGCATTATTTATAAGTTCTCTTTGCGAGTGACGGTCTAACATGCCACACGCCCCCCTAATGGCAAGGGGAGCCGCACCAGCTCTCCTGGCGTTCCCATACCTTCTCGAGAGGAGCCTTACTAAAGGCAAGATAAATGACGTCTCATTTCGCCTGATGGATCAAGCTTGCCACGCGGTACAGGGAGAGCGACAGTGAGTCTGGCTGGACCTGCAGCTTCACTCTTCCCAAGGTCAGTACTCCCTGCTCCTCCGTGATTGACTCCGGATGGACTCCGGAATTATGTTTACATACATTCCAATAATTTCCCAAATTAGGCTGACAATTAATCTTAGGAGTTATTTTTTTCTCCTTAATATACAAGCATTTTAATTATTCCCTTTTCAGCTCCAAGGGCCAACTCAGCCCCCAGGCTTTCTCAGCAATGGCTGCTAACAGCACTGGGACACGCAAGGTGCTGGGAAGGGTCCCCGGTGGCAAATCCACGTGTTCGGCTGTTGGCCGAGCAGACCCACCGAGCTTAGGGCTGAGGCTGAGGGGTCTGGAGGGGCTGTGGGTTTGCAGTTTCTGCTAATTCCAATGTGGGCGATTATGAAGGATCATGAGACGCTCTT
>NW_006771655.1:1333441-1349158 GCF_000442215.2 Lipotes vexillifer
GCAATAAAGAAGAATCTGGAGCCCCTCTTCATGCAGCAGCCATGAGACAGGCTGTCCCACAACTTTATATATAGAGAGTGTAAATACATCCTCTGGGTTTGACTCCCCAGCAGGAGTCACCATACAAAGTGGGGCAGAAACTGCTAGCGGCCCTCCACTTTCCCCTCCCCCTTCCTTCCTTCATAATGGACAGAAATGTACCCAGCTGAAAGACCCTTTCCAGGCTCTCTGGCACAGAGACAGTCCATGAATTGTAAGCATATGTCTGCGGCAGATGGGACTTCTAAGAAAGCTCTTCAGAGGTGGGCACACTTGATTACTAGGCCACAAGGCACACCCCATGCCTTCCTCCTACTAGGATGCGGACGTGATAGCTGGCATCGCAGTAGTCAGCTTGTAACCATGAGGCAAATGCTAATGATGGCAAAGCAAAAGGAAGGAGCCTGACTCTCTGGTGACCATAAAGGTACCACTATGACCCTGTAGCACCCACTGCCCACTCTTTTGGTATGAGAGAGATAAAAACACACCTCCACCTCAGTTAAGCTACGGTTCTCTTGGGTCTGTTTCTAGCGGCTGGACTCCATTCCTAACCAAATCAGACGGCTACACTTACTTCCCTGGTGCAGTCCCAGTAAAGCCCCTTCTCAGGGATGCCTTCCCACCAATGGCATACTCCTCGGGGCATCTCGGCTGGAAAGCCTTTTTACGGCACCGTTAGTAATGCCTATCTTGTGGGCAAATGGGGAGTGACTCCCTGTGAATGAGGCCGGATTCTGTTCTAGTTCTGGATCTGGTCTCATAAATGTCAGTCTTTGCTCCCGGGCGAGGCTGCAAGCCTGCAGGTTTGACAATGAGACAGGTATCCCCTCCACTCTCGTTGCCCTGGCCCATCGCACAACCTTGAGCACACAGTAGGTGCTCACGTCAATTCCTGAACGTGTGTTCTCGATTTTACTATTAGCAGAGAGAATAACCCCAAATTTCTTTCTGTACAACTACCAGTACAGAAACATTCAAATACCGCAGCACATACTGGTCATTGTCACGGTGGAAGGAGGAATACAGACAACAACACGGGTGTTTGTATCATAGCTCAGCGTTTTCAAAGCCTTTTCACGTGCACTGCCTTGTTTTCGCTTCACAACTGCCCTTAAAGCAGTCAGGGCAGGTAGACATGTCACAGCTTTACAAATGAAAACAGCAGAGGCTCAAAAAAGTTACTGTGTTTCTCGAAGGCAGATAAGGAGTAAATAGTAAGAATCAGGCCTTACAGACTCCAGGAAAGGGCCGTTTCTGGGGCCACGTGTACAGAAAGGGGTGTGTGCGCGAGCTTGCGCGCGTGCGTATGCATGTGTGTGCGTTGTGCGCGCGCGTGTGCAGTGCGTGTGCCTGTGCGTGTGTGTGCATGTGCGTGTGTGCATGTGAGTGTGCGTGCATATGGTGCACGTGCCTGTGTGTGCGTGCGTGTGCAGACATCTCACAAGCGCCCCAGCCTCATCTCCATCTCCCTAAGTTACTCAAGGCCCCTCGATGGTGCCGTTTTCTTCCCAACGTACCACCTTCTAGTCAGAGGGCTCCCCACCCGGCTTACCAAGTCATTTGCTCCAGGGCCAGGCCAGCCGCACGTCCCCCGGCACTTGCCCCCATTCTTCCCGACCCTGTGTCTAAGGCTCCCCTCTGACTGTCCTGTCCTGGGCGGCAGCGCGGATTCAAGAACAGAGTTAACGTGCTTTGCTCCCTCTCGTTGAGCTGTGGGTGCCTGGAAGGCTCACAAGGAGCATGGACGATGAGCCCCGTGCGAGCGCGCCCGTGTCCCGTGTCCCGTGTGAGCCCCGCGCGAGCGTGGGTCCCACTGACAGCAGAGGCTGTTGACGGCGCCCAGAAAACAGAGCTCTCGACTCAGAAGACCCAGCGTTAGCACTGCTCCGCCGTGTGTTGGCCGAGCGACCTCAGACCAGCTCAATTCGAGCAGAACGTGTCCTGTCCTATGCCATAAACTGCAAGCAAGCTGAGGGAGGGGCTGGCCCCGGTCCTACCGGACAGGTCGCTTGGGGGAGGGCTCGAGTGGCCCCCTGCAGTCTGGGTGGGGTTCCGGGAGCACTGCAGAGGGAAGGCCTGTGGAGCTGCTCTGAAAGCCATGAAGCAGCACCCGAACACGCCCCTCGCCCCCCTCATGGCCAGCGCCAGAGATGGGGGAATTCATCGCTTCACAGCCACGCTATGGCTGTTTTGTCTCTGGAGCTGCCGCCTCGTCCTCAGCTCCCCTCCGCCTCGCCCGCACCCACCGACAGGCCCCTCTTCTAATTCGGCGCTTTGATCACGTCACTCACAGCCCCCAACCTTCCACGGGCCCCCCGGGCAGGCTCCACAGCCCCCCAGCCCTTCTCCACGCAGCGGAGCCCGTGGCGGCACAGAAGCAAACGCCCCGGTAACCGAGGAAGCAGCCACAGTAAACAGCCATGGGGATTGCTAACAGCAGTATCTGTCATTTTAAGTGTTTCCAAATTTATTGTTATTTTACGAAATAGACTAATTAAAGCAAGCATGAACTGTGCAGGGTTTCCGCTACTTTCATTTTTCAGTGAGTGATCAAGAATCACCAGCAGATAAACAGCCCCTTCCCGGTCGTCCTGCATGTGAAATATTTCTCCTATTCACTGTGAACGCAGAGGTGACGGCACTTAATTCATAAAGGGGGATTTATGGACTTACGGATGACGACAGACAGCCGATCAATAAGGGACGGTAATAACAGCATGTAATATCAAGGAACATGAGGTCCCAGGCATGGTTTGGGGCGAGAAGTGGGCAGTTAGAAACCTTATCGTTTGAAAAAGGTCAAGGCCTGGTGGCAATAAAAACGCCTAAGCAAATAAAATCACACCTGTGAGTCAGGAGAGGGTAAAATTGCTGAACGAAAAAGGGTTTCAGATTTTGTGGGAAAACCGCTTCCATGGGCAAGGCTCTGGGCTGCTCTGGGGCACACCTGGTTGTGTTGAGAGGGGGTCTATTTATTACCGCTAAGAGCTTTGAAAGTGAAAGGCAGACATGGAGGAGGTTTCTGAGTGCCCAGCCCTTCCTGGCGCCGAGACCCGGATCCTCCAGAAAACCAGTGGAAATAACTAAATATAATGGGGTTGGGTCTTAGCACATAAATGTAAGACCCACTGGCTTTATGACATTCTGCCTGGCCATTTTTGGGGGGTGGGTCTGGGGAAGAGTTTTTATCGATTTAGTAAATTGTTTGTTTATGTACCTGAAAAAGTAAACCAAAGCGGGGGTTGGGGGTGGGGTGGAGAGCACCAAGTTGCAAATTCCATTACTAATAATGGTATTACATCATCAAAAGCAAAGTACTAAATACTCATCCTCTTTGCAAAACATTCACAGTTTCACACAGGACTCCACGGCCAGCTTCACGGCAAAATATACTGTTATTCCATTTAGGAAAAGCCAATCCCACAGACCTTTTACAGAATAAGTGGACTAGTTAAAGGATGTGTGTAGATACATCCTGTCCTTAGTAACCAGAAAAAAGCAGTTAGAATGGTATCTGTTTCCCTTCTGTGGTTTTGCTGTAGTTTTGGAATAGACAGAGATGAAATTAAATCCGTGATCATTCTCCTTCTTAGCACTCCCTAGAGGACTGGACGCTATCTTTATTCCCAACATGCTCCAGGTGAACTTTGCAAATCGTGCTCCCCAGCGACGGTTCTGCAGCCTCGGGGGAAGAAAGCAAGCTTACCTCCTTGTAAGGTGTACTCGGTCACCGCCCTGCTGAAGACGCCCAGGCCAGCCCCATTGTAGGCGGCCACCTGTATCTCATACTGCGTCCAGATGATGAGCTCCGTCACCAGGCAGTAGCTGACCTCGGGGCTGGTGATGTTCCTCTGCTGGTACTCTCCGGGCAGGCCAGCCAGGCGGTACCTGCGGCGGACCCAGGGGAGATGACTTGAGCAAGGAACCGGCTTTACCTGAAGTCACTCCACACGGTCCGAGGAAGGCGGAAGTAAAGACAAGGGTAAAGCCAGAGGTCAGCGTCGGACGACAGTGCTTCCGCTTCAACCGCTAAAGAGCTACAGCCTAATCTCACAGTGATTATAAGCTCTGGGCCAACGGAACTGACATTCCAACTGTGTTGGGGTTCAGGGAAGATGGTCGCTTTTTAAGTGCCAGCTGTCCAGGGAGTACAGGGACTTAAGGCCCAAAATTCCAGACATGATTTCTAGCGGGGTGTGGCTATAAATCTGTCTGAGCGACCCCTTCCTCCTGTGACTGCGATGAGGGAGGGAAGGAAACGAGCAGCGCGCGGTCTCTCGGTGTCCCTGGGCTGAGCTCCCCGCTGGGTTTGCTCACCAAGTCCCGGAGTCAGAATGAGTGTTTTCCAAAGGCATTCACCCTCCCAAAATACTAGGCCGGCGCTAAGTATGACAAATGGCTTTTTAGGGGACCTGTAAGAGCGTGGTGTGTATGCTCTTTAGTGGACTAACGGCAGAGATTTAAAGTTGTATTTATTTAAAACAGCGACACATACACGGCTCTGGATACAGAAAACGTATTAGCTAGGACATTGCCATTTGTACAATCAAAGGGCTGCTGCAGTGTTGTTTTGAGTAGCGAGTGTTTTCCACGACTGCATGTATAGAAGTGAGTTGCCCTGGGTAAACCGAGGGGCATGTGCAGTGGGCGTAACTTCCTCTGTCATCGGGCAGCTTCCAAAAGCACGAATTTCTATCCAAGAGCTGGTTCTTGCCTCAGGAAGACGTGGCTCTGATGCTCAGTGGGGGAGGGAAGAGAGCACGAGTCCAGAGTGGCGGCAGGAGACCGTCCACTCTCCGCAGCGGGCCGGGGTCTCCAGGCCCCTCCCGGACACTGAGCAAGCCTGCGGAGTCCCGCTCAGTTATCTGCGCTGTCCCCAGGGGCGGAGCGTCTGGATGCAGGCGGACCAGCAGAAGGAGCCCCGAAGCTCAGGTCTGGAATGGAAAACAGCCCTCCAGAGGGAACAATGGCTGAAAAGCACTCCGTGAAAGTCAGGATTTTCTGAGACTAGTCTTTTGTCCCTTCCTGCTACAGGCCACTTGTACGTGGTGAGGACTGTGGAGAGGAGGCAGAAGTGCTGGAGAGCAGGCCAGCTGTGAAAAGCACAAAGGCCCAAGGCCTCCCCGACTCCCGCCTGAAAGGAGCAGCAGAATGCGGGCCCTGCAGTGGCCCTGGCGATGGTCAGCGGCGCTCTGCGACGGGCCAAAAGGGAAGTTAGGGTATCAAACCCCATTTGTGCTTCATAGCCCATCAACTTCCGATCCTACTCAGCTGGCACTCCTTTTCTGAACTACCTGCACCAAGTGTAGGTGCCATTCACAGCACGTTAAGTTCCTCCATATAACAGGATGGGTCTGTCTTCCAGGCAGGGGACAACAGGAGGAAGGCTTGGTGTGGAATAACCCGCGTACCAGATACTTTCCATCTACGAAACGTAAACTTCTAAAATAAATGGCACTGAGACAATGAGACAGCCATTTTGAAACAGGTAAATATTGGCTTCACACCCACACCAGACCCCAGAGTAACGTGGCACGTGACTGGTGCCCAGGATGCTGGGTAACCAACATGGCACAAGCCGGGCACGGCTGCTGAAGAGCTCACTCCACCATCCGATACACATTCCAGGGAAAAGCAAAGCAATCAGCTCAGAAGACTTAGGCTGGGAAGAAGCCTTATGAGCTGGGTGTGGCCTCAAGCAAATTCTTAACGTCCCTGAGGCTTGCTTCCCCCCTCCCTAAACGGACATAATAATGATGGCACCTCACAGGCTTGTTGTAAGGATAAAATGAAACAGTGGGTGCACAGGAGGTGTGACAGTGTAAAGCACCCCTTAAACATCTCTCTTTTGGAAACACTGCTCTTGTAGGAAGCATCCTAAGAGAGAACACTGAGCTATGAGAAACCAAGCGTGCTGCACACATTCTCCCAGGCCCCTCTGTGTGAGGTTGTGTGTGACATGCTGCAGAATCCACATCTTGGAGAAGGCAGCTCTCCCTTCGAGGCAGGCAGCTTGGTCCACTCTGACCAGCAGCTCAGGGTGCTTTTGTCACATTCATGGGATGTCTGGGAAGGTCATAATTAATAACAGAAGTGCAGGGCATCGTCCTCTGACTGGCCGGATACGTTGCCCAGGAGACTGTCTCAGAGAGAACGAGATGATTTTTCACACAGAAATAAACAGGAGAATGTATTTAAAGGACGTAACCCCTATGCTCCTCTCAAAGCAACACCCTGCCCATTATTATAAATATTTTATTACTGTGAGCACACTCTAACTAATTCTTATGGCCAGAGCCACAGCAGTGATTTGTTTCCATTTTGTTCTTCCGTGGATTGTGCTGTTTATCTGACATGGAGACTTGTGCCCCAGAGGGCACACACTTGCAAACAGAGCTGATCTGCAGATGGGAGGATTATTCGGAAATGTTTCCAAGCAAATTCATTTTGGCACGGGTCTTCAATTTCTGAAAACTTGGATATTCACAGGCCTTGGGTAGTGTACCCTCATCTTAGGGCTTTCTTGATTTAGGCCCCTGCAAACACAGATGCCCTCTTTTCCAGCACTTGACTCTACTGATACCATCACAGAAAATCCTTTTAACAGTCGTAATCCCGCAAAATAGAAAAATGTGCGGTCCCTGATGGGGCCTCGTAACATCAGAGAGATTTCATTATTAAACTCCATGCCCCGGGCCTGGTTCTGTGGGCTGACTTTTAAAGTCCTTACTTGGCAGCCGGAGCCCAAGGAAACTTTTCCCTCCACGTGCTCAAAAAAAGACAGAGGCGGCCTGGATGACAAGCACGGGAAGGAAGGGCTGGTCCGGGAGGGGAGGCCAATTATTTTCATTAGCTGATAAACACGGAACAAGGGCGACAGCTGGGGTGAGCACTGAGGGGCAGGAACGTGACAGAAAACCCCAGCCTCAAGCAGGGGGAAGCACCAGGCTGCTTTCTCCAGGGAAACTGGATTGTCTGGAAGCATCCACAGGACCAGAGTCCACAGGTGCCCGCTGCCCGCAGGGGACAGATCCGCGGTGTCCCCTTTGAAACGGGGAAGGACGGCCAGGGGCGCAGAAACCGAGGGGGGCCCTGAGTGCTATCAGTCCTTCAGCCCTCGTGCACCCCTGGGGATGGCCGTACGTGAACCTCTTTAGGCAGATAATGATCTGGCTTGTGTTCAGAGGATAATTCATATGCTCGAGGAAAAACTCCAAAATAGCGGTGAAATGGTTGTGACAGGTGAATATCACAGGCATAAAGATAAACATGTATGAAAGCATGAGTGGGTGATTACGTAAATACACAGGGAATGAGCTATATCTCCCACATGCGAAGATAAAGTTAAAGAAGCAACTCTTGCGTAACTTCTTACATTGACCTAAGAGACTATGTTTCTCCACTTAAGACCTTTGTTAACCCGGTATTTTCTGATCACGCTTTTAGAAAGGGCACGGGCTGGGCATCTGGAGGACGGCAGTGATGGACACCCATGGTCCCCGCCCCCTAAGGCTGGTAACAGATAACGGCCACAGCTGCACGGTCCATTAGAAGAGGTTTAATAGTTATCCTTTGAATACTGCTTTACTTGTTTCTTTTTACCTGTGTCAACAAACCACTCAAATGATCACTTTTGCTGCAATCTTAAAATTAGCAGTAGTTTTGGCAAAGCAGGTTCCTTCTGTCAACCCAGCCGGTGCTGGTACAGTTCACTCAATGTGCTCAGAAGCCTAACGCCCCTCCCCACGGGGGCAGAGACAGCAAACCGGCTGCTCTTGGGCCACATCTGTTCTGTAGCTGTGAGGGTCTGGCCTGCCCTGTGTTTCAAAATATATTGATTTCATTCCCAGTTTTTAAAAACGGTGAGAATGTGTGTAAAAAGCTGGATTTTAAAATTCCTTTGTAACAGTGGAAAACCTGGCAATTCTGAACAACGCGCTAGCATGGCCAAAACTGGCTTACAATTAAATCAACCGCATCATTACTAATTAAAAATGATTATACTTAACAATGCATGCCCCTGGTAAAAACTTAAGAGTGAAAGGATTTACAAGGAATAAGCACACCTTGCTCCCAACCCATAATATTCCCCTCCATTCTTCTGCCAAAATGCGACCCCGATAGCGGTTTCTTGCACGTGCGCATCACGGCCGGACTGCAGAGACCGTCCGGTGAGGCTGCCCACAGGCGGCTGTTCTCACTTGTCTGCTGCTGTCTCCACCAGGCCCTAGAGTTTTGCTGCTGGCCTGAGTCTCTCGATTACTGTTCGGCTCCTACAGACATTTGAGTTTGCGACCTGAGCAAAACAGACACTTGACGCTGTATAAGGACAGTCTAAAAACGGCCGACCACTGGCTACTTGCCTGAGGATGTACCCACGCAGCACCCCATTGTGCTCTGTTTCTGGAGGCGGCTGCCACTGGACCATGATGGACTGATTGGTGCGCCCACTGGCCACTATATTCTTCGGGGGAGCGCTGGGTGGCTCTTCAGGGAGCATCAACCTAAGAAAAAGAAGCCCAGGAGGGGAAGACAGGTCAGCCCCGGAAGCGAAGGGTCCTCGCTCGCATTCTCTACCTTGCTGAATCTTGAGCCTAACTATTTACTCAAATCAAGCAATGAAGAAAGCAAAACGCACAGCTGATCAAACTGAAAGGATGTGCATGAAATAGTTACAAAAAATCAACGTAACAGAAAAATCAGTTCAGCAAGCAACAAGAAAGGTGTGGGAGGTGACCTTATTCTGTCTGAACGGCCCGTGGTACCTCCGCTCCTTAAAGGATCACAGGTGTGAGTGAGGCAGCTCACAGGCCGTAGTCCGAGGCTCCTTCCCGATTGTTTCCTCTGGCTCTTTCAGTATCTCTCATGTCAAACTCCCACATTTTGGACGAAGTCATTTAGGTCTCTCAACTCTTCTAAAGCACAAGCCCACTGAGAGCTCAGGTTGGCTGGGGAGGGCACACTGAGACAGGATGAAGCCCTTTCCCCACGTCACATCTGAACAGGCTTGAAAGCAGCCGCCTGGCCTGGGGAGGTGGGGCTGGTGCGGGGGACAGCATCAGGACCACCAGGGAAACGCCAGAGCTCACTTGGCTTCCTGCCGACACCTGCTCAGTGTTTACCTGTCAAGACGGGGGCACCAGCTCCCACCTTGCTGGCAGTCAGGTACACAAAGGGCATGGAAACACCGCAAGCTCTTAATCTCACGTAAACCGAGGGCTGTGTGGTTGGGAATGATTTATGTTGGCACAGCCAGAGCACCACAGAAGCCTAAGAAACTCCCCTCGGCAATTAAGGACGCCCCGGCGAGCCCGGCGAGCCACTGTGCTTCCTCTCTGCTTCCCCCCATATGACTAAGGGGTGGTGGCTGATGGCCTAACTCGATGCTTCCTTGCTCCCCTGTGCCTCTCCAAGGGGTGCGTGTCACACACCTGCTCGTCTCTGCGCTGTACTGGCCCTTGCCCACTTGGTTCACGGCGCACACCCTGAATTGATAGGTACGAGCCGGGGTCAGGCCACGCACGGTGACGCCCGTCATCTCGGGGCCAACGTGTGACAGGTGCACTTTCCACGGAGAGTCTGAAAGAAGGAGCAAAACAAGGTCAGGCCTCTACAAGCACATGTCTGAATGACAATAGGTGAATGCAAAGTGCATCCCCACAGACTAGCTCATCTGCTTACCAAGGCAGGTGGAGTGGTTGGCTCCACTGAACACATGGGCAAACCGAGGCTCATGGTCCCGTGGTGAGTAACCAGTGAGCCCGGCTTTGAACTCGGGTTTCCCACGCCGAGTCCAGCGTGCCTCCTGTTAACCCCATGCTGTTGTCAACAGGTAAAGGGATTTTTTTGGTTCAACCTGCAAACGGCAGTTTAAATGGAGCCCAATATTCCTCATTCCTGTGTTCAATATGTAACGGGAAGTCCTCTGTCAGCTCACATGGCAGATTGCAGATTTGTCTCCCAGAAAAGGATGCTGCACATGTCACCAAATGATAAATAAAACCTATAGTCATTAACATTTTAATAAAAGAGGAAATGAGCATGATAAAGACAGATGGGCTGTGCATTCTGCAACCCATCTGCGTGGCAACTCATTATACTGCCACACCCCTGAGCGGCTCTGGCTGGAGAGACATGGAATGAAATTCACAGCGAGTTTAGAATATCTTTGCTCCCAGCTTTCCGGCAGGCGCGGAAGAGTGACTCTGTCAGCCAAGTGGGCTCTTGCCTGCAAGGCTTCAGAAGGTTCTGTCGGCTCCTCCACTTTAGTGGGACTTTCTCTATAGAGTTTAAACAGGCTTTTTGGCCCAATCATTTCGTGCAGTGATGCCCTGGGATGAGCAAGTGCCCTCTGTCAGTTCCACTCAGAATTGCTATGACCCTGAACTACATTTTCAAGTTATCAGTGAAGTGAAATGTGGGTGCTGGGGACTGACCCGTAGGAAATCAAGCTGTCTTTCTTATTTCTTGGAAGTGGTGCTAAGCATTATGAACATAACAGCATTATTCATAACAGCCAAAAGGTGATGCAACCCAAGTGTCCATCGATAGGTGAATGGACAACCAGAATATGGTCCATCCATACAACGAAATATTATTCAGCCTTGAAAAGAAAAGAAATTCTGACACATGCTCCAACATGGATGAACCTTGAGGACATTATGCTGAGTGAAATAAGCCAGTCCTCGAAGGACAGATAATGTAATATAATTCCACTTAAATGAGACACCTGGAGTACACCGGGGGCTGGGGGAGGGGGGGACGGGAGTTAGTGTTTAATGGGGACAGAGTTTCAGTTTTGCGAGATGAAAAGACTTCTGGAAATGATGGTGGTGATGGCTGCACGACGGCGTGATTGTACTTAACACTACCGAACTGTACACGCCAAAGTGGCTGAGATGGAAAATTTCATGCTATGTGTAGTTTACCACAATTAAAGAGTTTAAATGGTGGGAATTGCACACAACACAAGGGGGATAACACATGACTCCTGAGACCGATGAGTATGAAACAAGGGAAGGGCGCCGATGCGTCTGGCGTAGGCCCGGCTCCGGCAGAGACTCTGCCGGGCGGTCCTGTTTTCACCCCAGGCGCCCTCTCCACCCTGCCCACCCCGCCTGTGCCCTGGAGGGCCTGCCTGGCAGGGAGGGCTCTTGCCTACTCACTGGAGGTTGCCCAGACTGTCTGCATTCTTCACCCAAAGGTCCCTGCTCTTCTCACGGCACAGCCCTGCACAATCCCTCTCCCGGGCTCCGCAGCTCCCCTGGCCCCTGTGACCACGGGTGATCCCGGCTCTGCCACTTGCCCTCATAAACTCCCCCCTTGATTATTCTGAGTCACGAGCGCTGCCTGCTCCTGCGGGGGTCCTGCCACACGCGCTGAAGGAAACACGTCTTCCACCCCTCTCTTCCCTGCAGATTACAGGGTCTGTAAGCGCACACCGCTCACCTGCTCGGTCAGGTACAGAGTGAACCGTGGCAATTTCAGAAAGAGGCAAAGTCAGGAGGACAGTGGTCGGGCCCGTGGACTGAAACGATTAATCGCACAGGGAAGGGGCAGAGAAGCGCCCCGGACGCCTCCTTCCCGCCCCAAGCGCCCTCCCTCCCTTCCTCCCACACAAACTCAGCCCCGCGCGATTCCCTGACTCTCAGCCATTTATTTGTTCACGCAGAGTGTAAACAGCTCCTGAAAGTGTAGCCTGAGTAGTAGGAGCTGCTGCCCAGTTCGATTCGACAACGGGGCCTATTAATCTGCTCTAGACCCTGGGGCTCTGCTCAGTTCTCTGGTTGTATCGATAGGAATTTTTACTCATTAGTTTTCCTCTCCTACTAGAAGATAAAAGAGCTGGCAGGAAGAGAGATTAAACTGAAAACTAAAATAAATGAACCCAATCCATGTCGTGGGCACTCTGATTTGTACCAAATTAAAAAAAAAAAAAAAAGGGGTCTAGGAAGGATTTGCTCGCTAACAGACTTTGGAATTGCAGACTTGCTGAGAAGTGTTAAAATTTAAATAGCGAGTCTGTTCCTGACAGTCAACAGGCAAAATCCCTTAAAGAGATTCTGCTTCCAGTCCTCACAAAAGAGTATTACAAGATGCTTGTCTCAGGGCTGGAATGCAGAAGGATCTTTAGATAAAGGAACCCATCCCATAAAAGTTTCAATAGCTTTTGTGCACCCCTTCGGGGATGCCCCTTGCTCCTCTAATCTAGAAGACTAAGGGATTTTAGTCTTCCCCGGCCAGGCTATTAAACAAACCTCTGCTCCACAGACGGGCATCACTAATCTTTCTCTTGGCTTCAGGCGCCCAGAAACCACAAGGCGTTAATCACTCCTCCACTCTGTCTGTTGGTTAAAAAGCTGGTGGCTTTCCATCTTCCCAAATGTACTGGAAGCTTTTTTCGATTTAAAAAAAAAAAAAAAAAAAAAGAGCATCACCATTTCCTCAATTAAAGGTACTTGAGGAAGGAAAATACTTTTCAAAGAAAATTTTCTTCATTGCCAAAAGAACCATTATTATTATTAATACCTAACATTTGGGCAGCTGTTTGAAGTCTGAAAGTACTTTCACATCTGTAACCACACGAGTCCTCTTGGGAAGGAGGTATTATCTCTCCTCTTAACAGACGGAGAAATCAAGACTCAGGAAGTTTAAATAACTCCTCCCAAGCCTTACGGGCTGTCGCCGCCTAGGCTCCTGGATGGTCCAACATCACTGAGAACAGAGCAGCTGGGCCTCCAGCGTTGCCCTGTGAGACGAGGTACGGGGTATCCAGAAGCACCCGGGAAGTGCCGACACTCACACACACACCCCAAGAAAGCACACAAAACCAAAAGCTGAGTGTGTCTGGGCAATAAAGAAGATGCAGGAACCAGTTAAGTGACACCAGGAGGAAGCGGATAGCCAAATCCCCGACTTGGGACATTCAACAAGCAAGTGCCCTGGGCTGTACCCCAGGCGAGAGCGGGTAGGAAGGCAGCGGGGGGCTAAAAGCAGGGAAAGTCGGTTAAGAGACGAAAGAGACAAAACCACCGACACAGCAGATGGACCTTGTCTGGATCCTGATTCAAGCAAATCAACTGTGAAAAGACGTTTTTAAAAAAACGGTGAGGGACACTTAAATGTGCACTGAGTATAAGATGCTATTAAAGATTCCATTAATTTTGTTATAGGTACACAGTGTCCTCCTTCGAGCTATTTACTGAATCACTTAAGGATGAAATGACAAAATCTCTGGGATTTCTTTTAAAATACTTTAGCAAAAAAGGTGGGGAACTGATGAAACAAATGTGGTAAAATATTAATGGTTTTTGAAACCAAATACATGAATACTCTGTACCTCTGTGCGTATTTAGCACTTTTCCTACGAAACGTTTTTAGACAGTGGCTCTGTTGTCACTACATTGCCAGCAGTGAGCATTGTAACTGTCTGAAATTGTACATTTGATAGCTGAAAATATATGATTTCACTGATGCTGTACCTTGTATTTTTTTACGTGGATGAGAATGAACATTCTTTCATTGAAATAACTTCCCCCAGGTTACAGAGTGAGTTAAGTGGAAAATTAAGATGCAAATTTATTTTTCTAATTGTAATTCCACTGCTGATTTGGCTACAACTGTCTGCATATTGTGTCTCCTGAAATATAAATACCATAAGTATTATGATAATAATGGCTACCCACGAGATAAACCCCATTCGAATGCATTTAATTCACTGTTGGATCCTCAGCAGCACCTAGAAGAGTGCGTGACCCACCGTAGGAACTGGATTCCTCCCTGCTCTGGGGAAGCAGCTGCTGGGCCCCAGGCACTGGCGACGCCTCCATCTGGGCGCATCCAACCTCCACAGTTACCTGCGGCAGGTACGAGCTGCCCCATTCACACCCGAGAGACGGAGGCACGGACTATGACCTGATCTTTCCACCTCGTGGGAACTCCCGGATAAGCCCGATGTTGTTCTTTTTGACTTCTTGTAGCTGCTTAGCATTAAAGCAAGGAAGCCGAGGGCTCGGTCACAGAGGTGATTCAGAAGAGGAGCTATTCTCTTGGGCCGTCGCCTTCGAGGGTCCAGCAAGGTCACACTGATCAGACACTCTCCTTTCCCGCCCCGGGCTGGCTGTGTAGACGCTGAATGCAAGTGCTCTGGGTTTCTGAGGCCGATAGTGCACACTCAGGACAGGGGCCACAGAGAAGGCGACCGTAGGCACAAACTCAGTTACAGCCCCCGACATTTACAAAGCCTGACCCACATCAACAGCAGCGAGCAGAGAACAGGCGCCTGGTGGGGTGGGACGTGAGGACAGGGTGCTTTGCCTCAGTGGGCTCCCTCCCCCAAAGCCCCAACTCCAGTCTAACCACGAGAGAACGCTCTGACAAACCCCAGTGGAGTGGCATCCTGCAAAACGCCTGACCTGCCTTCTCGAGCTGTCACCGTCATCAAAACCAGGGTAAGTCTGAGAAACTGCCCAACCAAGAGCAGCCCAAGGAGACGCGGGCCCTCAGTGTGACGTGGTGCTGGATGGGATCCTGGGACAGAAAAAGGCATCTGCAAAACGCTGAGGAAACCCGAGTAAAGCATGGCCTTCAGGTAATAACCATATGCCAGTATTAGTTCACTGATTGTGACAAATGTCCCCCACAAAGGCAAGATGTTAATAAGAGGGGCAACTGAGCATGGGGTCCAGGGAGCCCTCTATCTCCACAACTATCCCGTAAACCAAAAGGTGTTCTAAATAAAACGTTTACCGAGGGGGGAAAAGGCCAGTCAGTTAATGGGTCGACAGGGCCAGGAGTCTCCGGGGCCTGTACTGGACACCCCGGTGTCCTGCGCGAGGAGAGGTCAGGGCTGGTGTATGAGGACGCCAGCAGGCACGGCACTCACCAGCTGCGTGCGGAAAGCCCGGATTTAAGCCACTGGGATTCTTCTGGGGTCGGAGCTCTGGAGGGTGGGCTGTCCCAGGCGTGGCTCACAGGGACCTCTCGTGTTTGGGGACCTGCTGCCTTTGGGTGGAGTGAAAACAAGGGGCCGGGCCCTCCATGGGCTGCAAACAGCGGTCACCCAATGCCCTCACGGTGGACCCTGTGCCCACTCCAGAGGGACCTTGAGCTCTTGGCTCCCATCTGTGCTGGCCCTGCCCAAGGTCCCAGCAGGGGTACTTGCAGCTTTGAATGGTTTTTCTTAACCAAAGCTCCAAAATTACATAAGCTATAAAACCTGGGTCTATCCTGTAGAACTGTACGTCCATAGAGTAATACAAAAAGGTAAATTTTATTTTTATACATATACACACATATATATGTATGTATCTCACGAAAAAAGTAATATAAGTTCATTAACAAACATTTTCTTTGGGAAATAAAGAGTAGGAGAAAAGCATGAAACAAAACAAGTACAGGTCAATATTACAGTTGTTTTCTAAACCATTCTCATGATTTTTCAAGTGCTTTGTGTAATTATTTTCAAGTTTTTCAGAGACTCTGACCTATATTTCAGGGTTCAGCTGAATGAGTTATTGACATGAGTTAGGCGGGATGAATCACATTCGCTTGTCTATATTAAAGCACCCTCAGATTATGGTCACCGCGTCAACAGACACACAGTGTCAAAGCCCAGACACACAAATAATCTCAACCTCCACAGAGTGAGGCCTCTCGGCGGTGGGGGGGGGGGGG
>NW_006771655.1:1349305-1353847 GCF_000442215.2 Lipotes vexillifer
GGGGGGGGGGGGTGCTGTGGAAGGGATCCCCACTCCAAGCCGCTCATCTGCTCCGGGTGGATGGGGAAACTCAGAGGCAAGCACACCCAGGGCTACGGAGCAGCCTCTCTTGGTTTATTCACAGCTCATCTGGACGTTAAAAGAGAAGCCCAGATAATAGCAAGCTCTGCAAGGTTAAATGAGATCCTTCTGCAGGATTCTGGATAAAAAATTATTAAAAGAATGAAAGGAATATCATTTGTAGTGACACTTTAGAATTTCAAGCTTGAGCTGGCAGAAATAACATTTTTAGAATAGACCGTAATCTTGAGAGAAGGCCATGAGGTTTTCCATGATTCTGTCGAGGCATTAAACATACCTAAAATGAGCGAATCGAAACACAATTTTGAAAGGATGTTGTGACCCAGAGCTACTCATGGAACCATGGGGGATAAGTCTGAGGTCACAGGAGGGCCGGGCCACTCCCCTAAGGATGGATGGGGTGAGAGACTCAGACTAGTCAGACATCGTCACTGGACCAGGAGAAAGAGCAGAAGTGGACGGGTACTTTCTGCCTAAGACACAAGCCCAAAGAGCACAGGCTAAAATAGTTGCACATCTTTCACTTGGGGAAGGCTTTCTCTGCCGTATCTGTCTTTAGAGGAGCAATAAAAGTCTGTGGGGTTAGACTTACAATGTACCAAGTTTTGCCTTAAGAGTTAAGGACAAAAGAGTTGAGCATCTAAGGAACTAAATGAACTTCTCTGCTAAGGACTACGGCCAGAGCGATGCCAAGAACAGGCTTTGAGACCTTCGGCTGTTCACGTCTAAGGGACTGCGCCTCCTGAGCTGTTGGTTAGACACCAAATGTGCCCCAGGCGTGGGTTCATGGGGCGACACAGTCCTGGGAAGAGTGTGGTCCCTGAACTGGAGAAGCCATTTGCATCAGAGGAGACACTGGCCAGAGAGGTTGGACATGGGCACTGGACAAATGCAGAAGCGGAGGGCAACTCAGCCTGGGGCAGGAGACAAGTCTTGGTCGCAGGGAGCCCCACATGGTGGGCTGGGGACAGGTCCTACCTTGGCTGGCCGGCGACCTGGTGGGAGCAGCTGAGCCGGCCTCGGGGAAGACACGCGGCAGGGGCCACTCTGCTCTGCACCGGGTGTCCCCGCGCAGGAAGCCGCGTCTGTCTGGGGGACGGGCTTGGGAAGGCAAGGACCCGCAGGGGCTGTGCGGCCTCTCGGCTGCCCTGCCCACCCCCTCATCTTGCCCAAGGGCAGGGAGCCAAGGGGGCAGGACCCCAACACCCCTCCTCAGCCCCTCTCTGGGCCTACGACACAGCAACGCGACAGGGAACGACTGTGACGTGCGCTGTCCTCCTGGATGGATTTTAAAACGGGAGCAAGTGCTTTTAACGTGAGGTTCAACATGAAAAAACCCACAGAAAAGTGAGCGAAGGCCAAAACCACTTGCTCACACTCCGAGGCTTTTAGCAAGTACCCGTGTGAGATGTGTGTCACAGACGGGTGAAAACACGATTTGAAGCGTAAAGAACAAACTCGCTTTGCCACTCTGGCAAGTAAAGCAGCGCAAAGCCCAGCATCAGCTCTGGAGCAGCTAACGGCGAGGCAGGACAGGGTGTCCCATGCTCGCGGGGAGGGGCTGGCGGGCAGGTGGCAGGAGAGCCAGCCGAGCCGCACGGTCTCGCCGTGAAGCGGGGTCTCCGCACCTCCCCGAGGACGCCCGGGGGCGCAGGCGTCGGGGCCTCCCAGAACCTTCTCCAAAAGCCAGTCTTGGGCCAGCAGGGGACACAAGAAGCCCTGCTCAAGAAAGGTATCGGCGCCAGAACGTTCCACGCTCCAGGAAAGACAAACTGCCCTGGGCCGTCGCTACCTGAACCCCCAAACACCATCTCAGACTCAGCAAGCGCCCGGACCACGACCTCGCGGGGCGCTTCCCGTTCCCGCGTCCGGCTTCCTGGCCATCTTCGGCCCCCTCTTCCTGGAAATTCACTCACCAGTTCAGAATAAGGACCCTTCCCGCACCGGGCCCTGGGCCCCTGCCCTCTGCCGCCAGGATGAGAGCTGCCCGCACAGCACCGCCGGCCCAGCTCCGCGGGGCAAGCTGCCAGGCTCTGCTTCCACGCCGTGCTGCTCAGCGGCGCTGCACGGCCCTCTGCGGCTCGCCCCTCAGTCTGACATCATTCTGTCCTGCTTGGGTGTGTGTGTGGTGAGACGGAAAGAGAGATCTCCTGCTGTTAAAGACCTTCTAAAGTGAAATATGCATGAAACTGGATGATGAAATGAAAATTAAAGATAAACAAATCCAAAACTCACTAAGGAAAAGAAGCCAGAGAGATGTTCTAACACCTGGGGCACTTAGGGAGCTCAGCTAAGCACTTGGTTTAGCTTTGGCTTCCCTGTTGACTACGGGAACAAAGCAACACTCTGGATGTGGGGTTTCAAAAGGGAGCCGCTAAGTCGCCCGGGAGAACCAGCAGCCTCTTGACAGCAGCGCTGCCTGCTGTGTGGGCTTCTCCACACGCGTCAGAGGCGGCGAAGGTGCAGAGGAAACGTCCTTCCAGCCTGACAGTTCTCGCACACCTTTGGAAAAGACGAAGAAAGGTATTAACTTACGGAAGACAGTGTTTCTTTCCAAGTTAAGGAAAAAGACATTGATTTCAAGTCTGAGGCTCGGGAACCTCATGATCATGACCAAGTCCCTCAGAGTCAGCTCGGAAACCTGTCCAGAGGCAGGACCTTGGGAGTTCACGGCAGAGCTGCGAGCCTACAGGGTATTCATATAGTGAATTCTCCTGCATAAACTGTAGGGTATTGCTAAATGGAATTAAAAAAACAAAACAAAACAAACTTGCTTAGAAAGAAGAAACATCCCTACATATATTTTAAAAACCCTAAGAACCAGGAATGGGAGGAATGTATTACAGGGTGAGAAACGGCTGTTTCAAATCAGGATTGTGTTCATCTATATGAGGTTCAGATGGAAGTTGGAAGAGTGCTTGCCTTTGAAGGAGGAAGACTGGACAGGGACACGGAACTTTCTGAAATGCTGAAAATGTTTTGTATCTTGTTTAAGGTATGAGCTACGTGCTGTATATATATTTGTCAAAAGTCCACAAAAATATCAACATCATACATAACAGTAAAATCCTCGTAGACATCCCATTGAGATCAGATAGACAACGACTATGCCAATCACCTTGACTTTTTAAAATTATTCTGACCGACCCAGTAAGATATAAAAGCAAAAGGAGGGCTTCCCTGGTGGGGCAGTGGTTAAGAATCTGCCTGCCAATGTAGGGGACACGGGTTCGAGCCCTGGTCTGGGAAGATCCCACATGCCGTGAAGCAACAAAGCCTGTGCGCCATAACTACTGAGCCTGCGTGCCACAGGTACTGAAGCCCGCGTGGCTAGAGCCCGTGCTCCACAACGAGAGAAGCCACCCCAATGAGAAGCCCTCACACTGCAACGAAAAGTAGCCCCCGCTTGCTGCAACTAGAGAAAGCCCACGCACAGCAACAAAGACCCAACGCAGCCAAAAAAAGTACATAAATAAGAGGATTAACATAAATTATTAAAAACAAAGCAAAAGGAAACAAAACATTTTTACTATTCGGAGAAGATATGATTGTCTACCTTGAAAACTAAAAGGATCAACTGAAAAATATTTATAATAATAATAAACAAATACCTAAACATCAATAGCTTTCCTATGTTTCAACAATGAATAACTCTTTAGAAGATGAAATGGAAAGAAAATCCTATTTACAGTAGCAATAAGACAAAATCTTAGGGCAACTGTAACAAATAAAGTATAGAACCTATGGGTATAAACCTGCAAACTTCACTAAGCAATATAAAAAAATAGCTGAAGAAATGGAGAAGCATATTATTTTTCTGGATGGGAAGACAGAATCACCAAGAAGTCAGTTCTCATAAAACTTATCATAGGTTTAACATGATTAAAAAGTCAACGTGATGATTTTCAAAATTTGACAAAATAATTCCAATTTTTTTCTGGAAGACTAAACAGGTGACAAGAACTAACAAAAATTCTGAACAGATGAGGGGAATGCTTTATCAGTTATTAAAACATATTTTGGGACTAAAGCAGTCAAAATATTATAGAACTGGCAGATAATCAGGTGATGAATCAATGGGTCCAAACAAACTCCACAGACTTTTACATAAACAGGTCCCCTTAATATATGAAAAAGGCACTTCATAAATAAATGGATTATTTGATAAGTCATGCTGAAAAAAATGGGGTCATTTGGAAGAAATAAAAGGTCACATGTCAGATTACTTACATCTAAATTCCAGATGAATTAAAGAGTTAAATGTATTAAACCTTAAAGCTTTACAAACAAGATGAAAACTTATAAAAATATATGTTATGGGGCTTCCCTGGTGGTGCAGTGGTTGAGAGTCCGCCTGCCGATGCGGGGGACGCGGGTTCGTGCCCTGGTCTGGGAGGATCCCACATGCCGCGGAGCGGCTGGGCCCGTGAGCCGTGGCCGCTGAGCCTGCGCGTCCGGAGC
>NW_006771655.1:1353859-1364304 GCF_000442215.2 Lipotes vexillifer
TATATATATATATATATATGTTATGCTTGATGGTGTTGAAATATCCAAACATAAAAGTGATGAAAGAAGTCATAAAGGAAAACATCAGTAGATTTACTACATAATAAACCCCTCTGTATGTCAAAAAGTAATACACAAAAATTAAGGGTAAAAAAACAAATTGAAAAAATTCTTGTCACAAATGACAGGAAAAACCCTAAGGCCTTGATAGAAAAATAGGGGAAAGGAAACTGACAGTTCATAGCAGGGGAAGCACGAAAAGCAACCAACTTGGAAAAATGTGTTCAGCACGACCAGAATTCAAAGAATGAAAGTAAAATAACTACAAGCCCTGAACTCAAGGCTCAGAGCCATAAGTCTTCTCAATGAAAACACGGGGAAATATCTTTCCAAACTTGGAGTAGGAAAAAATTATTAAAGAGTTTCCTTCCAGATATTTTGCTTAGTTTTGGTATCTTGCCTGTGCTGATTCTCTAAGGGCCTACTTTGCCTGCCCGGCAAATCAGCACGGCTGCCCTGCATGTGGGGGCAGGAGTCTGGGGACAGCACTTCCCGGAGAGGACAGTTCCCAGAGGAGGTGCTACAAAGGAGCCGGCGGAAGACGGAAGGACAGGACTGGGGAGCTGAGCAAAGGTGCAGTGGCGCCGTCGGGTGTGCTCAGGGAGCTTGGAGCAGAGCCCTGATGCTGAAGCATGAAAAGCACAGCAACCAGTGGCTGGAGATAAATCTGGAGAGGCAGGCGGGGGTCTGGTGACCAATGGCGCTATTTATGTGCTAATAAGCCTGGAATCTACTCTCTAAGCAATAAGCGTTTCTATACCAGAAGGAATTAGGGCCGGCAATCTGGTTAGAAGGTGGCCTGGGACTAGTCTCCGGGCTGCTAGAAGCAAGCACAAGCACACTTGGAGGAACCCGAGGCTCCCTGCCCAGCCCGGATGCGACGCCTGCTCTGGGGGCCTCTGCAGGGCTTCAAGCGGGGTGTGCACTCCACAGACACGCAGAGAACGTGGGGACTCCTGGGTGGAGAGGGTCTGAGGAGGCCAGATGGGTGGGACTGTATGGCGGGGCAGAGCCAGTCAGGGACAGGGCTGCTGAAATGCGGAGGGGCAGTGGATGAGACAAGACACTTACGAGGTAAAACCAACCCAAAGGGACGTACTGATGCCTTTGAGGGGGGCGGGGAGTGGTGAGGGGACCAGAATGACGTCTCTGTTTCTAACCTGGAAAACTTCGGGGGAGGGTGATGAGGTCTCCTTTGACAGTTTGCGTCTGGTGAACCTGGGGACGTCTAGGTGGGGACGTCTGCATGAATCTGAAGTCTGAGCTGGAAGCACATGACGGGGAGCTGCAGCCCGTGGTGGGAGGTGACCCTCGGGGAAGGGATCACTGGGGGACACGTGGGGAGAGAAGGCCAGTGTCCTGAGCAAGGAAAACCAAGGGACACCAACACTGTAAGGGCTGGACTGGAAATGAAAGATGAGTCAGAGAAAACGGTCCAAGAGACAAAAGACTGAGACGTGAGAATGAGGAGGGAGATGGGAGTCAGGCCCAGGGAGCCGAGTTGTAAGTGGAGGGGTGAAGAGAGCATGGGATGCAGAGACGTCGGGGACCGAAAGGTGCTCGCTGGGTCTGTGCTGTGGAAATGACGCCACGGCTTGGGCAGAGGGGAGCAGATGGCATGAGGGAGTGGAGATGATTCTCCTCTGAGGCAGAAGGAGCCAGGAGACAGGGGGAGCTTGAAGACGGAGGGCCGAGGGATTCAGTGATGGAGCCGAGTCCTGGAGGATGCGGCCGCAGAGGGACCGAGCACACGGCGGGCGGGTTGCTCTCCACACATGTGGGATCGTAGGGATTATTTGTATTCTTTGTGCTGTAAGTAATTTCTAAATTTTTTTATTAATGAGCATATGTAACTTTAGTAACAAATTACAAAGGTATTTTTAATATTTTAATCAAATTTAAATATTATAAGGTATAAAGCTATGAACACTCATATCTGTTAAAAACTAACAGGAGAACAAAACAAGATGAAATACTCTGAAATTTTCATGTAAGTATGCTTGTTACCTGCAATGACTTAACAGGAGTCATATGCTAAGATTTAAATAAATTAATGGGGAAAAGGCTTACTTTCTCTAAGTGGTCAAAGACCAAGCTTATTCTATTTTAGCAGTAAAATGCCTTAGTTAAACTCATGAAAGCAGGGAAGGGCTCGGTTTGGGAATTAGTCTGAGATACAGAGATGGCCTTCCCCGAATGTCAGTTATCATGGAAGCTTGTGGCGCGTGCTGCCTTAGATGAGTCTGTGCATTCCTAACACTATAGGATGCCAATGCACTCGTGTTAAAGGATACAGTTTTAAAAAGGGAAAATCACGGTTCTCAGCCAAATATAAAATGAGCATGTGTCAACGATTTTAGTTGTCATTAATTAATGAGGGAACCAGTAAGATGTTACAACGTATCAAAAGAGAATCTGAACCACACACACACATACCGACAGTGAGGAATGCTAAAATGAATTTACAAATAGATGCAAAACTGACCAATAGCTACAGAGCAATAACTAAGGACGGCGGTAACCACTTATAACCAGGACACAATTCATTTGCATTTCTATGGACAAGAATTAATTGCAGCACTACAAGTTTTCTACAATCTAGAGTTGTAAAAATTGCTCAAAAACAGTGAAAAGTGCAGGCCCCCAAAGCATCAGGTAACCCTGAAGGCTGCTCGATGAGACACCCAGTGACTTGCTTTTGGGTCCACTTCAGAGTCCATCACAAGTTTTTTCTGGCAATCTCCCCCTTGTGATCATAATAATCTTAAAGAGAGATTATTCTTAATTAAACTCAACAAATATTTTAGAGAATGGGCCAAATCCTTTTGCTACGCAACAGAGTTTTCAGCCTGTTTACAGGGTCCCTGCTATGGAGACATCAAGAATCCCTGCTCTCTCTTAACACAGGGATGCCCCAAGGCTCCTCTGGCCACCACTGGGCCTGACCCCTGCTCTCAGCCCAGCAGGCTTGTACCTCGGGCCAGGCCTTGGGATAATGCTGCCCTCTCCAGCCGCTGGCCTCCCACAGAGACGCCTGGGACCAGAGAACTACCGGCTCCACAGAGGGGAACTACAGGATGCCTGCAGGGGCCCATACTCTCCATAAAGGGCTTCAGCTCCAGTCCAGTGCACCGACAAACACTCGGCACAAGCTCCAGAGTTCTGCTCCATAAAAGCTCTAAAGAAGCCCTTTCTTAACGGCTGGCATGTTGTGGGGGCAGGTGTTACAAAGCGCCTGCCTCCGCCACTAAACCCCTCCAGTTTGCTCCCTGCAGGATCCACGGTTTCCAGGAGAATGGCATCCTACTCAGCCTGCCAGGAGGCGCTGGCGGCAGCGAGTACGCTGAGTCGCTGGATGAGTGGACTGTTGGATGGAGCTATTTAGAACTGTCCACTTACTTGCACACCACTGAGTGTAGGCCAAATACCATCTCCATTTTAGTGTACTTGCAGCTAAGCTGTTTTTTCTGACCATAATTAGCCAGCATGTTCAGCTGCTTCTTAAGGGCACTGGTTCCTAATAAAAATAAAAACCAGATCATTGGCCCAGAAGACAGTGATGGTCTTGCTGTCCGCACATCAGGGAGATGTGCGGCTAATCCACTGACAGCAGCACGAAGTGATTCAGCCAAGGCCACAGACATGTTTTATACAATTGAAATCAGTACCAGCCCGGAGACAACCATCTTAACCACTTTAGATTCTTTGTGTAATAATCATACTTGGTGTGATCACAACAATAGTGTGGAGTACTCCGGATTCTTCTATACTACTTTTCCTCTGAAGGAAAAGCATCTGGGCATAGGAGAGCCAGAGGCTGATGAGGGACTAACGACGCCCTCGGTCACTTTCTCAGCATCCTGGCCTGGTTCCCCACATTGGCGTCACCTTGAAAGCCGGCTGTTTCTAAACGCCTTGAGGCTTATACTCTGGGGCCTTTGCTGACGCTGCCCCTTGTCGTCTGCTGGCCCCGGTCTCCTGGCATGCCTGCCCCTCTGAGGGCGCTGTCCACCTCCCAGCTGGGGCCTCCACACGCCGTCCCCCTACTGAACTCGGGACGTACCTCAGCGGGAGTGCCGCACGTGGCAGGATGTTTTGACGTGTCTGACCAGGTCCCTGCTGTCGGTGGGTTGAGACCGACCATTTCAGCTCTGCGCCCCAGCACCCAGCAGAGAGGCCGGTGCAGAGCAGACGCCCAATCAGGACTTGGTGCTGAATGGACGGACGGATGGATGGATGGACGGATGGACGGATGGACGTATGGACGGATGGACGGACGGATGGACGGACGGATGGACGGACGGATGGATGGATGGATGGAATAAATGATTGCACCTAAGACCTGCTTCCTATTTAGGCAGGATGTCTGACAGAGAACCAGCCGATCATGCAAGTTGTTAAGAAAATAGTTGGTGTGGCATTCTGAAACAATGCCTTATTTTATGTAACCTGGGTGCCATAGAGCACTTCCCTTTTGGCAGATGGTCTGTGACTATAACTTGAGTCCACCACTGGGGACTCTGCCAGGGACTGACCCAGTCCATCTGGTGAGCGCCTCTGAAGGGCACAAAGACAGACGAGTAAAACACAGTCCTGATCTCAAGGAGGTGACACCCAGCGGGGGTGTCACCTCTGCCAGGGCCCTGACGGAGAGCCTGCTTCTGACAATTCTCTCCGTACAGATCCCTGTCAGGTCCCGTTTTGCTTACAGGCCACGTGGCCCAGATATCCTCGGGAAAACCTTAACCGCCCAGGAAAGCTACATCAATAAATACTGCCAATCCCTCCCCTCTTTGATCAGAGCTGTTGAACTAAAACTAAGATGGGTGTTGGCTGATTTCCATTCACACCCTACCCTCTCCTTGAGGAAAGAGACCAGATCAGGCAACGCAGAGGATCACGGAGAGGGAGCGAGGGCCTGGGCCCCGGGCACCTCAGTCTAGGATGTGCTTGGAACCAAAGCCATTGTAGTCAAGGGTGAACATTTAGAAAGGCAGGACATGGAAGCAGAATACTGAAGGGGCTGGGGGAGCCCAATTCAAATAAAGGCAGGCCCACAGAGCGGCTTCCTTTAATCCCCGCAGAGACTGACACCAAAGTGCCACCCTGGGTCCACTTTCACCACAAAGTCGCTGCTAAAGCACAAGAGGGAGGGGTCTGCCCCCTACAACTTCTCTGCAGTGGCCTGGCCGTCAGGAAGAGCACAGGCTCCAGAGGCTGACGGCTGGGCGGAGTCCCCTCCTCGCCTATTACTACCTGCGACCTTGGGCCAGGGGTTTACACTCGCACGTCATTGAATGGCAGGGCCTGCTGCCGTCTGAGCATGTAAAGGGGGATCCATCGTGTGAGAGGAGGTGGAAGAACCAAAGATAATTAGGGGAAACACGTGAGTTCAGTCAACAGCCAGGGGGAGAGTGTACAGGTCGAGCGAGCTTGGGAAGAGCTGTGGCAGAACCGTAGGCTGTCCTGCCTGAGGAAGTGGGCGGTGCCAAGTGCCTGTGGGGTCACAGCAGGACAGCCCGCTTTGGCTGGGGGGACACTGGGCAAGCACCACTCCCAGCTGTCCCGAAACAGAGACCCACTTATAATAACGTCACGATGAGACTGGCTGCCAGTCCAGGGAAGCTGACCATCACAAGAGCCCAGTGACCCATGGTCTGGCCAGCTCCTCTCTGGGGGAGGCCCCAGGAAGGAGCCTGGAGTAACAGTGGGATGACAAAGGCAGGAAGCCAGCTTCGGCAGGAAGCACTTCAGCGGAGCTCGTGTGTGGAGCCTCCAGGCAAGGGGCCGGGACAGGGGAAGCCTGGCCCTTAGGGAGACATCGTGAAACACGGTGGGCGGCACAGAGCAAAAAGCAGTGGCCTGGGAGGCTGCCCGGGGGTCGAGGCGGGGTGGGTTCTGCTCCAGGCCCTGCTGAATTCGTTTGGGGGAGCGAGGATATAGTCCAGTTATATTTTAGGAAGGTCGATGTTTCGACCTGTGTGAGAACGGTTTGGAAGAGGCTGTGGCACTTGTCCTGGTGAGAGGGAACCGCGCCCTGGAGAGACAGAGAGAGGATAGCGGATTTCTGCTCCGTCCTAGAACACAGACGGGCCGGGCTGCTGATGCACTGGGGTGGGCGCGGGGTCGGGACAGGGCAAAAGAAACCCAGGACTATTCCTGGGCTCCTGGCTTGAGTGATACAGGAGTCACCAAGGGGGCAGACACTGAGATTAGAATGGCTGCAGTGATGAGGTGGGAACAGTTAGGGTTAAAATGTCCAAAGACAGAGTTCGAAGAACCTAAGTTGGAGGCATCTGTGAGACAACCAGATTAGAGATGCCAAGTGCTTATGTGGGCTCCATCTGTGGTCCTGGAGGCCAAAGATCAGGAAAAGACGCCACTGGAAATCACAGGGGTGCACGAGGTGCCCTAGGAAGAGGTTCTGGGAGAGTGGAGAGGAGGGGCCAGCAGGAGAGAGATGGGGAGGCGGCCAGGGGGGCTGGAGGGGAGTCCAGTGAAAGAGGAGACTGTCTGGCGAAGGATGGCGCTGACCACTGCTGAGAGGCCGACGAAGCTGAGGAAGGAGACGGCCCACTGAGCCCTTAGCATGACGTCTGCGCCCAAACCGCCACAACAGGTTAACGATCATTGTTGCTGACCCTCAGACCAGCCCCAGGCGGAGGCACTGTTCATGCATTTCCAAGTTTGTCCCACGCTGAATTGGGTACCCTTGCTCAGGGCGGCCCCAGGGGCACAGCCATCTGGGGCCTCGGCCCAAACCCAGGCTCCCGCTGGAGGCCCTCCAGCCACTCCGCCCGCTGCCAGCCTAGGCTCCCACGCTGCCCTTTAATTTTCCCAAAGCCCCAGCTGTGGTTTTCATTCGAAACTCCGTAAAGCATCATAACGTTTTACTAGCTGTTCTGGGACTGAACCAGAAGTAAAGGTTAAGGACACTAAGAGCACAGGGAGAAATCTGATTATTGTCCATGGTGACAATGTTGCTTCGTTACTTACTGTTTTCAGACAGCTCCACAATGTAGTAGAGAACAGGGCTGTTTCCATCAAAGGGTCGGACCCAGGAGAGCATCACCGTATGGCTGTGGGAAGAATTCAGGCTGGCCAGGAGGTTCTGGGGTGAATGAGGCAGTTCACTTGGATACAAAAGAACAAAAAAAAAGAAAAGAAAAGAAAACGCATGTCAGAATTGCGGGTCAGCCTCCTGGTTCTTATGTTGCCCGGTCCTTGTGTGCAATGTTTTGAAAATGGAGAACATCAAACACGCCCCGAACACAAACACTAACTACTCCCTGCCCCCAGAAGACCCTTCAGCACTCACAATGTGTTTTATTTCCCAAACATAATTTGATTTAATCCCTCTGGTAGGGATTAAACAACTAATGACTCTCACTTAAACCGAGTGGGGAGCGCCGATTTTATACAGTAGACTATTTAATTGAGAAAACTCGGTCAGCAGTTTGTTTTTACAGCTAGAGGCTGTTAGTGGGAAGGCAGCAAGCCATAGAATAGGAAAAGGCCTGGGAAATATAATTTACTGTGGAAGTTTCCGACACCAGCCATTTGGAGTTACCAGCCAAAATGCCCATATGTATTCTTGGACAACGGAGCAGCCTCATCACTGAGCTTGCGAGGTTATGTTGTTGTTCTGTCTTCTGTTGGATAATGGAGATTTGGGGAAGGCACTGGAGGGAAACGTGGTAAAAACACTAACTGGAACCCCATGGAAATGGTAAACAATGCGTCAGCAAGGCTGTAAAATGGAAACACAGAGCAAATAAATTCTGGAAAGAAGTTACTAACACAAAGGGTCTTCATTGGGATTTACTGGTGACAAAGCGTCAAAATCCAACTGCATGGTTTCTACCACCGACGGGTCAGCAACCTTGCAATCATGAGCTGCCCAGCCCGTATTTAACCTTCACATCTCACGCTCCGGGAGCAGGACCCTGTTCTGTGGCCATTAAGAATGGTTTCTCCTCCTACAAGGAGTGCTGGGAAAGGGCAGGCCGGGTATCACCCGCTTCACCCACTAACTAGCTTCTGGTCTCTCTTAGACATCAATTATTGCTAACCCACATAGGTCAGCACAAAAAGCCGTAATTATCCTTGACATTTTTAATTTAAAAATGTACTCATTACACTTTGAAATTTATTAAGCTGTTATGTGCTTGCAGCTACCTAAGAAACACAGCTCTCTCTAACCCACCACACCATTTATAAACAAACTAATATTTCTAACAGAGACTGCGACTTTATTTATTTATTTATTTAACATCTTTATTGGAGTATAATTGCTTTACAATGGTGTGTTAGTTGCTGCTGTATAACAGTGAATCAGCCATATGCATACATACGTCCCCATGTCCCCTCCCTCTTGCGTCTCCCTCCCACCCTCCCTGTCCCACCCCTCTAGGTGGTCACAAGGCACCGAGCTGATCTCCCTGTGCTCTGCGGCTGCTTCCCACTAGCTATCTGTTTTACATTTGGTAGCGTATGTAGGTCCATGCCACTGTCTCACTTTGTCCCAGCTTACCCTTCCCCCTCCCCGTGCCCTCAGGTCCATTCTCTACGTCTGCATCTTTATTCCTGTCCTGCCCCTAGGTTCTTCAGGACCACTTTTGTTTTTTTCTTAGATTCCATATATATGTGTTAGCATACGGTATTTGTTTCTCTCTTTCTGACTTACTTCACCCTGTATGACAGACTCTAGGTCCATCCACCGCACTACAAAAAACTCAATTTCGTTTCTTTTTATGGCTGATATTCCATTGTATATATGTGCCACATCTTCTTTATCCATTCATCTGTCGATGGACACTTAGGTTGCTTCCATGTCCTGGCTACTGTAAATAATGTTGCAATGAACATTGTGGTACATGACTCTTTTTGAATTATGGTTTTCTCTGGGTATATGCCCAGTAGTGGGATTGCTGGGTCATATGGTAGTTCTATTTTTAGTGTTTTAAGGAACCTCCATACTGTTCTCCATAGTGGCTCTATCAATTTACATTCCCACCAACAGTGCAAGAGGGTTCCCTTTTCTCCACACCCTCTCCAGCATTTATTGTCTGTAGATTTTTTGATGATGGCCATTCTGACCGGTGTGCGGTGATAGCTCATTGTAGTTTTGATTTGCATTTCTCTAATGATTAGTGATGTTGAGCATCCTTTCATGTGTCTGTTGGCTATACCTGTATATCTTCTTTGGAGAAATGTCAGTTTAGGGCTTCTGCCCATTTTTGGATTGGGTTGGTTGTTTTGTTGATACTGAGCTGTATGGGCTGCTTGTATATTTTGGAGATTAATCCTTTGTCTGTTGCTTCGTATGCAAATATTTTCCCCCATTCTGAGGGTTGTCCTTTCGTCTTTTGTTATGGTTTCCTTTGCTGTGCAAAAGCTTTTAAGTTTCATTAGGTCCCATTTGTTTAGTTTTGTTTACATTTCCATTTCTCTAGGGGGTGGGTCAAGAAGGATCTTGCTGTGATTTATGTCACAGAGTGTTCTTCCTATGTTTTCCTCTAAGAGTTTTATAGTGTCTGCCCTTACATTTAGGTCTTTAATCCATTTTGAGTTTATTTTTGTGTATGGTGTTAGGGAGTGTTCTCATTTCATTCTTTTACATGTAGCTGTCCAGTTTTCCCAGCACCACTTATTGAAGAGGCTGTCCTTTCTCCACTGTACATTACTGCCTCCTTTATCAAAGATAAGGTGACCATATGTGCGTGGGTCTATCTCTGGGCTTCCTATCCTGTTCCACTGATCTATATGTCTGTTTTTGTGCCAGTACTATACTGTCTTGATTACTGTAGCTTTGTAGTAGAGTCTGAAGTCTGGGAGCCTGATTTCCTCCAGCTCCGTTTTTCAGTCTCAAGATTGCTTTGGCTATTCCGGGTCTTTTGTGTTTCCATACAAATTGGGAAATTGTTTGTTCTAGTTCTGTGTAAAATGCCATTGGTAGTTTGATAGGGATTGCATTGAATGTGTAGATTGCTTTGGGTAGTATAGTCATTTTCACAGTGTTGATTCTTTCAATCCAAGACATTGATATATCTCTCCATCTGTTTGTATCATCTTTAGTTTCTTTCATCAGTGTCATAAAGTTTTCTGCATACAGGTCTTTTGTCTCCTTAGGTAGGTTTATTGCTAGGTATTTTATTCTTTTAGTTGCAATGGTAAATGGGAGTGTTTCCTTAATTTCTCTTTCAGATTTTACATCATTAGTGCATAGGAATGCTAGAGATTTCTGTGCATTAATTTTGTATCCTGCTACTTTACCAAATTCATTGATTAGACCTAGTAGTTTTCTGGTAGAATCTTTAGGATTCTCTATGCATAGTATCATGTCATCTGCAGACAGTGACAGTTTTACCTCTTCTTTTTTTTTT
>NW_006771655.1:1364413-1388186 GCF_000442215.2 Lipotes vexillifer
CCGTGGCATGTGGGATCTTCCCGGACTGGAGCATGAACCCGTGTCCCCTGCATCGGCAGGCGGACTCTCAACCACGGCGCCACCAGGGAAGCCCTTACCTCTTCTTTTCTGACTTATTTCCTTTTCTTCTCTGATTGCTGTGGCTAAAACTTCCAAAACTATGTTGAATAAAAGTGGTGAGAATGGGCAACCTTGTCTTGTTCCTGATCTTAGTGGAAACGGTTTCAGTTTTTCACAATTGAGAACAATGTTGGCTGTGGGTTTGTCACATATGGCCTTTATTATGTTGAAGTAAGTTCCCTCTATGCCTACTTTCTGGAGTTTTTATCATAAATGGGTGCTGAATTTTGTCGAAAGCTTTTTCTGCATCTATTGAGATTATCACATGGTTTTTATCCTTCAGTTTGTTAATATGGTGTATCACGTTGATTGATTTGCGTATATTGAAGAATCCTTGCATTCCTGGAATAAACCCCACTTGATCATGATGTATGATCCCTTTAATGTGCTGTTGGATTCTGTTTGCTAGTATTTTGTTGAGGACTTTTGCATCTATGTTCATCAGTGTGATATTGGCCTGTAGTTTTCCTTTTTTGTGACATCTTGGTCTGGTTTTGGTATCAGAGCGATGTTGGCCTCACAGAATGAGTTTGGGAGTGTTCCTCCCTCTGCTATATTTTGGAAGAGTTTGAGAAGGACGGGTGTTAGCTCTTCTCTAAATGTTTGATAGAATTCGCCTGTGAAGCCATCTGCTCCTGGGCTTTTGTTTGTTGGGAGATTTTTAATCACAGTTTCAATTTCAGCACTTGTGATTGGTCTGTTTATATTTTCTATTTCTTCCTGGTTCAGTCTCGGAAGGTTGTGATTTTCTAAGAATTTGCCCATTTCTTCCAGGTTGTCCATTTTATTGGCATAGAGTTGCTTGTAGTGTTCTCTCCTTTGTATTTCTTCAGTGTCGGCTGTTACTTCTCCATTCTCATTTCTAATTCCATTGATTTGAGTCCTCTCCCTGTTTTTCTTGATGATCTGGCTAAAGGTTTATCAATTTTGTTTATCATCTCAAAGAACCAGCTTTTAGTTTTATTGATCTTTGCTATCGTTTCCTTCATTTCTTTTTCATTTATTTCTGATCTGATCTTTATGATTTCTTTCCTTCTGCTAACTTTGGGGGTTTTTTTTTGTTGTTGTTGTTCTTCTTTCTCTAATTGCTTTAGGTGTAAGGTTAGGTTGTTTGTTTGAGATTTTTCTTGTTTCTTGAGGTAGGATTGTACTGCTATAGACTTCCCCCTTAGAACTGCTTTTGCTGCATCCCATAGGTTTTGGGCCATCGTGTTTTCATTGTCATTTGTTTCTAGGTATTTTGTGATTTCCTCTTTGATTTCTTCAGTGATCTCTTGGTTATTTAGTAGCATACTGTTTAGCCTCCATGTGTTTGTATTTTTTACAGTTTTTTTCCTGTAATTGGTATCTAGTCTCATAGCGTCATGGTTGGAAAAGATACTTGATACAATTTCAGTTTTCTTAAATTTGCCAAGGCTTGATTTGTGACCCAAGATATGACGTATCCTGGAGAATGTTCCATGAGCTCTTGAGAAGAAAGTGTATTCTGTTGTTTTTGGATGGAATCTCCTGTAAATATCAATTAAGCCCATCTTGTTTAATGTGTCATTTAAAGCTTGTGTTTCCTTATTTATTTTCATTTTGATTGATCTGTCCATTAGTGAAAGTAGGGTGTTAAAGTCCCCTACTATTATTGTGTTACTGTCAATTTCCCCTTTTATGGCTGTTAGCATTTGCCTTATGTATTGAGGTGCTCCTATGTTGGTACATAAATTTTTTATTTTTTTATTTTTTTGCGGTACGTGGGCCTCTCACTGCTGTGGCCTCTCCCATTGCGGAGCACAGGCTCCAGACGCGCAGGCTCAGCGGCCATGGCTCACGGGCCCAGCCGCTCAGCGGCATGTGGGATCTTCCCGGGCCGGGGCACGAACCCGTGTCCCCTGCATCGGCAGGTGGACTCTGAACCACTGCGCCACCAGGAAGCCTGGTACATAAATATTTACAATTGTCATATCTTCTTCTTGGACTGATCCCTTGAACATTATGTAGTGTCCTTCTTTGCCTCTTGTAATAGTCTTTATTTTAAAGTCTATTTTGTCTGATATGAGAATTGCTACTCCAGCTTTCTCTTGATTTCCATTTGCATGGAATATCTTTTTGCATCCCCTCACTTTCAGTCTGTATGTGTCCCTACGTCTGAAGTGGGTCTCTTGTACACAGCATATATATGGGTCTTGTTTTTGTATCCATTCAGCCAGACTGCAACTTTAAATCATAAATCAGTACAATAAAGAATAAACTTGAGCTTGAAATGTCTTGTTTTCTCTTTGTGAATTAAGCTTTAAATCAGAAAAGGAACTTTCTTTTTTTTTAGTGGCTTTTAAAAAAAATCAGTTTACTGTATTTATTTATTTAATATTTATTTATTTATTTATTATTTATTTATTTATTGGCTGTGTTGGGTCTTTGTTGCTGTGTGCAGGCTTCCTCTAGTTGCGGCGAGTGGGGGCTACTCTTCGTTGTGGTGTGCCAGCTTCTCATTGCGGTGGCTTCTCTTGTTGCGGAGCATGGGCTTCTAGGCACAGGCTTCAGTAGCTGTTGCATGCAGGCTCAGCAGTTGTGGCGCATGGGCTTCGTTGCTCCGTGGCATGTGGGATCATCCCGGACCAGGGCTCAAACCCATGTCCCCTGCATCGGCAGGCGGATTCTTAACCACTGCTCCACCAGGGAAGTCCTGAGCTGTTATTTCTATCTGAGTTCTCCAATAATGGAACCTCCCTTGGATTTCCAACGAAGGCCAATATGAAGAAAATGCCAGGATGAAAACATCTTTTCTGCTTCTCCCCATTTCCTGCTGGAATTGGTTTGTTCTGAAACCAAACCAAACCTAAGTCGTTGAAACAGTCCCACCTGAAGACAAACTAAGAATAAACTTGGATAAATATTTCCAAATAAGACAAGTTTCTTCTTTGTCCTGGGATGGAAGTAAACCCTTGGAATTTCCTGAGTGGCAGGAGTGTCTCTGCTATTCATGGTGGGCCCCTCAGGCCACACCTGAGTTTGTGCTAAAGGTCACTCGTTGGGGGCCCCCTGCATAGTTCCAGGAGGGGAGTATACACGCTGGAGAGACCAACCATGTATCAGAGGCTGGGGCTCTGAGACAGTGACATCAGCCTGACCTTCTGATCCCCCGGGAAGTGGAGGGGTGGGCGCTGGAGACGGAGTTCAATCACGTGGCCAAGGATTCAGTCGTGACCACGTAGTAAAACCCCATAAGAACTGGACACCAAGCTCAGCTGAGTGTCCTGGTCGGTGATCAGACATGTATGTGCCGGGAGGGTGACGTGTCCTGAGGACACGTGCTTTGTGCTTGGGACCCTCCCATTCCATGCCGTGTGCATCTCCTCATTTGTCTGGTCCTGACTTTTACTCTTTATGATAAAACTGAGATAGTAAATAAGCATTTAGGTGAGCTCTGGGGGTCTCTCTAGGGAGTTACTGAGCTGACAGGGGAGTGAGTCTGTCAGGAGCACGGGGGCCTGTGAGCCCTGGAGCGAGCGGCTGGCGCTGGAGCAAGGACAGTCTTGTTGGGAACACTGCCCTTCACCTGTGGGGTCTCTGCTAACTCCAGGCACTCAGTGTCAGAACTGCGCTGTAAGGACTTGCCCTGAAATGGAAGATTTTCTGACATGAGGAAGGTTAACTTAGCAGGCTGACAAGGGTGGTTGGGGTCCGGGCCATTTTCTACGTGCAGACACTGGCCGTGCTCAAAGAGGACCCCTGAGGGCCACCACGGTCTCACTTCTAAGTCAGGAGGAGAGACGTGCAGGCGACCTGTGGCCTTGGAAGCAGAAGGAGAAACCACGAGCCTGAAAAGACCTGCGTGATGCGGACGAGACGCTGGGGGGTCCTGAGTGGCACTTTACAGCAGCCACAGGAGGAGGCTCCAATAAAACATTCCAGGGGGTTTTGCCTCCGGGTTGACAGCGAGTCATGAGTCTTTCCTCCCGCCAGAACTAATGATCTTCTCTGCCCGACCCTCCTTCCCGTCGGTGGTGACGCTCCAGGATCTCCACTCCATCCACTGCCCACCCTGCACACGGGCATCTCGTGAGTCACCGAGTCCTACCTGCTGGACCTTAGAAAGGCCCATGCGCCAGACGCTCTGCTCCGCCCACCCACCATCCCTCCCAGAGCCGTCGCACTCGGGCCGCTTGGAACCTTCTGCACTGTCAGGGTCACGCCACACCCCTGCACCCTCTGCAGCTCCCCCTCCACGCTCATGAGCTCTGTCCCCACACCGGGTGCGTGGAACCGCCCGGCTGTGACCAAGGCCATCACCGATGACTCGCAGCTCCCTGAGCCAGGCCGTTCCCACCTGTGCCGGAAAATCCAGCTCAGCCTCCAAAGCTCCGAAGCTCAGTCCCTCCTCTGTGAAGACTTCCTGGGCCTCCCTCTTGCCCTCGACGAACTTTGGAGCAGAACTAATCACGTCTACCCCTCGACTCCCTCTGCAGTTCGTAGCTCTTTCGGTTGAAGAGATATGGTGAAGCCCGACAGGCGCGTGTTTTATGGGGGACCTGCTCCCTCCTCTAGTGCGGCCTCTTTTCCTCTCCCCACTCCCGCATCAACACGCATCAGCGACGCCGGGCCCGGAGCCTCACGCTGTGCAGCGTGCGGAGAGTGGACACACTGACCCACGTCGGGGAGGACGGGTGAGCAAACAGCCCTCCCCCCGCCCACTGCGGGGCGGGGACTCGGGGTGGGGGCCACAGCCCTGGCCTCCCGGAGCTCACAGCCAGGAGTGCAAGGCCCGTGCCCGGAGGGACGGCACGGGGCAGCCGAGAGTGAGCGCCACAGGGCGGCTTGGGACCTGCCGGGCTGCACGCAGAGCCGGCCTGCAGCGGGGCCACCTCGTGCAGGAGGTTAGGGCTAACGACTGGGAGGGTCTGGGGTGAAGGGAGGGTAAGGGCGGGGAGTGGCCCGCTGAGGGCCCAGGTAAGACCAGGGGGAGCTCTGGGGCCACTGGTGGGAGCACAGGGCCTGCGCTGGGTCGTGGAGGAAGGCAGGTAGGAGATGCCGGGGTTAGAAACTTCTGGCTTATCTGTGTGATGCTGACTTTCTGGGGCTGGAGCTGGGACGCCCAGGGCAGCTCCTCAGGTAGTGTCCTGGAGACGAAATGTCAGATGATGGCCTCTGCAACAGTCGGGAGGGAGGACAGACCGCGAACAGGAGCTGGTGAGAGGTCAGAGGAGACAGGTGGCCATGGCTGGCGCAGCTGGGGTCCGCGGGACACACGGCAGCCACAGGTGGGGCGCGCAGCTGGCTCGGGACAGGCCTTGCAGAGCGGCCTTCTTGTCCTTGAGGATGGATGGACCGGACAGGAGGCGGGCGGGAAGGGACAGGCTCCTCCTGCGCAGGAAAAGCGTCAACCTGCGGCCCGGAGCAACCAGCGCATCTCTGCACCTCTGCACACATCTCTGTCCTGGGGCTCCGTGGGATCCAGTGGTCAAATTCCCACAGCCAGGAAAACCCAGGGTCTACACTCGATTTCAGATCGTGCTTCTTAGCCTACATGAGGGCACACTCACTTAGCAATGACCGATCCGACAGGTGAGTGGACAGCTCTTTCCTTGGGGCTGGAGAGCTTCGCAGATGGTGGGCTGCTCACTGCTCCCTATCTACAGGTCACTCCACGGCAGCCTCCCGTCCAGGCCTGAGCTCAGGAAGTCCTTGGAGCCAGCTTAGGCAAGTCCCTCTGTCCAGCCCTCAGAGCTTGATGCTCACCCAGGGTGTGAGTCTGGGAAGAGTGGCTTCTGATGTCCCCCCTCCCAGCACTGAAAAGCCACCAAGGAGAATGCCACAGGGCGTGCCAGAAGTAGGCACACTGAACAGCAACAATGGTGGCCCTGAGCTTGGTGTGGAGGGGTGAGAAAAGACTGTTAAAAAGACTGACGAGACTTAGGAACTTAAAAGGCAAAGTGGCCTTGAGGCGTTTAGAACAGGAACCGAGATCTAAAGCCCAGTGGTGCCCAAGGACATCACTGCCTGTGATGCAGCTAGAAATAACGAGCCCTCATCCACTGCTGCCCCAAAAGAGTCCGTGGTCACCCCTGGAGGGTGGCCCACGCGACGTGTGTTCTTTACAGACATCACAGGACTCAGAGTTGGAAGGAAATTTAGATTTTTTTCCCCCCTAGTTCCAGCCTCTCCCCTCCATGGAAATTCCCTCTAGCGTACCTCGTGTCCAATATTACCTGTTTCACAATGCAAAGAACTTTTTAATAATGCATTGGAAACGTACACTATTTCTTTAAATGATGTTTCGGTTATCTGGAAAATTAAGCTTTGTGAGATACTTGACTAACCCATCAATAGCCGATAAATGAGGCTTTAATATATTCTGAATCCATCTCAGAGAAGCTCATCTAATAGCGGGAGATTGTGTCCTGGCACCTTCTCTGCCAAGTCTGAAAGGAGATAAATGATCAGCCAGTGACTCACAGACAGTGATTTGCAGACAGGGCGGCAGCTGAAAGGCTCTGAGAACAGCAGGGACAACGGGGACGAGGCCAGTGCTGTCACTTGGTGAGTTAAAGAGAAATCACCATCAGGAAAATGACACCGCCATAATATCAGAAATTAACAACAAAACCTGGGCTGTAGGGGACGGCGATGAAGCGAGGTGTGTTTGAGAGGAACGGCTTGGGGAGAGGCTCGAGGGAAGGCAGTTGGGACAGTGGTGGCCGTGGGGAGCTGCTCTGGTGGGAGAGGATTGGGTAGGCATTTCCTACGTAAAAGCGCTGTCCCTCTAACGCACAAATGACACCTTGGTCAAACCCATCTCCTCTGGCTTCACTCTGAGGGTGAAGGCGATGGGGGCCTGATAACTCTCGAGAGATGGTATTAAATTGTTTGCTCCCTATTACGGCTTTGTCGGAAGTGGTTTTATTGAAAGAAACTCTCCCACTGCCTCGGGGTCCGAGTCTTCCAGTCGCCCTGTAAGTCAGGTTTTTCTCTGTACTCCGGGCTCAGGAGAATTAGTCTCTGATCTCAGAAGGAAAGATGCGATGCTAGTTGGGTCTTTAAATGATTAACAATCAATCCCAAAAGCCTTTGCGCCTGGCCCCTCACAGCAAGGAGCTTTGCGGGTCCGGAGTCACCCCAGAGCCAGTTCCTTCCTGTAAGGCCCTAGCAAACTAGCAGGAGAGACACAGCTAACACAGCTGGTGACCGGCGTTAATGATGACCGTGTGTTGTTAATTTACCAGACGCATAAGGAGACCCTCTGGGATTGCAGACGCCTCTCCTCTCGGGGAGGGGATGAGGCAGACGCCTCGGAAATTAGTCCTCCTTGGCGGTACCAAATCCCAAACCCATTTCAACCTGGTAAGTGGAGCAGGGCTTCCTCAGACACTGATGGGGCACCTGCTATGCACCTGGCACTGTTCCATGCACGGAGGGCTGGCTCCGCAGCAGACAGACACACCTAGTGCGTCAGAGGATGAAAGAGAGAAACTTCCTGGCCCTGGGTGACGGGGAGGGTGCCGCGGATGAAAAGAGGAACATTTTTTATAAGATGGTGAAGAACGGTAAGAGCTGTGACTGATTGAGTGTCTGCCCTAAGCTAGGCTCCCGGCCAGGATTTACAAATAGCGGTCCACTCAAACCTCACCGCCACCCTTTAAGGTCAATGGCAACGTGCCCAGTTTACAGGTGAGAAAACTGAGGCTGAGGTGCGAGGTGACCTGCCCGAAGTCACACAGTCAGGGAGAACTGGGGAGGGGTCTCCAGGCCTGCCTCGCTCCAGAGAGCCGGTGACCCTGCGGGGACTGTGGCTTCTGCCCGCACGGTGCCCCACCCCCGCCGCCCCCGGCTGGCACGGCACCAACTACCGAGCAAACCAACAGGAGAGCTGCCAGCAGGCGGCCTGCTTCTGAAAAGCCCACTTGTGACGCTCCTGATTTCTACATTTAACAGAGTAGCTTTTAACTCAAGTGGGGAGGCTGGGGAAGCAGGCTTTCAGGCCCTTCGGAAGGACACTATTTAGCCACAAGTACCTCTCGGTCATTCCTGCAACGGGAGATTCTTTGTTGTCATCTGTGTGAGTCAGGAAGATGTTACTGGGCTGGGTTTGTAAGTTCTCCGAGAAGCGCAGAACACCCTACAATCCCGAGCTGTGATTGTCGTTATTGCTCTCGTCATCACTGATGTCGCAGAGTTAAGACCTTATTGGATGTAAAGATACACCGCGCTCTAACCTACAACCTTCCCCATTCATTCCCATTTGGAAGAGTGGAGTGCTTATTACACCAACAATTCACAAGGAACCACTGTCTTCCAAATCAGCTCTGTAACCAGTTGTACCTAAATTGGTTTGAATCAGGAATCTGCAAGTATTTCTATATTTAGAGATGAAGTGTTTTACCATTACACAAAGCCTATTATTTTATAGATACAGCAACATTTGCTGAAAAATGTATTTTACTTAGAGGAAATCAAATAAGCAAATACTAGGGGAGATGTGCAAGTCAGTAGAACATAAACATTGTGCAGAATAGAAAGAGTTCACTACATTGGAAGCACACAATTTGGCTTCTGCTGACAGTCTTTATGAAATGCTAACACTCATTTATGTGGTACCAACGATGGATGATCTGAGAGTTCTCAAAGGTAGTTTAAAAACTGTGAATAGCACAGCGCATTATGTGAATTCACTGGTCATGGATGCCATCATCAACAATTTTTAAAAAGATCCGCACGTGAGCTATGGATGGAGGAGGAAAGCCAGCCGATCAGAGCTGAGCAAGGGTTGGCCGTCCAGCTCTCGACGGTGGGGGGAGCCCAGGGCACGTGAGCAACTAAGGGAAGGTGATCTGGGAGCATCGCCGGGGGCCTGCAACAAACACACATTCATTCAACCAACCAACGTGTATTTAATGAACGCCTACGGTATGCCAAACACTGCCAGGCACTCAAAATGCAGAGCTGTGCCATCCTTCTACTTCAAGAGGGAGGAAGTCGCCTGCGTGATCGGTGCTGGATCGGTGCTGACGAGGGCGGAGCAGGTGCTGGGAAGCACGGGAGAGACAGCCTGCACCCCGGGGGCAGGAAGGGATCCTGCGCTGATTCCCAGAGGAGGCGCGCACCCTTCAGGGAGAGGTGACAGAAGAGCCAGGCCAAGCCGTGGAGGCAGCAGAGGCTGAGGTGCCCCGGATGGGGGCCCGGGGGTCCAGGAGGGCAGGAAGAGCCCAGGGTTAGCGGGTCCAGTGGCGAGAGGCAGGGTGGGGAGACCCCCACTGGTCCTCTAGGGCTGAAAGGCAACTGGGTGAACTTTGATCACAACAGGTGACTAACCTCTGTGGAGCACAAGGTCATCCTGGGGAGGCCAGCCTGGAGGTAGAACGGCGCTTTCCCAGGTGCCGCAGATCCAACAGCCGGCCTTTCTGGACTAGCAGCTGCCTGTCATGAACCCGTCAAATCCCACGCACGGGCTGGCGGAGAGCTGCTTGTTCAGGTACGTGTGCAACAAACACGGGGGGCCCTGGGTGCAGCACCGAGCAAGCGTTTTTCTTTTTCATTTTTAATTCCCTCGGCCAGGGCCTGGGGATTCGAAGGCAAATGAGACATGCCCCTGTACTCAGAGTGTTCACAGCCTATTTCAGGGAATGATTTTTGCCTACAGAAGCCTTCCTGGATCGCAGTGGGCAAAGTCCAGTGAGAAAGACCTCTCAATCCTCTCAAAGGCCTTTCCTGACGGCCAGCGTGCCCCTGTCGACCAGAGCTGGCTGCTGCCCGGCCAGCCCTGCCCTGCTTCTCTAGTTTCGGGTTTTACTTCTGTGTGTATGGGCTGGGGGAACATTTTTTGGGGGCAACATTTTTAAAAAGCAGATAAATACATGTCAGAAAAACACACTGGGTCAGCAGGCTTTTCAGCTTCCTGCCTGTGCAGAGAGGGAGCTGTGGGAGGATGAGCTCGGAGCACAGAGGTGGATGCAACCAGGGCTCCCACGGCCCCCACCCCCAGGAAGGCCCAGGGAGAGGGAACGGGCGGCTGCTCGCCGCTCCCAGGAGTTCAGCAGACATAAAAGGAAGTGTGCGTTTGCCCACGGAGAGGCCGCTGGCTTTCCTGGGAACTGGGCCAACCCGACACCGACCGGAAGCTCTGATGGGCATCCCTTGGAAAAGTGGACCTGCTGTCACTTACACACGGTGTGGTAAACAGTCTACAACGATACGGGCTCAACGCAGAGAATGTGATAAAAGGGATCAATGAGGAGGAAAACCAATAATTAAACCATCTAAACCGAGGCTGAACACATTATCATTTTAAGGTTACCAAAAAAACCCCAACCCTGTAAGTGTACGTGCCTGAGGCCCAAGGCGGTGGCCTCTGACTGCTGGCTTGCGACCCATCACGCATGTTACGTGATGGTCACGTGGGGGAGGGCTGACACTGTGGGCACGGAGCAGCCGCGATACTCACATCACCTCCAGGCGGGCTGTCCTGGAGTCGTTCCCGCCCTCAGAGATGACTCCACAGGTGTAGTCTCCGATGTCGCCCGACCACGTCTGGCTGATGAGGAGGGACCCGTCCTCCCCGACCACAATCCTGGAGCTGCCAGATGGGGTGATGGCCACGTCTTCCTTCTTCCACACGTAGCTGTGGGTCAAGCAGAGGGTCCTGAGTTAGGACCTCAGTCGCTGATCCTTCCCTGTCTGCTAAAGCGCAAGCAACTGGGGCTTCCCTGGTGGCGCAGCGGTTAAGAATCTGCCTGCCAATGCAGGGGACGTGGGTTCGAGCCCTGGTCCGGGAAGATCCCACATGCCGCGGAGCAACTACTAAGCCCGTGCGCCACGACTACTGAGCCTGCGCTCTAGAGCCTGCGAGCCACGACTACTGAGCCCACGAGCCACAACTACTGAAGCCTGCGCGTGTAGAGCCCGTGCTCCTCAACAAGACAAGCCACTGCAATGAGAAGACCGCGCATCGCAAGGACGAGTAGCCCCCGCTCGCCACAACTAGAGAAAGCCCGTGCACAGCAACAAAGACCCAACACAGCCATAAATAAATAATTAAAAAAATAAATAAAAGCAAGCAACTGATGACCTTGTGAGTACAGTAAAAACCGCCAAACTGTGCTCTTAAAAGGGTGATATTTGGTACTGTGTGAATTACTTCTTAAAAAAAAAAGGAAAGTGACCAGATGTTTTGGTCACAGTACAAAGATAGATGCTGAAGTTAGAACAGGACAAAAAGATAAGTGCAGACATTCGTCTGTCTTCGGGTTCAGGACGGGGAGTCTGAGGGCTCCTGACCACCCGTGTCACTACTGCAACTGTACCTCCCGCTCCTGCAGGAAGGTCCCTGGGGGACAAGAGTGTAGCCTGGGCAGGGGGCAAGGTCCCCAGGGTGTCCCCGTACACGTTTTCTTAAAATCCAACCATTCTGGGGAGTTCCGTGGTCGCAGAGTGGTTAAGAATCCGCCTTCCAATGCAGGGGACGTGAGTTCGATCCCTGATCAGGGAACTAGATCCCACATGCCGCAACTAAGCATTCGCATGCCACAACTAAGGAGCCTGCCGGCCGCAACTAAGGAGCACACGTGCTGCAACCAAGAGCTGGTGCAACCATAAATAATATAATATAATAATATAATATAAATAAAAATGTTTTTAAAAAAATCCAACCATTCTGGCAGACTGTCCTTAAAACTGCATTTCTTTCTCTTTTAATTCTTTATGACATTTTAGCACATTTTTCTTTTCAAATGTAGACTCCACTAAGAGCCTGTCCAGCCCCTCACTAGTCACGGCTGGATGAGATCAAAGTGCTGGCTTTCCTTTCCAAAGTACTGGATTGGACTTCCAGAATGCACCCAGTTCTTTAAAGGCTTAATGCACACAGAGCACAGACATTTACAAACTGCTCCTCTGCAATTATCCCCAGACAGAGCAGGATTGTCTCCACCAGAAGAAAGTGAATCAGCTGCTCACCCGGGGAGCAGCATTTGGCGGCCAGTGTCCCTTAGGGCCAGGTGCTCCTTGGGGCAAAGGAACCCAGGACATGGGGTGCCCCAGAGTGAGCAGCCTAATTCCTTCTCAGGAAGGAAGCTCCGATTTTGTCTGTTTAATCACAGTAAAGAAGCTACGAGAAAACCACAAAGATCGGAGGGGGGTTTCTGGTGTGCCCTTAGGGTAGCAGAAAACGGGCTCATTTGTCCTTTGTTCGGTGACACTCCCAAGTCCTTCAGAAACGAATGAATTCTTTCCTAGAATCCTAGAATTCTCCAGGTAATCTCTAACTTGTTGGCTTTCGTTTCTTTGTTTTGCATTCAACACTCTTGTAACGAAAGCAAACTTGGTTTCTGAGCTCTGGGGAAACTCCAGAGAGACAGGTAGAGATGTGGAAATTCACGATTTGTCAAACACCTGCCCAAGAAGAGTGAGGAAACAGCTTAGTCTCCGAATCCGGTTAGTAACGTATGTAAACGTCGACAGCCACCTCCCTCTGCTCAGCGTGAAATGTTCCAGAAAGAAGGAGGGCATCTTGATTCTATCATTTGGCTACCTGCATGCCTTTGGGGCTAAGGCCAGAGTGAAAATACTAGGATGACTGCATCTTTCTTTCTAGATTCATTTTCAAGGCTGGTTCTGAAAATTAAAAACTATTCTGAGAGTGGCAGCCCTTTGGGAAGAAGCCTGCCGCCGACAGCCAGCTGTGTCCGCTGGCGCGTGTCTACCTGGGCTGTCACGTTCTTCATCACGACCGTCCCCATCTGAGTCAAACAAAGACAGGTGTCGCCCCCCACTTCGTGGCCCTTCACGCCCTCTGGGTCCCCTGGTTCCCCGCAGTTTCCTCTAAGTGTGTTAGGTAACCGCGGATGCCTTCCTTCCATGCGGAACTCCCTCTCCCCATGACACAGTGGAGCCATCCTTGGAGTAGAGAAAACCCCTCGAGGCTAGCACAGCCCCAGCACAAACACTGCTGAAATCCCATTCAATCCCTCTGGATTTTTCTCTCATTAAGTATCAGCCTCTGACAAGTACGTTTTACAGATAGTGTATTAACCTTGGCAGAAAAATCATGAAAAGCTGTATTGAAGTCATGAAGTGGAACATAGCTCACTGTAAATAATACATAAGGCTGGAGTGGAAAATGGGATTTGTGTGATTAATGATGGAGCCCAGAACTGTAAGATGCTCTAATCAGGGATCTGTGGCTGGAATCAAAGTTCCTGAAATTCTCCCTTCTCATCTCTACGTCAGTTCCCCAGCTCCCAGAATACTAATGCGCCCCAAACGTTGTAATTGACCGAGCTGACCGGAGAGAAGTGCGGGGGTCGTGGGTGGTCCCACAGTGCAGCGTGGCCGTGGTCCCCTTAATCACCACGCGGTCCTCCGGAGGGTTCACGATGGACGTTCGATCTGGAAAGACACAAGTCACGACTCAGACAAGATTACGTGCCTGAGCGTTTCCTCCCTCAGGGGGGTGACGAGCTGGTCATCTGACATCAAAACCTCCTAGTTTTCTCTTAGCTCGGCAAAACCAGCGCTCATGGCAAGCACCCAGAAACGTTCAGGGAATTGAAAGCAAGCCTGTCCGCCTCCCCCAGCCCGTCTCAGGTCACCCCCGGACCTCGGACACTCCGGAAGGAAACAAGAAGGAAGATTGTATGCAGACAGTTAGCAGGCTCTACACCCTGGATTCTTTCCCAAGATTGTCAACATTCTGGTAATCTCTACTGTCTACACAGCACGTCATGACTTTGCAAAGTGCTTTCATTAACGCTGTTTCACTTGATCCTCACAACAGTCTTGTGAGGGTTCTGATAACCCTTTTCCCAGTCATCAGGAAGGAAAACTGATACAAGTACAGGGTCTTGCCTGATGCCACGGGGCCAGTAAGCAGCGGGGCCTGGTGCCAGGTGCAGGCCTGCAAGATCGTCCAGACCTGCGGCCGCCTGACACTCCACAGCTGCCAGAGCCAAGGCCCTGGAGACGGCCCTGGGGTGTGTGTCCCCACGCTGCACACCTCTCGGGAGGGCGCCGCTCTGGCACCGGGAAAGGAGACGGAACTTGGAGCCATGAGACTGGGTTCAGGGCCCAGCCCGACGGCTTACCAGGGGGGCATCCTGAGAAACGCCTCTGAGCTTATTAGTTTTCTTTGTCTATGAAAGGGGGTGCTGCTACACTCACGCTGGGACAGAACAGAGTAGGTGACGCCTGGGAAGACCCCTGCAGACCACACAGCACTGCACCAACCAGTCTAGTGTTATTATAATTTTGAATCTCAGCAGATCCACAAAATTTTCCGGTGAGTGACCTACAGAGATGCAGACATCAGTTTTCCACAAGCTTTTAAATTTATGGTTAATTTTTGGGGACACTGGATGAATCAGATGTGGTTGATAGAATAGACCACCAAATGGAACAAAAGCTCTTTTTCAGTGCTTAATAATATTGGAGGATTTGCATTCATTCCTTTTAAACTTGTGATATTTTTAGAACACCTAATAAATGAGAAAGGGTCATTTATCGAAGCGGACCAACTGTATCATAGGAAAGGCTAAGCAGATATGAAACAAAGCACAACAATTTAGTTTTTCCTCAAGGATGGTATTTTAACAAATTAGTCACTCGGGCAAGTTAAAAATTTCTCTCCTCATATAGATGGCTTTACAAAAATCTATTCGTGAGCGCTGTCTCTTGCTTTTTTGAACAATAAATTTTTAGTAATATAGATACGGATGAAGCAGAGAGAGAAAAGTTTATCAGCCAGTGAAGCTAAATACTTGGTAATCCAATCCTTATGTTCTGGAAAACAATTTATTCTGCATTTCAGAAACCCGTGTTATAGATAAAATAAAGAGAAAGAAAAGCTGGAGGAGCCACAAAGATCCTTCAGTTCACTCCTAACATATAGGAAACATCCATATTTAATATATGAGGAATGTTTTAGTTGGCTATAATGATAGTATAGAAAAAATGCTTTCTCTGGGATTTTCATTCTGGGTTCACTTTTCTTATGTGATGCTTATAAGATTAGGCAACCTATCAGTTTTTTTTATTTGAGCTAGTTTTGGGGGTAATATCCCTAGTCTACTGAGGTTAAAAAGTTAATCTTTTATCTCTCCTGAAACGTCCCCATTAAATCTTTGAATACATTTTCTAATTATTCTTTTAGAAGCTGAAAAATTAATTACTCAACAGATTTCTCCAAATTAGTTATAAAAATAATGATTCTCCTTTGATTGGATTAGCGAGTCCAAGGGCATATATTGACATCCCCAAGCACAGATGACACGCTGATTAAACCATTATTAACAGAAAGCTCCACATGGGCTGTGGTCCTTACTCCACACGGTGAGTGTGGCAGACGCGTTCAGGGAGCCCTCAGAGTTGGCTGCACAGCAGGTGTAGTTGCCAGCATCCTGGATTAAGACAGGGGTGATCTGCAGACCCCCAGACTCAAGGAGCGTGAACCTGGGAATCCGCACAGAGCCGCTGGCCAGAATGTGGTTTCCTGAGGACGACAGACAAAACAGCAATGTGAGAACTGAAACGTTCGAGAGAAGGTAATGCTCTGGCCGCACCCAAGAAAATAATGTGAGGAAATAATCAGAAGAAAGCGGAAACTTTATGCACAAAAGTAACCAAAGCAGTTTGCTTTAGCGTTAATTAGAATAACAGAAACCAAGAGCACCCTAATCGTCCAATGTTGAGAGATTTGGTTAGACAAATTATGATCAATGTATGTGACTGTTTCCTTTGGGTGACTGATTTTGAGTTTTCTTTATATGTGTATGCATTTGAAAAATTTCTCTATACAGCCACTATTACATTCTAAATCAGGAAAGACAAAAAGAAAATATATAAAACGAAAGAACCCTTCTTTCTGATTAATCTGTAGGTTCCCAGATCTTTATAAGCCATGGCCCCAGGGCACGAGTCATACCTTTGAGAGTTGGGAAGCCACCGACTGGTTTTCTGGGAGTGAAAAAAGATGTAAGTTTTGACGTTTCACCCAGATACAGTCCACTAAGCATGACCAGTTAATCTATGAGGATGAACCCAACTCAGCCGCGGTTTGTTAAGGACAGACTATGTGTGCTGTTCGCTTAGTGGCAGGTGTGCTGAATGTGTAGGCAGGGCTGCAGGCGAGCTGCAAAGAGCCCAAGATGTGACACCACTCTTCACAGGAACTGAAACTACAGTCGGATTAAGAGAGCCACACACGTCAAGCTGCGGAGGATGCAGGTGATCCTGTGCTAGAGCAGCTTTCTTAGAAATGAAGGCGGATGTAGCCTTAACTGTGAATATTACCAAGGAGGCACTCCTTCATTCACAAAGGGGAAGCTGCAGCTGAAATCCAGAGCCCGTCGGGCCCGGGGCACCCGGTGAAGGGCTTGACGGAGGAAAGCGCCATTCGCACGGTGTACAGAAATGTGCCTCCTCTTCTAGGCTGTGAGCTGCACAGAGCTTAAGGGGTCTTGCTCGTCTGACCCCTCCCCGTGCCCCTAGCATCGGCCCCTGGTGGGTGCTCAGTCAGCGGTTTTTGACTCTTTACCGAACGAACGAGTGAGAATAACCAACACAACGCAGGGCTGCTGGGCTCACTTCCTGCGTCGGCCGCGCCCTGCAGCAGGTGCGAGCACATACCCCTCCTCCACGCGATGGCCGGCCTGGGAGCCCCAGACACCTCACAGCTCAGGACGGCTGTCGTCCCGTCAGTAACCGTGGTGTCCGCCGGAAGCTGGGTGAAGGCTGGGGCGACATCTAGGCAGAGGAGGTGAACAGTGAAATATTCAGTGCGTCGTCCTTCGGAAACGCTCAAACCAGCCTGGTGGAGTCATCCACCTGGGCTTTTACAGCACTGATCACAGAGATAACTGAGCGATGAAAAATGAAAACCTTTCAGGACGACTACAACCCTCCACTACCCGTCTCCCAGGCATCACCTATCTTTGTTCACAGCCTAAAGAGAAATCCGGTCTCGTGACGTAATGGTCACACAAGTGCGGAAGAGCAGGAAGAACTGTTTTTGACCGATGTTAAAGAGAAGAGAGATGTTTATTTAGATAAATCAAACAAGCTGCTTTCATTATGTAAAGAAAAAGGAAAAAGCTAGTTTCTGAATATCCTACATCGTCCTGAAGATGAGACTTTGACACTTCCTAGGATCCACTCTGAAAGTTAAAACGACCAGATTCCAAGGGCTTCAGAGAAGAATTCCTGGGGGGAGCGTTGGGTCTTCCTGTTCATGGGGGACCGCCCGGGCCTCCAGCTTCCAGCAGCCCTGAGTCAGACCCAGGAAGACAGCGGCAGCTCGGGCCGGCTTCGGGGAGGACTCCGCTGACTGCACTACTTTGTGAAAGATGAAGCCGGAACCCCTGAGTCCCAGCCGTGACCTGCAGCGTCCAAATCCTGTGTCGGGGTCCCTGGGGTGCCTGGGCCATTGCCCCCGGGGCAGAAGCGGGCAGGCCCAGTGGACCCCGGGGCAGCCGCCTGCGTCTGCCCTCCCTCCCCGCTGGGCGTCCACCTCTGGTGCGAACCCCTGGATGACGTGGGGGCCCCCCGACTGGTCTCTTCCACTCGTCCCCTCACTGTCCCCCCACACCAGGTGCGGAGGCCCTCTGAAAGCTTCAGACGACGCCCGGCCAGTGCCCACCTCAGAGCCGCGAAGGCCCCACTTGCCCGCTTTGTGCCCGCACACACCCGGGCCGGCCTGTCCCTCCACGCATCTGTCGGGCCCCTGCAGCTCCCACCTGCACCGTGGCACGCACCTCTCCAAGGCTCTGCAGGGCAGCGTCCTCCCCACCTGCAGGCCTCAGCTCCAGTAAGAACCATCTCACCTCCGAGAACCCAGCCCGCTGCGCCCGCCCTCTAACGAGCTTCCCTGGCCGCTCTGGGCCGCGCCTAGGCTTCCTCTGTGGGGCCCCCACCGCCCTCTGCCGTCTCTCCCCTCCCCCAGGACGCTCCGTCCTGGAAGCACGAGAACCCCTTCTTCGCAGCATCCTCTTAGCTCTGTCCCCGAGCCTCACGGGCCAGAGTAACTGACACAGGTGCTCGATAAACGTTTGTTAAGTGAACGAATAAATATTGATTGTTTTACACACTATTTTTCTTTCACTAAAAGTACTTTAATTAAAAAAAAAAATCCATTTTGCCAAACGCCGTACTTACAAAACAGATATGCAGCATTATCATTATCACGCGTTTATTTGTTCACTCTCCAGCTGTCATGGTAACCAGGTTAAGTAGCACTTTCATTTAAATTTCCAAACTGATCCTCCTAAGAACCCTGTGGACTGGGCTGGTTGGTTCCATTTTGAAAAGAAAACTGAGGCTGAGGGAAATCAGGTGATCTGCCCTGGGTCTCTCCCGAGAGCAGGGTCTGCAAACCACCAGCCTGGGCCAAATCCAGCCTGTCCCTGCTTTCGTAAACAGAGTTCTGTGGAATAGCCACGTTTGCTCAGAATCGGCTGTGCTGCCTGCAGGCTACGACAACAAGGTGAGGAGTAGCAACAGAAACCAAGGCCTTCAAAGGCGAAAACAGGCACCATCTGGCTTTTTACAGAAAAAGCTTGCCCATCCCTGCCCTACAACATCCTGGCCCACTATTCCAAACAGGCTGAAATAATTCTAATTGATCAAAACTCAGTTTCTGGCTTAAGTCCCCAGTATCACCTCTGCTGCTTCAAGTGATACTGGTTTCCTATGCTCCACAACGGAGGGGAAATTTGACCCCCCCTGCCAAGGCTGGAGGAAATGACGCCTGGTTTACCAAAACATATGCGTGAATATTTCAGGATCACGTCGGTCCCTTCCCAATTCTGGCTGACGAGAGCCACTGGCCACTCACATGCTGACCAGTTTGCTTTCTCTGATGGCTCTCAGCATTTTGCTTCCAAAAGGGCAGACGTGAAAGGTAGAGTTCCTTAACCACTAAATTTTACTTCGTTTTAGAAGAACAACATTGCGACTATGGGAGATTAAAGAGAAAACCCGCAAATATAATAAAAACCTTTACCTTTATTTCTCAGAGTGCCAAAGTATTTCTGTTACTGGGACAATAAAAGAAAGTCACAAAAGAACTATAATTGTTCAATAAAACTAAAGTAGAGAATGAATATTAAAAGATGGAAAAAAGATCCAAAGAAAAAGACTAGGGATGAGCTGCTGTTCACTTAACCGTCTTTCCAGTTCTGTCCAGAAAAATGGGGAGTGTGTTCCTATGTCTCAGCAAAGCAGTGTGTCCCAAGTGCTGGGAAGGTCAAGGCTCCAGAGGGCCAGGGGGAGCGCCGGGATGGGGGTGCTCGGGCTGAACAGACACTGGCGTTTTCTGACATATCCGTGGGGCGAGGACTGGGGAGGCCGGCTCTGCAGGGGGTAGTACTCACTGGTGACGTCCAGGTAGGTGTAGGTCTGGACCTCCCCGCCCTCGTTACTGGCAAAGCACTGGAAGATTCCTGAGTCCTCCGGACGCAGCTTCTGGACGCGCAGGCCTCCACTTGACAGCACTTGGTATCGAGGGTTCTGGAGCTTGTTGATGGAGACCGCGTCCTTGAACCACCGGAGGGTGGGAAGAGGGGCCCCTGTGCAGAAGTGAAACAAAAATCATTAAGCTTCAAGAATTCCTTACGTGAGGGCTAAATGGCAGTATTTCAACGGGCATTTTCTCATCTAGTCGTCCCTCCAAGCACCCTGTGAGGCGTCATTTTTCTCATCGTACGTGAAGACGGGGAGGGAGAGGCCCGAAGGGAGCGGTGTGGGGCAGCTGCAGACCCTTCTGTCTCTTTCCACGGCCTGTGCTCTTGTCCAGACGGTTCTGGCTGCAACTGACCTCAGGCAGGGCTGGGAGGAAGGTCTCTGCCTCTGCCTCTCGGGCTCGGGGAAGGGTCACCAGGGCAGAGACTGTGCCATTCGGCAGAGCACTTAACCCCGCCTTGTCCCTGCAGGGAACAAGGGTCACAGCGACCTCAGAGGTGGCTGTGAAGGTTAATTTGGTCAGTACACGAGTACCTCCTGGGGCCTGGCCCATGGCGCGCGCTCAGCAGACAGCGCCGCTCGCTGCTCGTCATCACAACTAAGGCCAGCGCCAACGCGCACCGGCTTGGCAACAGCTCCGTCTAAGGAGCGGGATATCGCTGACCACCCGCTAGCGCACTGTGCTGGGGCAGCGAGTGGTTAGGTAAAGGAATAAGCACAGGAGGTGCATCTGGTTCAGGCTGGGGAGACACGGGAGTTCCAAGCTGTGGCTGCAGGAAATTCACCTTGGCCCCCGCCCCTGTACCCAAGAGCGGAGTGAGCTGAGATCACAGCCAAGACTTCGACCAAGAGGGCGAGGGTCACGCTGAGGTTCAGGGCCCAGCTGCCCCTCCTGGGTGCCCCTTCCTCATCCTGATGATGTTATGGGGCAGACCTAGGCCTCCAGGCCGTGAGACTGGAGTTGCTCGCAGTCTCGCCACCTGGAAGGAGGTTTAGGCTGGGGTCGGGTGGGGCGTATACGGTGGACAAGGTCACTGGGGCAGAGCCCAGGTTGTCAATGAAGGGACTGTCCTTAGCCTGGGAGCACGAGGACCTCTGTTGCTCGTCCCCCAAATGCGTGTGGTCAGTGCAGGTAACCAGGCGATGATGCACTATTTCCTGGTGGCCTCGCTGCGTGAGACACACCGGGGTCCTCCTCTTGGTGGCTTTCCCGGGAGCCTTGGGGAACCAGCTGGGGGAAGACTGCTTCCGTCCTCCTCCTTCCTGAACCTGAGCAGGGTCAGGTTACCCAGGGAGGGTAGACAAGAGAGCCCGTCCAGGGAACGAGACCACGGCACTCAAGACAAGAGTTCTGGGCTCCGGGGGGCACAGTGTGTTTGTTGTGGCCCTGCGGGAAGTGCAGAACATCTGGGCTTATTTCTAGATCTCAGATGGCGCTGTGCCTCAGTTTCCCTAAATAGAAAATGAATTTAAATCAAATATCTTGATGTGATTCATGCTGAAAGGCACACCCAAATCCCTTGACTTAAGATGCTATGTAGGTATAAGATGTCTTCTCTAGTAAGTAAAATTAACGTCGTGGAGTATCTCAAGAGAATGTGTTCTCAGATTCTGTTCTTTGCCTAAATTATGCTTCCTGTCACTTTTCATTAAATCAGGAAATTTAAAAAAATCCACTGCAAGGTAAAAGCATAAGCAATCCATGTAAACTCTCATAATAGCAATTACATGATGTAGCTTTCATAAAGAATAACCACTTTACATGCTACTACAGTTGCATTGTCAAAAGAAAGAAGTAAATGATACGACGGCAATGCAAGGCTGAAAGACCCGTTCAGTGTATATTTATAAGCGTGTACTTAACAAGCAGTTTACTCTGCAGATATCACGCCAGAAAAGCAACCTCTTGTCAAGGGGAGAGCCTAACATTGTCATTTATTGAAAAATAATTGTTAGTATATGGGAGAACTAGGAGTATATCTATTTGGGGGCAATTTAATGTCGTAAACAGAAACCTTATCCCCACAGTACTGTAGATTCTCGTTTCTAAAATATAAGCACTCTAAATATTTTGTAGCTTCACTTTCACAGAGTTGTTGGCCTTAAAAAGCTGGTGTTCATAGAGAAGAGAGAACAATGCAGCAAAGATTTTCCACTTGAACTTCATAGGACTCTTCTCATTCCTGTCTTCTCCCGCCCTGAGCCCCAGCAGTGGCGAAGAGAAGCAGAGCAGGGATGGAGACTGCACCCTGGGAGCTGGCGGGACTGGGAACCAGAACCAGTAAGGAAATGACTCCTCTGGGCGGGAGCAGCTGTGGCAGAGGCTCAGTGGATGGAGGGGAGGGGAGGGGATGGGAGGGGACTCTTGGCCGGACGGCCCTCTCTACACCGACCCTCAGCACTGTCCTGAGTGGCACTCCCACTCCTTCCCAGAAATGGAAAGTGACCTGCAGATCGGTGGCATCTGTTCCGAGTCCCAGGGCCTTGGGTCTCAGGGTCCAGGCCTAAGCCCTGGCTTTGGAGCTGGTGCCTGTGGGTTTGGATCCCGTCTCCACCAACACGTGGCCCGAGGCAGGCTGCCTGTCCAGGGCTCAGTGAGCAACGCCCCGGCGCCAGACCGTGGGCGGAGCTGCAGGTGTCTCCTTCATTGCCCTGACTGCGCCTTGAGCGCGTTACTTAGCTTTGCTTCTTAAGGGGTGTTTTCCCATGTATAGAGGGACGTAATGATCTCTCTCTTACGCAGCTGAAGATTCACAGAATTGTTAGGAATCCTCATCCGCCAAGCTCTTAGAAGAAAAACCCCACCCTTAAGATGAACAGGTGTTAACATAAAGGGTCCTTTTCCTTACTTGACAATCTCCAGAGGACTTGTGAAGTTTTGTTTGTGAAATCGCCGCAGACAGCCTATCTCTGTCGGGGCGTTTAGCATAACTACTTGCATGCTGGACACGAAATGGGAACAGGGGACAACGAGGGGGGCCGAGGCTCGGGACGAGAGGTAGAATTCCCTGAGTAACAAAGGAAAAGTCGACTCCCAGCTGAAAGGGTGGAAAAACAGAAGATTTCCTATCCGAGAAGTTGGAACGATCTCTCTTCTCTCAAGTGGGCATGGTCACCAGTCCCGCTCACCCCACGGATGAGAATGAACTTCCTGCCCCAAGTCTTAGGGGTCTTGCAGAATCAGAGCCTCTGAAGGGAGTCCAGGGGACAGGACTTCATCTCTCTCTGTCGGGACGGACAGGGTTAAGGCTTCCTTGCTGTTCCCTTGGGTAAGTATTATTATCCCTGCTTTGCAGGTTACATGCCCAGCAACTGAGTTCCACTCCACGCCATCGGCCCCGTTTCTAGTCACCACAGTCAACCTGTCGCTGTCCAGAGGACGGCTCTGCCCTGGAGACGCCATTTCTGTTCCTCCACCACGTCGCTGCTTGCCCTGTGGCTCCCGCACTCACCCATGGCTCCGCAGACGATGTCCACGGTTCCTTCTACTTCCGCTAAAATCCGACTCTCAGGTTCCGCAGTAAAATACGGTGGCTCTTTAAACAAGAAAAAACCAAAACAGCCCGTAAGCCAAAGAGGTATATTTCAGAAGACCCTTACAGCCTACAAGAGTTTGAGCTCCTTTTAAAAACTATTTTTGAAAACTTCATGAGTTACCATCGTGCACACAGACTCAGAATTCGGTGCGCAGAGGCCAAAGGCAATTTATAGTCTAAGGTTCTGGAAAGCAAATTACTACTCAGGGCAATGGCTACTTTTCAGTTTATGGGCTTGAATAATGGAATCTCTTAATTCACATTTTAGAGGGACTATCCCGTGAGGTTCATAAAGGTTTATATTTACAGCATAGTATTTTAGAGTCCAGTTTGCTTCAGTATCTAAACTAAACAACAACTCGTGAAGCACGTTAAATAAAGCACCGCAGACAGGCGCCCGGCCTGTTTCAGGGAACAGGGCAGCCTATTAACATATTTTTTAAAGTCTTAGCAGTTCTTCTCCAAAATATAGATTTAATACTTCAGTGGAATATGCAAAATAATAGCTAAGAGAAGAAAGAAAATGGGCCTCTCATCCATCTTCAGTAGCAAAGGAAACCCAACCACTGGCATATCTCCAGACACCCTGCTCGCCTGCCTGTTCAACAGCAAAAAAAGCAGTGGCTGTATTAAACGATGAATTTCCTTGGAGACTAAAACTGCAATATTTTTCTCAGTTTATTCAG
>NW_006771655.1:1388196-1389565 GCF_000442215.2 Lipotes vexillifer
CAGGAATTCAACGGTGGCAAGGCCAAGGTCGAGGAGTATTAAGGTAGTAGTAATTTCATTATCGTGATAACAAAGGGCCGTTGTATTCACTTTCTGTGTGACAATTTCTGGGCGCTGTCTTCCAGAGGGGTTTATTTCCACTGTAATTGTGTTGAATGTGGATACTATAGCTTGGCCTGCCTCTTGTATTGACTATATCGTTAAAACAGGGTGGGACCTAAAAAGACCAAAAAGAGAAATGAAAACTTAGCATTTCAAGGAGATGATTAAGGAGACAAGGCTGAAGGTTCCTCGCTGGAAGCAGTCAGGTGTCAATCCTGCAATTACCTGCATCGCTCAAGCAGAAACAGTCTGCTGATGGAACCAGTCTGGCTGAGGCCGCGGCTGCAAATTCACTAGACGGAGGCAGATTCTCCACTTGGTTGTGTGTGTGCAGAGACCAGGCCTCAAGAAATACTGCAGAGATCGCATGTCTCTTTTTCAAGCTGGCCTTCACTGCACACTCCTGCGTGCACACTCCTGCGTGCACGTTCAGCCGCGTCTCCTTCATCACTAACAACAAGAGCGTTGCGTATGCTCTAACTACACAGCGGCTGCACCCTGCCAAGGCCCTGGTGTGCAGGTCCAGCCCCATTTCCATCAGCAAATGCTGAAGTTGGTATCTACCCCTGTGGTCTGGTTAAAGGGATGTGAGGGGAAGGAAAAGAAGTTAAGACACCAACATCTGCAATGACGGATTACAGTTTTCCTTTCTTAAACATTTTATTTTGAGATCACTGGAGAGTCCCACGCGTTTGTAATAAATAATAAAGATCCCTCGTGTCCCCTCAGCGGGGACATCTTGCAGAAACTATAGTCCAACCAAGATACTGACAGTGAAACGCGTAGCCTATTGTATTCAACGTTCCCGGCCCCCCAGTCTTGGTTGTACTCGTGTGTACGACTCAGTGCAGGTCTGTGCATCCACACCACGGTCAGGATGCAGAACGGGCCCACCACCACCAGGGTCCTCCACGCTGCCCTTCTGTAACCATGCCCACCCCAAGGTCCCATCCTGAGCCTCTGGCAACCACGCATCTGCTCTCCATCTCTATAATTCTGTCCTTTCAAGAACGTTATATAAATGGGACGATACAGTAGGTAACCTTTGGAACTGGCTTTTTCCACGCAGCATACTTCCCTCGAGATTCTTCCAAGAGGAGTCACACTGTGGTGGGAAGAATCCATACCTATACATACGCTCAACATCTACAGGACCAGACAATTCCCGAGGCACTGATTATGGAGGCTGTCTGGCACCCTGGCCGATGTCCCGGTGCTGCTGTCCCTCGCCCTGCAGTGCCCAGGTCTTCCCCAAGTGCTGCGGGGG
>NW_006771655.1:1389576-1406714 GCF_000442215.2 Lipotes vexillifer
CGGGGGGGGGGGGGGGGGAAGCCCCCAGGGTCAGAGACAACGGGCCGTCCTCACATGGTGACCTGAGGCTGGACCGAGCTGACTGAAGGCCTGGTTCTGGGGCTGCAGGTGCCTTAGGGACCCCCGGGCCTGCTCGGGGCGGCTCCTCTGCAAGCGCCGTCACCCCCGCCCGGCCAGTTCCCCGGGGCGCCCGGCACGGGCTCACGGCTCCATATGCTCTGTGGCCCCGAGCTCAGAGCCGCCAGGCTTCCTGGGCGCGGCCCGCCGCGCGGCCTGCCAGAGCTGGCCGAGCGCTGTGTGTCTCCTCCGCAGCCGACACCCAGTCAAGTTTTAGCGGCCACAGGGAGCCCAGGTCTGCTCACTCATTTACTGATCTCCTGCCTCTTCCGGAAAGCCTTCCAGGTGCTGAGCACTCGGCGCAGCCGTGGGGCGGCCGAAGCCCTCACAGACCCACACGGCTTCCGACGGCAACGTCGTCTCTCCCACGTCCGCGCGTTACCACTTGTCTCCCTGCTGACCCCGTATTCCAGCCCAGCTCAGCAGCGCCCTCGGCTACTCCTGCGTACACTTGTCTATAAGGAGAACAGTGGGGGAAAGTAGCACGAGCTTTTCAACCACTTAATCTTCAAAGGGCAAGTGCGCGTCTTAGCTAATCAGCAGCAGCTCTGTCTAGAAAGGGTACCCTGCCAACGCAGGCGCACACTGGACTTTTAAAGATTTATCACAATTGCGGCCAATAAAACCGGGGACTGAAACTAACACTTTCACCTCTTTTGAAACAATATGAAGGCGTCAGGAAAACGTTCTCATCCCGTGTGACACCGGCGTGTTAAGAATAGGCCAGCCACGCGGGCTGTCCTCCACGCATCCCCCGGGGGCCACGGGCAGCTCCTCCAGCCCGCACGGCAAGCCTCCAGTCCCCCGACCTCAGAGCTTGAGGCAGCGATACCTCCCAGGTAGCTCCCAAATCAGGATCCCTCAGGCTCTCCTGCCCTTGATGCTGGGCTCTGGCTCCTGCACCATCCACCCCCCAACCCCGGCTCACGGCACAGCCGTGAGCCCCCTCTGCCGCCTGCCCTTCTCCCAGAGCGGCCGTCTCAGGAAGCGGCAGGGCCCGTGGTGTGCCCTTGACTCGCCACTGTCATCCACGCTTGCATGCCTTTGTCCGCTGGGGTGGGCAGAATGCCCCCAGGAGATGTCCACCCCCAGTCACCGGTACCTGTGAACGTGCTACGCTATGTGGCACGGGGACTCTGCCTACGTGACTGAGGTCAGGTCAGCGATCTAAAAACGGGGAGATGATTTCAGAGCAGTGGGGCGGGCCCAGTCTCATCACAGGGACCCCTAAAAGCAGAGAACTTTCTCCAGCTGGCGGCGGGAGCGACGGCAGGAGGGGAGGTCAGAGATCCACGGTGTGAGGACTCGGCCTGCTGCTGGCCCTGAAGACGAAGGTGGCCACAGCCAGGGATGCCTATTGTCTCCAGAACCTGAGAAAGACCCACCAACAGCCGGAAAGGAAACAGGCCCAGTCCCACAACCGCATGAACTGAGTTCTGCAGCCCCTGGGTGAGCCGGGAAGTGGATCCTCCCAGAGCCTCGGGAAAAGAGCCCAGCCCAGCCACAGCCTTGGCTGCAGCCTTGGGAGGCCAGGAACCGTGAGGTGACACATCTGTGTTATTTTAAGCTGTTGAGTTTGTGGTTCTTTCTCACAAGACCAACACAAAGGCCGTCACTGGTCCTGGCTCCTCCCCATGGACCAGCCTTTCTCAAGTTGCCTCGTTGGCAAATTCATACTGATCTGCAAGGCCAGTCCTCGTGTTCCTTCTCCTGCAGTCGGGCTGGGTCTGCCCCAGCCACGTACCCCTTGGGACCGATGACCCACGTCTGTGTGATGCGCCCACCACGCTGGAGGCTGCTTCAGGGAAGAGCGCGTCTTGGTCATCTCTGTGTCTTAGCACCTGCCATCATTTCTGAGAAGACACTTAGAAACCGCCCACTGGAGAAGAGAGAGAGGAGACGCCCACAGACTTTAGGACCCTGAAACTCCTTCAGGGGCGGAGACGCATCTAACTCGTCTTCGTGCCACCCAGGCTGGTACTCCCGCTGGGTGCCTGGCACACACTCTGCGCTGGTGAATGACAGGTGGGTGAGCGGAGAAGCAGAGGATGGCGGGGGAGCCTGGAATTGGACGGCGTGTGGAAGAGTTCACACCCTGCTCCCCAGACAGAATTCCTGCTCATCTCGGGGCACCAGGAGCTGCCGATGCTGCATCTAGGGGTAAGTCACCCCAGCATCGTTTGAGGTCTGTCTCACACGACTTTTCCTTTTGTTTTAAGGAACAGTTCTGTGATAGCTCTTTTCTGAGCTTTAATCAGCGGTAAGATGCCGTACGGGTGAGTCCTACAGTTGGTGACACGACGCCGATAATTAATTCGGGTGCGTCTACTATGGGTCGTATGTGGAAACTATAAAAAAAAGACATCTTAGGCTTTTCTTAAACCGATGTGAACGAGTTAGCAGGCAGGTGCTCTGTGAATCTCCATGAGGAGAGGACTATATGCCCCCTGCAAGATTCTCTTCTGGCCCGAATTTCTGTGAAAGCCCCTCTCCTGCCAATCCCAGGGGAGCCCCCTCACCGCCCCCCCGCCTTGCTGAGGGTCTAGGCACTCGCCGTGTGCGACCATAACTGCCGCGTGAAGGGACTGCCTTCCGCATAAGACCCTGGACGCCGGGACCAGCACAGCTTCGGGGGGGCCGACTCAGTAAAGACCTCCATGTCGAGTGGAGGGAAGGAAGGAAGGAAGGAAGGAAGGAAGGAATCTGTGTTGCAAACAAACGTCTAAGAGATGCTCAGTCTCAGCTCTAGGGGAACAACTTCTCGGCCGCGGTGCTGCTATCAGCAGAGAGCTGTTACAGGAACTTGCTATTTTAATAGTAGTTCAGATATTGGAGTTTCTGCGTATGATGTATGTATGAACAATCAGAACAGACTTGAGGTTTACAGAGAAAGCTCTGTACAACTGTCATGCCCGCCCACCCGAGTTTCTGAGAGCGGGGTGAAGGAGGCATCGCGCCTCGGGAAGCACACGCGTATGCATGGCCGCGCCGTGCATGGGACCAGATCCGTCACTCTAGACGGGAGGTGGACCCGCCGTGGTTCACTGAAGTTGAGACATTGCAGCATCGGTAAGAGGCATCACCGCTTTGTTTACACCCAAGAAAGAAGAAATGCTTCCTTCTGTGGGTTGTGAGACACATGCTGATTTCAGAGGCTGCAGGCGTGGAAGATGCGTCATGTCACCGCTGCAGGTAAAGCACTAAGGGTGACGTGTGTCACCGCGGAGTCCTACCAACGGCTCCCAAAGCTGCCATTTCAGTCCTTCCGTGCCCGTTACTTCGTATTGTCCTCACAATACGAGCCGGAATCATCTTCTGCAGCACAGCCGTGGACGCTGAGGCCCGCAGAGGCCAGTGAGTGGTGTAGTGAGAACCTGGGCCCAGTCCCGTCTCCACAACCTGTTCCGTCATGCATGGAGCATCAGTGACCCACTAGAGTGTCCACTCTCTGTAGGACAACAGCTGGGACAGCGTCACTCCTCTGCCTGGTGAAAAGTCTGAGAGGTCACAGAGGCAAGTGGTGACGACTGAGGGAGTCCTGAGGGACATGCAGACCCACAAGGCAGGTAAGGAGGGGCCCGGGCGGGAAAGGCCATTCATCCTAAGCACAGGTGCTCGGGGGTCTGAAGGGCGACGGTCCATGTCTTGGGTGGGCCTCCCTGAGAGGCAGACCTGAGACAGGGTTCTCTGCCAGTGGTTTATTTGGGAGGTGATGGGGACACCATCGGGAGGGCGGAAGGGCGGGAGACCGGCTGCAAACGAGCGCGTTGCCCAGGCGGCCCCCGCTGTGGGTGACTGAGCTTACCCCTCTGGGAGACTCTGGAGGCCAGTGAAAACCCCAACCTCCAAATCACGTCCCCACCTCGGGGCTGAGGACCCTCCGGTCCACGTGGCGCTGGACTGGAGCACACCGGGGGGGTGGATGCCAGCACTTCCAACCTGCCACATGCCGAGTGCCCTGGCCTCACCCAGGGGCAGCCCTGGCTCCAGTGGCCAGAGAACGCAGTCAGGAAACGGGCCCTGAGGCATCTGTCCCGTCACGTGGGGTGTGCGGTGTGTGGGCAGGTAAGGACACGAGCAGTGAAGCAACAGCCGCAGACTCCCCGCAGGGCAGGTCGAGGAGACCGTGGACCGCCAAACCCAGGAGGCCGCTTGCCCTGCCGTGTGGAGAGTCGCGTGTGTGACGCCGTCTGCAGCCAGACCCGGGTTCCTGTTTAAACCTCAGAAATTAAGCAACGCGGCAGCAGAGCTGACAGGTGGGCTGGACAGCCTGTCTTGTCTCATCAGTAAGAAACAGGAGTAAATGGAAGCCAATCTGTGTCTGCTTTCTTTCATCTGCACGTTCATGTCGATATTCGCTGCATGGTTCCACCAGTGACAGGGTCGTGGAACTGGGACCAGGGTTTCCTGGGGATCACTCCCTCCACGCTCGCTGAGCTCGGGGCTATAATCTCCCAAATCGCTCTGAATTGACAGAGGCTCTTGAGGGCTTTCCCAGGACGATTCAACCACAAAATCCTACCTGTCACAGCAAATTCTTATGAATAAAGGGGATTTAAATGAACAACATAAAGGTACACGAGTGTGTCCGTGTACCTTTAAAAGCCAGAACACGGAGAGATGGCAACTCAGGAGAATACAGAAACAATCTGCTCTGGAATCCAGATGGAAGTGCAAAACCCAAGTTCACGTGACAGATTTAAAAATTATTTTTTTCAGTAAATTTATTTATTTTTGGCTGCGTCGGGTCTTTGTTGCTGCACGTGGGCTTTTCTCTAGTTGCGGCGAGCAGGGGCTACTCTTCGTTGCGGTGCACAGGACTTCTCATTGCGGTGGCCTGCAGAGCATGGGCTCTAGGTGCACAGGCTTCAGTAGTTGCAGCACGCGGGCTCAGTAGTTGTGGCTCGCGGGCTCTAGAGCGCAGGCTCAGTAGCTGTGGCGCACGGGCTTAGTTGCTCCACGGCATGTGGGATCTTCCCAGCCCAGGGCTTGAACCCGTGTCCCCTGCATTGGGAGCTGGATTCTTAACCATTGCGCCACCAGGGAAGCCCTTAAATATTTTAAAAAGGGAATTATAATGGAAACAAACGTTCTAGTTTACAGGGAGATAGATTTCTTCTCTTGCTTAAATTACCTTGAAATGTTTTAACACGATATAGTCCTGTCTGCTGGAGATTTACACGTTTACAATTTTAATTTGGGTTCAGTCTATAATGCGCTGTGCTCATGTAGCTGAAGATCACCCCCGACAGAAAGGTCCTTGCCGGGAATGGGGGTGGGGTACTGACATCTCTAAAGCGTGGATGAGAAAGGGAGCAGAGAACCAGCTCAGATCCCTCGTGGAGAATCAGCAATGATTTGTGACTCAAAACCTGCCTTCTCTGACGCTTTTAAAATTCGTGCACATCTTTCAGAGGGGCTGACAGCTTTGCATCACGTGAGTTTGGCAGTCATTTTCAGGCCACAGAGCCATTTCCTAATGATTTAAAGGAATGTGACACACTCAAGGCAAACTGCCTTTTATGCAGCATTTCTTCACACTCTTGCTAATTTTTTATGAAAACAGAAGCTTTTATTTTTCCTTAGCTTGCAAAGTGGCAAACTGCAAAATTTGTTACGTGAGGGGCGACTGCTCTCAAAGGGCTTTCTGCTTATGTGATCCTTCCTGTTCTCAATCTGCCTTGTTTGGATTGAGAGGAGAGAAGCAGAGATTCTCCCACCTGGAGTGGACCCTGAAGGCACCTCTTATCAGCAGTGGCCACTAGACGGGTCACTGCGACAGTGTCCACAGCCACTGAAGAGGCCTAAACACAGGAGCTGAAGAGATGAGAGAAATAAAGGCCTTTGCCTCACAATTTAGTGTAATCTTATCATAATCTGAAAATAGACTGAGGATAGACAGACTAGTGTACAATGCACCTTCCTAAACATCGAGATTTCCCAGCGTTTAGAGCAGCTCAAATGTGCCTAATTTTGTCTCCCTTCTCCCTGGTTTAAGAATAACACATGATTCTAGGAAGCCTCTCTGTTCTCACCTTCTAATTTAACAAAAGGTAACACCCAAGACTTTCTGACTTTCTTCTGGGTCAAAAAATAAAAAATAATGGTCATAGATTAATCTCTGAACATTGATCGTAACGGCCAAATAAGAGTTACAGAAAAGCCTCATGGCAGGAAGGCCAGCACAGGGAGGTGATAAACATGCCAAGGATTTCGACACTCTATTTCCCAAGCTTTACGACTGGAAGTTTTCAGAAGGACGTTTCTTGGGAGTATTCAGAACATCAACTCTTTGGACTTAACACATTGATATTCTTGGGAAAGAAGAACAGGCTGAATCGGGGAGATAAACTCAACTTCACTTCCATGGGCTGAGTTAAAAATAGGCGGTGGAACACAGGTGTTAGCTACGTTGTTTCCATGGCCTGGGGTGTGCCGCCGCTCTGCGAGGATGCCGACGCCACCGCTTCCCAGTTTGAGCCTTACCTATGATAGAAAGGAAGGCTTTGGCTCTGGCAGGCTCGAAAGCGCTCCCTGGCAGCGCTGCCTCGCAGGCGTACTCCCCGATGTCCGAGGAGGTTGGGGTGCTGATGGTGAGGCGTCTCCCGAAGCTGTGGAGCCCACGGGTGACTCTCACCCCGTTTCTCTTCCAGGTCACACTCAGCTCCTCGACGGGCCTGTGAGAACGAAGGGCTTTAGTGACAATAATTGTGGATCATGTAGACGGCAATAATAATCATTCTACCAGGAACCGTGGTGGGTTGAACAGTGGACATTTAAAACTCAATCCAGATATTACTCTACTCCCTTAAGGGACGCGTCAGCGACACAGTCTGCTCAAGGGCTATTGAGCAAGGATAGCTAATTGCAGCAGCAATGGACCATAAGTGCTAATGATTCCATTTGCTCGGGAAAAGAATGCATAAAACAAATACTGCTAGGGGACGCGCTACATGGGAGGCCTGATCACGGGAACTCCATTCTGGAGCGACGCTAATGGGGCTGAGAACACCTATGACGACAGAGGAGAAGGGAATTAACTCTTTCCTTTGCGCCCAAAGGAGAGCAAAGCTCCTCTCTGCTCCTCAGCCAGAATCTAAGAAGAGACCCTCTACCATGACCCAGAGCTAAAGCGGAAAGCGCTGCTTGCCAATATAAATATTACATTCAATGTAAATACTGCAGAACAAGGCCCGGGAAAGGTCAGCACACCCACATCCTATCTTCCCATACGCGCTGTGACCACAGCCCAGCTGGATGAACAAGACCACCATTGCTGCGAGAGCCAGCCACACGCAGGAGGTGTTGTCATGGGTTGTTACTCCCCACGTGGGGGACTGACACGCACCTGGCATTGGCTATGCATTCCAAGGTGGTCTCACTGGACCCGGCCACCACGCTTCTGTTGCTTGGGGGGATCACGATGACGGGGGCCACGGCTTCAGGCGTGCCAACATCTCCTGGGGCAGAGAAAGCAGAAGCCCATGGAACTCTCTGAAGTATAGAAGGTGTGAGGATTGGAACGTGACACGAGAGTCCTGTCCAGCTGCTCCGACAGGACACCCAGCACCTCGGGACCCGACCCCAGCCCTCGAGGGGCACTCGGTGTGGTCCTGGTCCATAAACACACGTCCCGCCCAGGAACCACGGGAACAGAAAGCTCCGGCTGCTTCTCCACACATCGTGCCCATAAAGGGCTTCAGACTGTCGTGCATTTTCCAAAATGCTTGCTGACTTTATTTATCAATTTTAGACTCTGCTGATTGAGTTACCTGGTCTACCCACTACTTTCAAATACGTTCGCTTCCACAAATATTTCATGCATCAGGTTCTCGGCTGGGCACGAGTGTGTTTGGAAAGCGGCTGCTCTCTGACTTGGGCCCGAACATGGTCCCCGGATCAAAGACATCCCGTGAACCAAGTGCTCGGCTCCGTGCATGCATGTTTAATCCCTTCTCTCTGAAAAGTAAATATTCCGACTCCACCTCTGTTGTGTGAGTATCAAACTATAGATAATGTAGCTCATACCTCTGGTGACAAGGGAGAAAAAAAACACGAGATGTTTTTGCCACTTTTCTCTCAAATACAAGTAATATCAAAATTAAACTACGTGTGCATTACTACTGTTTATTTAGGTTAAATGAAGACTGATCACACATTTCGAGAACAGGACTTTCAATAAAGGGTGGAGATGGAAGAGGCTGGAAATAAAAATAAATTGACATCACAGCAAATGCCCAATGCTTCCTGGAGACCTCATGCTGCAGAGACCCGCCACCAGTGAGAGCAGCTGAGGAGAACCGTGGAAGGTTCCAGCTGCTGGCAATGCCGTCAGGGCATCGAGAGAGAGCAGGGGGAGAAAAGAGGACTGGCCTCTAGTCAATTTCCCACAGCTCTGAGTCCGGCTTTCACTGCCTAAGCAGTATGAGATTCCGGAATTAAAGGTTCACGTGAATTAAAAAAAAAAAAAAAAAGCTTGAGGCAGGCAGAGCCAACAAATCAATTTTTTAACCCTATGTATCGACTAGTTACTGCGAGGCCGTTTCAGGCCCTCGGGGCTCCTGGCAAGCGCCGGGCAGCTTTCCCCTCCCCACGCCCGGCAGGGCCTCCCGGGGACCTTCCCAACGCCCCGACATCCTCCGCTTGTGGGACTGGGGATCGCGGGGCTGGTTATCAAGCCTCCGAGGATGCCGGAGTACAGACACGTTCGTGACAAAGGCTGAATGGCTGCCTGTCATCTGTGAAAGTCGCTGATGAGGAGAAATGGCCTGAGCTGCTAATGTTTGCAGTCGTGTGAAGTGAAGGAAAGCAGCGGGGCGCGCAGAGGTCGCCGAGCAAGGTGCTAATTTGGCATGAATCAGCGCTCCGCCTGGCGCTGGAGAGGAAGCCTGTGCTCAGCGCTGGTGCCCGCCCGGAGGGCAGTCCCCGCCCCCACACCCCCACAAGTCCTCTATACCAATTTTTATTTAATTAATTTATTTACGTTCTTTTTTTTTTAACATCTTTATTGGAGTATAATTGCTTTACAATGGTGTGTTAGTCTCTGCTTCCCAACAAAGTAAATCAGCTATACATATACATATGTTCCCATATCTCCTGCCTCCCCCCCCCCCCTCCCCCCCACCCCCCCCACCCACCCCAGCCTCGGCGGGCGGCTCAGCCTCGCCTACGCGCTGACCCCGAGAGACCCGCAGGCGACAGGCAGGTCAGCGCCAGGCCCCAGTTCACAGCCCTGGGGACGAGCGAATGGGAGGGTGCCCGTGCAGCGATTCCAGCCGCCCCGAGGAAAGAGGAAGTCGTTCGTAATTGTGATTCACACGGAACAGCAACTTCTGTCTGTATTGCTCTCGTGGCCCAGACCATTACCTGATTTCAAGGACCCTCACCCATGGGGTCGACAGGACAAGTCGAGCGAGCAGCTCGACTCGGGGCTGGTAAATGTCAGCCTGCCCTCAAACCCGACCACTTTGTTCTTTCTGGTGATGTGTGAATCACACATGACGCTTGGAGCAGTAGGTCCCAGAGATGCAGATAAAATGTGACGGTTCCTAAAACGTGCATTTCTAACACACACACACAAGGTACACACGTGCTGTCAAAGTGACCTTGACTTATGGAAACTACAACGGGAAGGTCAAAGCAAGGTCTCGTGGTTGAGGAGAGTCTGTGCGTTTTCTACTGAAACTTAACATTTCAGTAAACTTTTACGTACGCTCCCAGAATCCACATCTCTCGGTAGCAAGGACAGTGCTCGTTGTAGCACACGATGCTGGCACACTTTCTTCACTAAAAAAAAAAAAAGTTTTGAAGGGACTCTGAACCCCAGAGTGCAGGGCTCTTTCCTCTGGGGCCATTCATTCTCAGACGGGGGGTGGGGGCGGGGGTCCTTACCTGTCTGTCTGTCTCTCTGTCTACTCGCCTTAGCTGCCGAGTACTCTACAGTGGGAGGTAGGCAGCAGACTGTCCCAGACACAAACCATTAACTACCCCGGCTCTAGCTCTGGGTCATAACTAGTCCCACGGTGGCCAAGTCCGTTCCCCAAGCTGAGACCTCCTCCGCCCACCCCCATGGTAATCATTCTTCCATCCAGACCCCTGTTTCATCTCTCAGTCACTAACAGCGCCTTCTTGTCCTGTGGACCTCGGTCTCTTCTCCTGTACTGCATTTTAGTGGGTTTTTACTTCTTTTTTATGTGAGAGGAGGTCATGGATGTGCATTTTTAACCTGCCAAGCTGACTTTTCTACCAATTTTTTCCCCCACGTTCAATTTTTGGAAGAAAAATGCAAAGAAGACTGGGCATTTTTAAAAGAATAAAACGACCTCTCCATTTCTGGCACTCTCACGGTGTCTAAGATATAATAAGCACTCAACAAATACTCAGTGATTGGCTAATTTTTCATAAATATTCTACAGTAATGAGCCACTACTACCACCACCAGGAAAATTACCCTCTCCTTCAGGGTTCCGCATTAAAGAACATTTTTAAAGTACCGTATGCCAATGTATTAAGAATTATTTCCAAGAAGAACGAAAACAAAACGGGAAGCGGGAGGGAAATTGTTCTTCACCAAGTTCCCACACAGCTGCTCAACATTCTGTTACGCGTTTACATTGACAAATGTTGCCCAGTTTAGTCTAACAACAAGCTATTAAGACAGTTATTAGCATCCCCCTTTTATAAGATACTTATTAGCATCCCCCTTTTATAGCTATTAGCATCCCCCTTTTATAAGATAGCTATTAGCGTCCCCCTTTTATAGCTATTAGCAACCCCCTTTTAGCCAAAGTCACATGACTAAACATGGTAGAGAATGCGTTTTAAACAGAGGAATGTCTTCATCCAAAGTTCATAAGCTTTCTTTTATATAACGATGTTTCCTCCTAATAAAAACTTTGGTTGTGCTCAGTTAACCAAAAATTAAATTAACTAGAACACTCCTTCCCCTGAGCATTTCCTTAATTGAGACTTTACTGTAGCATTTTCAACTGAGCATTTCCCAGGTTGGTTTAGGTGGTTGGGAGGTGCAGACATGGAAGCAAAAGAGGATTTCTGCCAAGGTCAGCAACAGTGGGTGCTAGGTAGCTTCAAAGGCAGAAAGGTGAATGCTTTGTAGTTATGGGAAGAAAGGCTCCCGGCAGAGGGAAACGGGGTCTACTCCTAGTCAGTTTCTCCCACATGAACCCCTTAATCACTGGAGAGGCTGAGTAGACAGGAGCTGTCCAGGTTGCATTTAATTAAAAAGTACATTTAAAGAATATCAGATCTCTCAGACAGAAAAAAAAAAAAAGTTCAAAGTCTACCAGAACTGCTAAGCTGTGGAATTACTGCAGATAAAGTAAGATGAATGGCACACAGCCTGCTTCCTTGCAATCAAGACAGTGCCTGTGGTGGGAGAGCAGCGTTAAGGATAAAGGGCAAGTTACACGGACGCAGGGTCAGGAGCACAGGGACAGGCGGGAGGTGGTGACCGAGACCTGGAAGGAAGGAACCAGCCCCGCGGTCATCTGGGTGCAGAGTCAGAGAGTCAAACTCTGGAGACAGAGGTGGGCAAAGGAGGACACAGGAGCTCAGCCAAGTGGCGGCAGGCACCTGGGGGTTGGGAGGAAGGGAACTGCATTTAGAATCCAGTGGAAATACCCTGGCTCCCAGCGGGAAGCAAGTTACTCAACTTCTCCGAGCCTTATCTTCCTAATTTGTAAAATGATGCCCGTTTCACGGGGCCATTAAAAACAGGAGTATACTTTGACACTCTCACTTTCGACGTATGTTTGTATGTGTGCACGATGCACATCAGACAGCGTGTGGCACACAGGACGTGCTTCGGAACTCGAGGCCGCAGCACCGCGGTGAAGGGGAGACTGAGGCCCTCAGCCCCTGCTCTGCCCCAGGGTTTTCCGTCTCTCTGCCAGGACGCCCTCCCCGCAGACGCTCTGAAGGCCTGTGCGCCCTGGATGTGAGGCTGCGGGGGGCTGGATCTCGAGGGAAGGCCCGCAGCCCTGCTCGCGGTCCGGGAGGAGCGAGCCCGCCTGCAGGCTTGGGGCCCACACGTCCCCACACGCCTCCTCGTGAAGGTCTCCACAGCTCACTCAAAACACAGCCTCTTGCTTTCAAAAAAAAGAGCCTATGCCCTGAAAGTGGAATTTTCCAGAACATCTGAGAAAGCAAATCCCTCGTTTGGGCTTCCTCTGTCAGAACCGTCATCTTGCCCGTCCTGCTTCCCAGGTGAGCGCTACCGGCCACGCGCCTCAGGGGATCTTCGCGGCCAAACTGGCGAGGCCGCGGCTCTCCCCTCTGTTCCCTCCGCGGGGCCGGGTGTCCCCCTGGCCGCCCGGAAAATAACGAGCTCAAAGGCCACCTCCACCGGGAGATGCTGAGGCACATCTGCCCGGAGACACACAAATGTGCAAGATGAGCCAACCACACGGGCACACGTATTCAACCAGAGGCGACCCCGTTCCGGGAAAGACGGGGCGGCGGCAAAGGCCATGGCCCCCAAGACTCCAAAGAACCTCGGCTCTCCAGTTCCTAGTGGGTCCAGATCTACAGGGTTCTCACTTAGGTCGAAAGAGGGTCCTGTCCAGAAGCAGCAGCTAATGGCGCCTCCAGGACCTTTCGAAACCTCCAAATGTTCCTGCTCCAAAACAAGTGGTCTAAAACTTGTAGGAACAAAAGAGAAAAATAAGGTTGAGAACACACACGGGAGTAAAAGGCCTTAGGAAAGCTCTCAGTGCTGAGCTATAGGTTCCTCGGTGTTTTCTGAAAGCTTTTTTCAACATCCAATAATGATAATATTTATTGGTTGCATTGAGCAGATGACATAACAATTACAGACATGCTTTAAAATTCAGGCAACTGACTATCTGGGCAGAGCAAGAAGTGACCCGTCTCGAGCCAGGGCCATGGGTGCTGGGAGCCTCTGGCACCTTTGGTGCCAGCTGTCACCTCACTGCAGTGTCCCGATTTGCGGAGAGATCTGTCCACCGTCTGGAATAAGGAGGGGCGGATGTGTTATTCATCTTTGCACGAAGCAAAGTGCCTGGGTTATAAGAGCCCTTCTGTGAGCGCTTGTTGAAGGAAGAATTAAGTCTTGTCCAAATAGTGCACGGCTGGTTATTATTATCAGCTCTTTATCGCTACAGGATGATAACGACAGTTGCAAGTACCTCTTATTTCCAGGCACTGCGCGAGCGTGGGGAATATGAGAGTTAACTGCACGGGGTCAGAGGCCAGTGACGTCAAGGAGGTCTGGGTTTAGCAGAGGAAGAGAGTCACGTCAGAAGAACAAGCAGCTGGTGGGGGGGTCAGGAGAGCCGAGGGGAGGGACGCGGCAGGATGCGGGGTCGGGAGTGCTGCGAGGTTGATTCTTCCAGGGGAATTAGGAAGGGCTTGAGCCTGGCCCTTGACAGATGGACAGTATTCACCAGGCAGCGGAGGGAAGGAAAGGCATTCCAGGAACAGGAAAAAAAGAAAGTGGAAACCGGGTTGGCTTGTTTGGAAAACTGTCACGTGGTTCTTGAAGGTTGAGGGGAAACTGGGGCCTGGGGGTGACCCCAGAGGAGGCTGTCAGGGGAGGAGGGCCATGCTACCAAGTTTGGACTTTATCCAGTAGGGAATGGAGAGACACTGAAGGCCCTTGAGGAGGAAAGTGGTGACGGAGACCGTGCGGCGCTGTTGCGGGCGTCGTGGGGGAAGAGGGGCCGACGGCAGCTGGGTGTGCGCACGGAAGCTTTCCCGGCTTCTGGCTCGAGTGGTTTGGGTGGATGGCGGAGCACCTCGTAAGACTGAAAGCTCAGGAGCAAGAAGGGGCTGGGGTGATGGTGTGGGCGTGTGAAGCTGGCGGACAAGGAGGCCTGGGGGTGTCCACGTGGGCAGGGGCACTGGCTGGTCAGCGGCACGAGAGCTCGGGGATGAGCACGGAAGACAGGGCTTGGAGGGGCCCCCAGGCGGCTGGAGTCTTAAAGGGCAGGCACAGGAAGTGCACATGGGCAGGATAATTGGCGGTCGGGGCCGTGGAGGAAGGAGGAGAAAGACATGATGACACTAAGGAAAGAGAGGCTGTTGTTCCTTCCAAATGAACAGGAATTCTCACACAGACAATCAAGGCTGCTTCTGCTCAGTGTTTGAAGATGAATCCTTGAGTTTCCCTCCTAGGACAATTACTAAGGAAGGTGGAGCTATATATAAGTAAAAATCCTGACCTTCCCCAAGAAGCGTTTCATTGTGCCACAGAGCACACTAGTAGACACTGCAGAGCTCGAGCCACTCTTTTTTTGTTTGGTTCTATAGCTCAGCTTCTGCAAACAGGCTGCCTAGGGCCATTCTCAACCGCTTTCTGGCAATAAAAAACACAATTTAATTGGTCAGTCTCTTACGATTCTTGACCTTCTAACATGCACAGCAAGGTACATTCGTGCCCTTTTGGGGGATGGGTGAAAACAGCTCCAAGACATTTTACTTAAAGAAAATCAAGTGGCTTTTCTTTTCTTTCTTTTTTTTTTTTAAAATAAATTAATTTTTTTAAAAAAGAAGAAAGCCTACTGCTTTCTGCTCTCCCACTTATTAGCTTGGTGACTTCGTTGGCATGTTACTAACCCTCTCTTGTGCCTCATTTTCCTCATCTGTAATGTGGGGATAACAGTACCGCCTCACCTACTCAAGCTCATCACTGAGTGCCCCAAAGTGATTATTAACATTGAGACCCAACTTAATTACTTAGTTCATATAACATGGCCAGAAGAGACAAGTTATATTATAGCATCACTGGGTTTACAATAATATATAAGTAAATATCAGAGCCACACCAGGGAGCACAAGAAGTTAGATTTATTGTCTCTGACAACTGCATAGCAACTTTTAGTTTGTTCATTATTCCCAGCATCACAAATCTGAAATACAATTTTGCTCCTCAGTTACAAACAAATACTCTGAAAAGTGATTAGGTAGCTTTTAAAAAATCATCATTATTCATTTAAGAGAGAATATCTTAAAAATCTTTGCCAAGCAAGATATTAGCTTTACCTTTATAAATCTCTGCCTAAAGAGAAAAACAAATCAAGGCATACAAATTTCATTTTGTTCTATGTTTTTAAATACCATCCTTTGTTTCCCTTAAAAGATTTTTATCTATTCATTCAAAAGTATTCTGAAGCTCTACTGCCCGTTTAAGACAGAATGAAGGCATTTTAGAGCATCTGAAGTAAGCACTGTCTTGACTGAACCGAAGCAGGAACTCGATCAGGGTCCTTGTGGGCCTCCCAGCCATGCCTTTGCACAGATAAGGAACCATCTTTGTTGGTCATCACTCCTGCTATGTCTAAATGTGCCCACTTAGGATAGTCACAAATTCTTTCCAAAATGCTGCAGCCGTACGTGCTCCTGCAGATCTGTATTTTCCAATGTTATTAACATCAGCAAGTTGGCAACCTACAGTCTGTGTTGTGTAATGTTCAAAGAGAGGCATCCTCCAGGGCTTCCCTGGTGGCGCAGTGGTTGAGAGTCCGCCTGCCGATGCAGGGGACGCAGGTTTGTGATTCCCTGGCAGTCCAGTGGTTAGGACTCAGTGCTTTAACTGCTGTGGGCCCAGGGTTCAGTCCCTGGTTGGGGAAGTAAGATCCCATAAGACCCAGCAGCGTGGCCAAAGAAAAAAAAAAAAAAAAAAAAGAGAGGCATCCTCCAGACATGGTCTCCCGTTTCAATGCTGGCCTCAAATAGTTTGTTCCACAGCCAGGAAGAAATGGTAAAGACCCCACTGGCACCGGACCCCAAAGCTACATCCATGGCACCTGTCAGGGTGGCGGCACTGATGATGACCTTTGGGTTAAAAGTGTGTGCGTAGCAGAGTACATCGGCCAGGATGAGTCTCCCCTCAGCATCAGTGTTATCCACCTGTATGGTCTTCCCGTTCTTGGCTTTAACAACATCCCCAGGCTTGTTGGCTTTCCCGCTGGGCATATTTTCACAAAGAGGGGCCAAACCTATGACGCTGGTGGGCAGGTCGAGTTGGCAGCAGACACGATGGCTGAACAGATAGTGGCGGCTCCTCCCATGTCAGCCCTCATGAGGTCCATGTTTGCAGCAGCCTTGACGGAGATGCCACCACTGTCAAAGGTAATCCCCTTCCCAACAAACACCAAGGGAGGTTCACTTGCATTGCGGCTGCCTTTGTAGTGAATTTCCAGGAAGACTGGAGGCTCTTCGGACCCCTTGGCCACACTGAGGAATGATCCCATTTCCTGTTCCTCAATCCAAGGCTTGGGTCTGATGTGGACGTCTGTTTTACTACTCGCACTTTTGCGATTCTTCTCAGTAATTCCGGAAAATCTGGTTGGCGTCATCTCATTGGCGGACGTCTCCACCAAGTGGCACGCCAGGTTCTGCCTAGAAGCAAAGAGGACTCCCCTTTGCCAGGCCTCCTGATACCCACTTCCATGGAGCGTCACTGACACGGCCACCTTCTTTTTCTGCTTCAGATCGTCATACTCATAGAGCCCAAGCACCACTCCTTGTGCGTGGGCGTCTCCGCAGGGGTCCACCTCCACGGACGGGATCTCCGGGTTCTGAACCTGTCTGCACCCCGCTGCAACAGCGGCTCTGATGTTTTCTTTGCCTTCGTGCCAGTTTTCCTGGTCATCAACTCCGGCCGTCTTTTTGCCGAGGCCAACCACCACCATGCTGGAGAAGCCCATATGCAGCCCATAAACGGTTTGGGTTTTGCCTGCCTTCAGGGGTGGTCCAGATATGTTCAAGATTTCCCTCAGCTTTCCAGACACCAATTTATTAAAATTCTCTCCTGCGCTTGTAAACTGGGGCACATCATCTTCTTTTTCTTTGCCACAGATTCCTAAAACAAGGCCCTTCGTCTTGTCTGCGGCGGCTGGACCGGGTCCCCAGAAGCGCTTCCCGCTCAGATGTCGGACGGGCGACTCTCGCGGCACCGAGAATAGGCAGCGAGAGCACCTTTTCGGCTCGGGCCCCCCGGCACCGCCCTCCACCGAGCACGTCTCTCGTGGTGGGGGGGG
>NW_006771655.1:1406789-1411211 GCF_000442215.2 Lipotes vexillifer
GGTGGTGGGGCTCAAGTGGCGTTTCCACTCATCAGTTGCTTTTGCAACCCTTCGGAGTCTGTCACCTTTCTCGGCATTATTAAAACGGCCTGGCAAAGGGATTAAGTGCTCCCCTTCCTGCAAAAGCATCTCAACAGGTGTGTCTGATCGCTTGCCACCATGGGAGCTGGCGTCTTGATAGCTCAAATCCTGTAGAGCTAAACGCTCCAGGGCACATACGTTTCAAGAGACTAGGAGATATATATGTGTGTGTGTGTGTATATATTATATATATAATCTCCAAGAACCCACAGAAATTATTATTATTTTTGTTGTTGTTAACATGTGCTACAGTAAAAGGTGTATAGGCAACAGGCAAACCAGGTCATTCCCTCAGATTCCAAGAGGTGAGTTTCTCAAGGCAGAACCTGGGCAATTTTAAGACGCACTTTATTGTGAAAACTGAAATAAACAGCATGAATTTTCTCCTAACTGGAAAAATCTTGTTCACTAAATAGAAAGCTCCTCCCACCTTTCACTTTCCCCAAACTCACTTTTTAGTTTCTGCCCACCCAGCTCCTGAAGAGGTGAAGCAGGCGTGTAAATTTCTGCGTTAATAATCCCTCGTGTGTGCAGCTGCCAGAGAAGACTCTCCTATCCTTCTAAATGCTGTGTCCTTAATCGCTCGTTAGCGAGAACCCGCTCACAGCCGCGAAGGCGCTGGGCAGTGCCGCTGGACGAGCCCAGTCACAGAAGCCCTGCTGCTCCCTCCGAGGAGAGTCTGCACCGGCCGACTCACTTCTTGTTTACTGTACAACAGTGGGAGGGAGAGAGAAATGGGAGGGAATACGGCCGTATACCCCATTTACAATTTTATCTTTACGTGTACTCCCATTTTTATCTCAATACACTTCTGGACTTTTCTACTGACAAGAGAGGATAAATAAAATAATGTGACAGCTTGACAAACAGTCCAGCAGTTTCTTTTCTTCTCATTTATAACATGTTTGAAAACTTGCACATTTGGAAATCAATGGAATGTTACAAAGAATGTATTTTCATCGGCAGAGAAAAATGAAGGTGATAAAAGGCAACTCCGCAGCAGGCTTATTCGTTTATTTATTTATTGGTAAAACACAGAACAGGAGTGTGGATCTAGGAACTGCATGGTTGGACCCTGGAGTGATCCAAATATACAGAGACAACAGCTTTCCATTTAAGCATATAAATGCATAACCTACCGTTTAATGCAAAAGAACCACAACCAACAGAGAAACTGGGACCATATGTAGTTTGGGTGGGATAGAGAAGACGGTATTCTTCAGGAAATTAGGTCAATTTTCCAAATGGCCTACTGAAATTATTGAGAAGGTACCTAGGCACAATAGCAGATCACTTTTAGCTTCAGTGAGAAATGCCCTTGAATAATTTTGCCAAACATGCCAAACTGGGCGTGGAGCCCAAGCCCACCGGGGCAGTTGATGCCCGTCTGAGGCTATTAGCAAGGACAATGGGGAACTGAAGAACCCCTTGGCAGGGGCCTCTGAAGCCTTGGTCCCTTGCATCCGCAGCTGGAGGAGTTCCAAGGAAAAAGTTTTTCTCAAAGTTCCCATGAGACACCAAGTATTTAGAGGTTGGTAGATCTGCAGGAAGAACACCACTGCCTTGAGCAACCTCGAGCAGAGAAATCAAAACCACATCTGGTTTCTTTAGTGACCATAAAGCCATCATTCGGAGGACCGGAGCCACACGGACGGGGGCCTCTGCCTCCACAGGCCTCTGACAATGGTGAGCTCGCCCCTCCCAGCCGAGCTCTTCCCCTTGCTCCGCGCTCCACGGGACCCTCCACTCACTATGCTTGTTTGGTTTGTGTCTGTCTCTCCCCGCAGGAGACCAGGAGCACAGGCACTTTTGTCTGTTCTGTTTTAGCCGATCTCTCCAGGCCTACAACAGTGCCTCGTGCACAGCAGGTATCCAGTGAGTATCTGTTGACTGAACACGGAGAGAAGGGCTTGGCTTCCTGTGCTTCGCGCTCTCTGAAACATCCCAGCTGCCCTCCTCTGACCTGAGTGCCTCCGCCTGCGACAACTTTCCCCATTCCTACCCCCCGCCTGCACTGCAGCCTGCCGAAGTCCACCCATCCATCGGGGCCAGGGAGCATGCCACCTCCTCCAGGAAGGCTTCCCAGGCCCTCAGTTAAAATGCCCTTCCCTCTCGGTACCTGCTGCATGCTTTTTAAAAATTGTGGCTAAATATACATAACATGAAATTTACCATTTTAACCATTTTTAAGTGCACAGTACTGTGGCATCAATTTACACAGTTGTGCAACCATCACCAGTATCCCTTTCCAGAACTTCATCTCCCCAAACTGAGACTCTGTCCCCATTAGACACCTGCTCTACATTCCTTTCTCCCCAGCCCCCTCCCCCTCTCCCGCTTTCTGTCTCTGTGAGTTTGACTCCAGGTACCTCACGTAAATGGAATCATACAGTATTTGTTCTTTCATGACTGGCTTATTTCACAGAGCGTAATGCCTTCAAGGTTCATATATGTGGTAACATGTATCAGAATTTCATTCTCTTTTAAGGCTGAATAACGGTCCATTGTATGGACGGACCACATTTCATTTATCCATTCATCCGCGGATAGACACTTAGGTTGTTGCTTCCGCCTTTTGGCTGTTGTGAATAATGCTGTTATGAACATGGGTGTGTGAGTATCTGTTCAAGTCTCTGTTTTCAGTTCTTTTGGGTATATATCCAGAAGCAGAACTGCTGAATCATATGGTAATTCTGCGTTTAACTTTTTAAGGACACATCATACCATTTTCCACAATGGCTGTGCAATTATACACTCCCACCAGCAAGGCAAAAAAGAGTTCCAATTTCTCCACACCCTCACCAACACTTGTTGTTTTTCTCTTGTTTAGACTGTTTCCAAAGTAGCCGTCCTACCGGGTGGGAGCGCGTATCACTTGATTTCATTTCCCTGCTGATTAGTGAGGTACAGCATTTTCCCACATGCTCAATTAGCCATTGTACATCATCTTTGGGGAAACATCTATTCCAGTCCTTTGCTCAGTTTTTTTTTTTTTTTTGCGGTACGCGGGCCTCTCACTGCTGTGGCCTCTCCCGTTGTGGAGCACAGGCTCCGGACGCGCAGGCTCAGCGGCCATGGCTCATGGGCCCAGCCGCTCCGCGGCATGTGGGATCTTCCCGGACCGGGGCACGAACCCGCGTCCCCTGCACCGGCAGGCGGACTCTCAACCACCACACCACCAGGGAAGCCCCTTTGCTCAGTTTTTAAATCAGGCTGTTTGCTTGGCTGTTGAGTTGCAGGAGTCCTTTATATTTTCTGAACATTAATCCCTTATCAGGTGTAGGATTTACAAGCACTTCCCCCTATTCCATGGGTTGCCTTTCACTCTGTTGATAGTGTCCTTTGATGTGCAGAAGTGTTTAATTGTGATGAAGTCCAATTCATCTATTTTTTCTTTGCCTGTGATTTTGGTGTCATGTCTAAGAAATCACTGACAAATCCAATGTCATCAAGCTTTCCCCCCTATGTTTTCTTCAAGGAGTTGGACAGTTCTCGGTCTCAGCTGTAGGTCCTTTGACCCACTCTGACCCTGGACCTGGGGTACGCGGTGTAAGGCACGCAGTGCACTTTTCACGCTTGGCTAGTATCGCTCTGGAGCTGGTGTTGCCCATGCCCTGCCCACAGTCTCTGTCACTTGCCGCTTACTTACCAACCCATGACTTTCTGCAAACACCTACCAGTTCCTATCTGAGGTCATTCTCTGGCCATGGGTATGACTGGCCTACAAGGGTGAGGTGGAGAGATAAGCCTGCATGCCTGGATGTTAATGTCCCTGGAAGTCGTTCTCAAGGAATAAGGCATGGGAGCTGATGAATAAATCCCTGCACTTTCTCCCTCAGTTAGCAACACTACAGTGGCTTCTATCCAATCTCCCTGAGGCTCCTGGGGGACCCAGGCCAGATGTTCAGTGAGGGGATGGGCTCACTCACTGACGCGCCTGCACTGGTGTCTTTCCCTTCTCTGTCTCCTTTGCCCATACTTCCTGGGATCACCTCTAAATAAACACCTGCACCCACATTTTCACTGAACTCACACGCTCTGCTTCTGGGGGAAAGTGAGACAAACCTTGGTCTCCTTCAGACGAGGGCACCTGTACAGGCGCACATCTGCCCCATCCACTGTAATCTCCTTAAGGTGTGCAATTCTTAGTCTTCAGAGCCTCTGGCAAACAGTCAGTGCCTAACAGATGCTTGCCAGATCGAATTTCCAAATAGACACCAATATCTGTTCCTAAAATAATCAAATCTCTTCCCAAGAGTTTCGCATGTAAGTTTCTGGAGAGTAGCACAGCTCTGCTCCTGAGGCATGTTTATGACCCTCTGTCAGGCTCAAATCCTGCTG
>NW_006771655.1:1411349-1429445 GCF_000442215.2 Lipotes vexillifer
CCTGCTGAAAATCAGATTGTCTTTCCACAGCATGAATCACAAACAGAATCTGTAACTAGAAAAGTGTCTCACAGATAAAACCAAGAACAAAGAAATGCAATCCTGAGTCCCTGGAGAAAACAGAAAATTATCTTAACAAACGCTGTGAGCACATGAGAGAAAGAAAAAAGAAAAAAAAAGGAGATAAATAAGAGAGAAAGGGGTCACAGTATGTTAAGCAGAATATATCAGAAAAACCACAGTTGTGCCCGCCTCCTTAAAATACAATAAAGATCTTTAGAAAACCAGACTAAATTGAAGTTATTTTCCTTGCTACAGATACCACTATTCAACTCACAGACTAGAAATTATGGCAATTGAAGCTGAAAGTAAATTCATGGTCTAGTTATAAAGATGCCTGCTTGGGAAGCCAGACCGCAGGTGAACACTCCCAGGGCTGTTACTTTTGGAAGACTTTGTTTGACTGGAACAACATAAAATTGAAAGCTTTGTATTTTACAGCTCCCCCAGCCATGTGAAAACACAAAGAACTGAGGGGCCAATATTTTGAGAAACAGGTTTCTCAATGTTTCAGCTCCTTCCCAGAAGGGGCACCCCACAGACCAACAGATGACCTTCTTTTTATTTTTTCATGTAAGACTGATATCCTAAGTAAAACCAGAGCTTCTCAAATGAGAAATCCAAGACCAATAAAACCTCTCACTTACATATTTAGTGTTTCATAAAACTGAAATGCCGAAAGGAGGTTATATCCAGAACTGAAGAAATATTTTATCGATCGGGTGGTATTTTCTTCCGTGTTCCCACCTTAAATGCAAATGTTCATACAAATATATTGATGAACACTTCCTCTGCTGTGTTTTTAGGTAATCAATTTCTTATTTATTCCATCTTATAAGAGAGCAAACTCTGAGGCAGGAAATCTTGCAGGTGTCCTAACCAGCACAGAGCAACTGAGAGTACTATGTGTTCCAAAACAATAAACGGTAAGTAAGCAACCTGATGGATAACCATGTCCATCAACCATATTCATTCAAAGCTAATTCTAGGAATAGAACCGTATTCTGTTTCCTAACATTAGGATCAAGGAGCATTTCTCTCTGGAGGATGGAGTGAGGACTTTACCCCAGCTCATCTCTAGGTGGGCCAGGCAGGGCTGTATCTCTACCAACATGGCGGGGCTGACTGCTCCCAATGCACCAGCGCAGGTTCTGGGCTCGGCCTATTTGGAGATTCATCATTCTGAGTGGAGAGTGCTGGCCCCAAGAAGAATAAATAATCAGGCTGGGGACATTCAGCTAGAGAGCAGCGCCACACACAATCTGAGCGCACAGGTGAGACAGGAGTGGGGGTCTCAGCTTGTTTCTTGGTCTAACTCTCTCTCCCTCTCAATCCTGCTCGTGTGTGCACACTCTCTCCCCTGTCTCTGGAAATTAGGTGGGTCATTGTCCTTGATGGGGAGCACAGCAGACAAGACCACAGAATGAGCCGGGGCACAGGGAGGCATCGATAGTGACGGATGAGAACTCGTAACTGTGGCGGTATCTCCCATTCTGTTTTCCCATCTCTTTTCTTTTTGTTAGCGTTGCTGTATCAGAATTACCCTTGGGTGTCACAACAGAGGTACAAACAAATCAGGAAATCTTAAGAGAAGAAAATGTTTCTTTTCCTGTCTGCCCTAGCTTCCTTTAAATGAATAAAGTCAGTCCCACAGTGCAAGAATAGAGTCCTCAGCAAGAACAAGACATTTTCTGATATGACCCAAGGTTATCTATTTAAGCCAACTGCTCCCCTACTCAATCTGCTAGGAAGCAAGTTTTTTTCTTTTTTTTAAATGTCAACACAATCTCATTTATATTTTGGTCTAAAATCAACACCAACAATAAATCTAAGGTTGATGACAGAAAGAGGGAGAGTATATAAAGAGCAGAAGCTGTGTATATAAAGAATTAAGCCTACAAAACACAGCTAAGATCCCGCTTAAGATATATACTTAAAATTAATTATTGCAGGTGTTATGAGAGGGGAGTGCGCTGCTGGTAGAAACATAAGACGTCTGTTCACATAACCTGGAAGGCAGGTGAATAAAAAATAAACTCCTAATCCCATCTATGTGATTGTTCAAATATATTAAGAAAGAAGCTGGTCATTGTGGGCCTATTTAAAACGTGGAAGGTTGATGATTACTCAGCAGATCTGGACAGTGCAAACTATCAATTCAAACAAATAGGCACTAAGCGTGTTTCACACACTTAGCAATCTGTTGTAGTTTTAAAGCAGCGTGGGCACTCAGCTTTCTGCGTGACAGCACGAATAACAGATTTATAGAGAATTTATAGGAAATCCAAAAGTAATTATGGCAAATCTTTAAACAACAGGCACTTCCACCAAACCTCTCCCAAAGCTTCCAATAAGAGGATCCATCTATTTATTTAAAAATCTACCTTAGTGTCTGTTCAATCCATGGAACTACTCATTTATTGGCAGTGAAATGCCCCCACAAGCTTGCACAGAGGGGGAGACAGAACGGAACTGGAGCTACGACAGTGCTCTCTTTAACCAGCATGGGATCAGTCAGCACACAGATTGGGGGTGGAACTCACCGAGGAAGGCAGAGGGGAGCTTAAGGAACTTAGAATCCACCCCACATGCCTGGATAGAGGCAAGAATCTTCCCCCAAATTACTTCCCCAAAGTGGGAGCTGCCTTTGGTTGAGTCCTTTAAAAGTCTCTCAGATGACAAACGCTCTCTTTTTTTCTTTGTTTTGAAAATTAAGTACTGCTTGGGAAAGACACATAAGCCTAAAATAACCCCAATCGAAACATGTGGTGGTTACCTGGAAGGAATCAGTTTTTAGAAAGATGTAGAAATTTAACACAGGGTTAGTAATTATGCTCCCACTTATAAGTGTTGGTTATTGTTCTGAAAGGCCTTTTAAATATCATGTGGAAAAGCAAAATGTTAATGTGGTACATCCACACTGTTGGATGCTACCCAGCAGTAAAAAACGCCGAGGAAGCTCTTTATAGACTGATATAGAAAGACCTCTAAGATGTACTGATAAATGAAAAAGCAAAGTGCTGAACAGCAAATATGACAAGTTCCTTCTGGGGTAGGAGAGAAGGAAGAAATACGACTATGCATGCATATTTGCTGTTATTTACATAAAGAAAAATAATGGAATAAAAATAAAAATAATTCAGTAAGACAGATGCAGGAATCATTTTTCTTTTTATAACTAGGCTTTTCTAAGAATGGCTATAGATAAGACCTTCTAAATGATGATAAAAATACAAATCAAATATATTTAGAAACATACTTTTCTTCTTCTAAACCTGGTACAGGATTTATTTTCCTCAGAGTGTCTTTTCTGATTAATTAATTTCAACCCACTCACTAATTAGCTTAATTTGACATCAATATTTTCAGTTTCCAAAACACCAAAAAACCACATACAGTTTTACAAACATTCTTAAGACCTTTTTATTTATATCTTCTAAACTGGTGCTTCTCAATCTTCATATGCACACAAGTCATCTGGGGAGCCTGTTCAAAAGCAGATTCTAAAGCAGCACGCCTGGGTAGAGCTAGATTCCACATCACTCAGCTCCCAGGTGAAGCCTGTCCTGCTGCCTATGCTGTGGCAGCAGAGCTCTCACTAGTTAGAAGGAAAAGATCATGCTTTTCAGCACATGGTGAGTTTTCAATACATATCAACCAACTCATTGCTCCTCAGAGTGGAGCTGGGACCTGCGGTACAGACCTCTTCCGGGAGCCGGTTAGAGGGGCAGAGTCTTGGGCCATACCCTGGGCCTACTGAATCAGGACCTAAATGTTAAACTCTCTGAGTGACGTGTAAGCTCGTTCAATTTGAGAAGCTCTGTGCTATAGGTGATCTGACTCTTCAATTAGGATTATTTTCACATGTTTATCAATTACATAAAAGAAAACACATAAAAATACTCTGTCTTCATGAATGTGACTCAGCAGGAAGCAGTCCTGCTGGGGGTGGAAGGATGCAAGGTCTGGGACAACTACCAGGGGCAAAGAGGCAGGAGGAACCTTGGGGTGAGTCCGAGGACTTCCGTGCAGCACTGCCTTCTCCAGAGATTCTAAAAGCTGCCAGTCTGGTGGAACTTCAGTCCTGCAGAGGAGGAAGCAGGTGGAAGGTGGGCTGAGCCTCGGCAGCTGGGTATATGCTGGAAGGTCAAGAGAGGACTGATACCACAAGGGAATGATTAGAATGCGGACACCGTGGTGTGGAGGAAGGAAAGGATGCTAGGAGAGGGCTAACAAATTGGGCAGGAGAGATGAGCTAGGGATTGATGAAGTAACAAGGACAAAGGGCAGGAAGAGTGGAAGGGAAGGATGACCATGAACAGAATTAAAGATCCCAAAGGCAGAACATTTTCAGAGATTATAAGGATTGCAGCACATTTATTAACTGCTTAGTGTGGGCCAGACTCACTGTGCTACTCACTGTGTGTCCATTATCATGTATATTTCTATTGTTCACAGTTTGACAGATAAGGAAACAGACTCACAAGGTAGCTTTCCTGCCCAATGTCACAGCACAGAGCTGGATATACACCCAGGGCTTTATGACTAGAATCTGTGCTCTTAACTCCTACCCCATCCTAACCCCAATGAGGAGGTCCCAGGTGTGGTCACACACAAGTAGCAGAGATGAAAGTCCATAGAGAGAAGGCTGAGAAATCCTGTAGCCAGAGTGGTCATTTCAAATGCTGAACTCAGGCCAATCTTCCTAGAACCCAGGCTCATCACACTCAGACCCTGATAACTGCTCCAGGACCTGCCACTTTGAGTCTACACACCCCTACCTTGGGTGGGAGACATTATCATGGTTCACAATATGTTGAGCTCTCTGCTCCTTCTAGATATAAGGGGAGGAGCCTTCTCTTTTCCCAATGAGTTAGGTGTAGGTACCAGTTAGCCATGTATCGATAACTGGTTTTGGCCCATGAAATGTGAGTGGAAGGGATCTACGTCATTTCCAAGCAGATGCATTCAAGTGCCTCTGTACGACCCCCCTGTGCCCCTGCAGTGAACCTGTGGACACGCCACATCTTAGAACAGTGACACACCTGACAGCCCGGGTCTGAGCACTGTACAGTGAGCAGACTCCTCTCCCACACAGAACCTCTGCTGCACATGCAACGTGAGTGAGAAATAAACTGTGTTGTTTAGGCCCCTGAGACCTTCAGGTTGTCTTTATTACAGTGTTCCTCTGTCTACCCTGACGGATTCACTTGGCTTCCAAGAACCCCTCTAATCCATTCCCCCCAAATAATCCGACTGTATTCTCCACTTCTCCCCAACATCCCTCCTCAACTCTGGTCATGCTGGTTTCCTCGCACGTGGCCCACGTCTGCTGCTCTGCTCCTGGCCCGTATCCACCCCTCCACCCCTCCCAGCCGATCTACGAATGATCTCATAGGCCATCTGGTTCCACAGACATCCTTCAAGGGCCAGATCAAATTCCCCCACCTCTGAAATTTCCCCTAATCACTCTGACCCCTTCTTCCAAATCCATAAGACCCTCACAGAACACATTACACAAGGTAACACTTCAATAAACATTTTGTTCAAAGGAATTTAGAAGACCAGCTCTGCTGTCTTGTCTAAAAATGCCAACAGAGTCCTGAGATTAACCTTCAAAACATCCCTGGGAGTGGGGGAAACATGGCACTGCTTGCATGTTCCTTATAGGTGAAGGCACAAATCTGGAATGCTCTTCTTGCTGGTCTCCAGAAAAGAAGGGTAGAAAGGTTTGAGAAGGACACACAAAACAGCCAGGGCGATGGCACAGGCGGGGTTGTCTGGTCTGTGAAGGGCACTGCGTTCAATCTGGCAGATGCAGGCTGGGCAGATGGTCACCATCCATAAAACCCTGAAGCCTGTGTACAGGATCAACAGGGACGGTGTCATCAAGTCTCAGTAACGAGTGACAGAATTCAGTGTCAAGTCTGGACTTTAAGGACAAATGAGAGGGCAAGTAGAGGCCAACTCTGCCCAGATCACAGTTTGACCAAGAGTGAAGATAAACACAGTGGTTCCTAGCCCATAATAAACTTTTAAGGCAGCTTAGACTCTTTTGAGGAAGACTCCTGTGTGTCGAGCTGACACTGGAAAGGACAGCTATATCTAATGTCTCCTGATGACACTGAGACAGAGCATCAGACGGGACAGAGAGCTGGGTCCAGCAAGGCAAATTTTATCTTCTTAAAAGAAGTCAGGGCTTCCCTGGTGGCGCAGTGGTTAAGAATCCACCTGCCAATGCAGGGGACACAGGTTCGGGCCCTTGCCTGGGAAGATCCCACATGCCACGTAACAACTAAGCCAGTGCGCCACAACTACTGAGCCCACATGCCACAACTACTGAAGTCTGTGTGCCTAGAGCCCGTGCTCCACAACAAAGAGAAGCCACCGCAATGAGAAGCCCGCGCACCTCAATGAAGAGTAGCCCCCACTCGCCGCAACTAGAGACAGCCCGCGCACAGCAACGCACACCCAACGCAGCCATAAATAAATAAATATAAATAAATAAAAGCAACTTATTATTACTTAAAAAAAAAAAGAAGTCACCCTCCACACGGCAGTCTGGCCCAGTGGCTGAGAGGGCATGCGGGGGGAGGTGGGGTCACCCCACCTGAGTCTAACTCTTGGCTTCCCACTCAGCTGTGCGAACGTGGACACATTCCCGACCGTCTCCAAGTCCTAGTTTCCTCATCTGGAAAGTGGAACAATAGCTCCTGCCTCAAAGGTTGCTGTAAATGTGAAGATGAAAGGGCACGTGAAGCATGGGATCCGGTCCCAGGTACGGACCGAGGGTGTTTTCAGTGTTAGTTTCTGCATTTCTATCACTGCTGTTGCTGCTGCCGTCATTCTCTGTATTACTGGTCTTTCCAAAGAAAATGTGTCTACTTCCGATGCAGGGTAGAAGCAAAGGTGCATAAAACTGTCTTTGCAGCTTTTATATTTTTGGACCTGAACTCTTCTTTGCCTCTTTTGAGCAGTTTCTTTTTTTTTTTTTTTTTACTAAAAAAAAGTGTAATCATCATAATCAAATAATATTTGCACATGTAGATAAAATGTGCATATACTGATAAAATTAACTTGTGAAAGGTTTTGAATTAAGTCGTAGAATTGAGGCACCTTAAACTAAGTAATAGTATTAGCTCACTACACGGAATTCTATACTGAAAAAGTAAAGAAAAGATCTGTTCAACAATCTAGAGAATTCGACCAAAAAATCCACTTGCACTTTAATCAACTAGCCTAGCAGCCCTAATGGCTCTGGATACAGTAGATAATGACTATAATTTATGTTAGCTGAGAATTCTATTAATTTTCCTATACCTTTTTGAAGTTATATCATTAATGGCTATTAATGCTTCCTAATCAAGACAGAGCCAGTCACTGAAACAATTAACCTATTTCTGAAGGTGCAAATAGAAAGATAATTCATCAATTCCCTATTTTTTCCCTCTGCTGCAACACTAGGCTGGCTTTTGTCACTAAATATGCTTTTCCTCAGGACTCACAGCAGCTGCTGTCAGCAATCAAGGACACACAGAGCATGTGTTCGTTTAGAAGGGTCATTGCTGTAGCTCTGCGGTGAGGAACAGTCATTTGTTAACTCAGGTACGGGCCTCAGTCACAACCACGATTTCCACCATCTAAAGACATTAAATGAAGCTAGATTCCTGCAAAGAAATACACCTCAAGATCCCATCTACTTATGAAATTAGAGGGTATTGTTTTTACTGCCGAGCAGATCTCTCTACAGTGACCTAAGGCACGTCCAGACAAGCAAGTTGGACAGGACAGCAGAAGATGGCGCAGATGGGGCACTTCCTGCGCCAGCCAGTGGCTGAACTTCATCCTGAGCCCTGGTACACCACACGCCCTCTGAATGGCGGTGTCACAGAAAGAGCTCACGCTTGGCCTCCAAGGGCCTTGTGGTTTGTTCCGGCTTTGCTGCCCACTCTCTGACCCTGGCAAGCTTGTTCCCCTCCAGCCTCCTCTTACTACAGGAGAAATGGGGCTGCACTGCTGTGAGGACTAAGTGAAAGAACGCATGTAGGTGCTTATAACAGCGGCTAGCACGCGGTAGGTGCTCAATAAAGCGAGTGCCTCAAAATACCTAACTACAAAGCAGGAGAAAAACTAAAGAACCCAACATTTACTGGATTAAAAAAGTTTTTTTCCGCTAAGTCATGTGACTGCTTTAGAACGTCACACATTTTTTTAAAAGATTCTCAAATACCAACATGTTTATCACCTTTTCCATATAAGATTTAGTCAGACCTGGTTCATTAAGACCTCAATTTCTGAGCCTCCCAAATCGAAACTATGAAATCTGAGGAACAAAACGGTGTCAGCCCCTACCTGCCCCTCACGCACAACGTGAGCCAATGGAGAGCCATCGGTGGACGGATCAGGAGCCTGTCTGAGGCCTGAAGCCCAGGACTGAGGACCCTGCTTAAGTCCTAGGAATGACCAGGCTATTGAGACTGACCTTTATTTAAGTTCAGGTCCCCACATGTCCTGTGGGAAATGTGGCTTCTGCCTACTTGCTCCCTAAACGGATTAATCCTGAAAGGATTATTGTTCCTGCTTGACATAAGGGGAGAAGTCAAGCAAGTTGGCCTAGTCACCAAGTTAGGAGGTGGCTGGGACAGAAGGTGAACCCAGATCTGTGTGACTCCCCAGCCCGTGCCCCTGACCACCACGCCTCACTGCCCCTGAGACACACATGGCTGGTATGTGACAGCCTGTGTTCCAAGGGGTGAGTCTGAAGTCACAACCATTTAGTGCCATTTCCCTGGAACCAGCCCCAGAGCACCGTTTGCGGAGCACCTACTCTGTGCCAGGCCTTAGGCTACGTGTCTACTCACACATTACCCAGTCACTGTTGACGTCAGCCGCATCCTCCCGCCCCCGAGGGTCCTCTCACGGCAAGGAAGGAGGACCATCTACAGGTCTGCTCAGCACCGCGGCCAGTGTTCTTTCTGCTATAACCCACGCTCCTGTGACCTCCATTCGTGTGTGTTTAAAGAGGCGCTTACTCGGGGTCTGGAGGATTAGAAAAGACGCCGTGACTGTGCACGGGCAGAGCTGATCCACTCCCCCTGCAGAAGCTCCAAATACTCGTCACAGGCTCGTCTCGGGCCCCTGTACTTTAGGACGCAGAAAGGGGTAAAGTGTTTGTACCGCTTACTACCGTACAAACCTCTAAAACCGCGGAAACACAAAGGACTGCTGAGAACACAATTCCTAAAGGAGAACTTCCACATCATGAATGGGAAGAGGGGGCGCGATGACGGCCCGCAAGACAGGGAGTGCAGGTGACGTGTCCGCGCACAGGGAGGCTGCGCGGGGGGGCCCCTCAGCAGACGGGGCGGCACGCGCGGCGGCCTTTCCCAGCAGGCGCTCCGCCCGGTCACCTTCTATTCCGAGACAGCGGCGACCCTCAGGACACCTTCCCCCGGCTGAAGACAGAAGCGAGGTCCTCGTGCCCGAAGAGTCCCTGCAAGGAGCGCGGGCCGGCCCTTCCGAGGTCTGCGGGGTGGGACCCTCGGGGCGCAGGGAGGCCCCCTCCGCTCCGCCCCGACCAGCATCGCCGCCTCGGCGACCGCAGTTGGACTGCGGTGGCTTCCGCGCAGGGGACACGCTGAGACTTGGGGCGCTGTAGCATCACTGGCCGCCATCCCGCCCAGCTGAGTGGGGCAGGGCTCCCTCTGCCCAGAGTCCCCGCGGGGCTCTTCCTCATGTCTAGTGCCGGCCACGTTAACAGAGGTGAACCGACCGCGAGGGCTCAGTCCTCTGCTGCAGTGATGTCACCGTCCCCACGGCAAGGGGGTGGTGCCTCCCGTTCTCACGTGGGTCTGAAGGCTCCCAGCCCTGCGCCGCGACACTGGGCTGCTTGCTTTGGTCCGTCATACGCTCAGGAAGTGGCCTCCAAGCTACAGCGGGCCAGGGAGAAGGGGAAGGCGGCTGGCACACCAGACCTCGAGGGTCAGTCTGGAGGGCAGCGTCTGGCAGGTCGTGGAGTGAGTGACAGACTCCAGCTCCCGTCCCCACAAGACCAGCGGGGAAACGACAACGGCCGTAATGAGGAGTGAGAGTCCAGGACCTGAGGTCCCAGACAAGTGGGCTGTTTACGGTGAAGGCTGTGGCCCCTTCACCATAAACTGTCACAAACACGGCAACAAGAAAACAAACATTTTGAGCGGGACGAGTTATGACAGACAGGAGGAGGGCGATGGGTGAAGAAATTCATTATTATCTTTAGTGCCACTTGGTAAACCTGAAAATTAACACGCCACAGCTCCCTGCGGGATGGCTGGTGGGACACTGCAAACTAATCCACAGAGTGGAGGGACCGCGCGCCTAAGGAAAAGGGCTGCCCCCTCTTCGGTCACCTGTCAGCGCCCCTGGAGAAATGTTCTGAGCACTCTTCTCAGCAACAGGCTGAACATAATAGAACTGAGAGGGATGTGCCGGCATCGGCCTGCGTCCTGCTTGCATCCCGCTTGCTGTCCGACAGCGACTGTGCACGTGGCCAGGGTGGCCCGGGATGCACCACTGGCTGGGGAGGCTGCACCCCTGTCACCACGCCCAGCGGATGTCTATCCTGCTGTCCCGGCTACGGCACCCCTGGTCAGGAAGGGCCTCCTTTTTCCGTTCCCATATGCAGAGCTTCATTCTGTCCAAGCCAGGTACAACTGAACGTCTTCCAAGAAATCATCCAGGAGCCAAACTGCACTTTCCAGCACACGTAGCCGTCCTCAGCTCCATCCTCTCTCACACTCCTCACAGGCCACCGCCATCAAGTTGAGCCACTGCTGCTCAGAAACACGTGAGAGCCCAACTTCTCCCCGCCACCAGCATCGCTTACTGCCGCAAAGGCCGGCCTCACTGACCACCTGGCGGATACGGCAGCTTCCCGGGTCCTGTGAGTCTCTGTGGTTACACGCCCTTGGGTCACCCTGAATGCTGCCATTAAAAAAAATCAAACTCCTGCCCCTAGGTGATTTGAACTCACCCATTTTGTGCTTCTTAAATCCCTATAGAAATTTCCAAAGGAACAAAATAGGGAAATAACTGTATCAATACTGTCAATCAGGATTGCTTCCATCCACAGGAGAGTTTTTGCAAGGGGGTATGAATGAGCCCTGAGGGGCAAAGGCTTACTGATCTGAATTCCTATCTGCCGAAGAAAAGTCAAAGGGACTCCCACCTCACCCCCTGGGGAACCGCATAAGTGTGGCCAAGGTCAGAATGAGCAGTCTTCATTTTAAAGCATGTGGAGGAACATCTCTTTTATGAAACGGAACACTTCGGGAAATTTCTGAATCACACTGATTCAGATGAGTCAGAAAATCTGAATCGAATAAAAAACTCACTGAGAAGAGTCAATAATATACTATAAATTTGAAAACGGAATAATCTGAGATCAGGAAAGATTGTTTTTAGATGAGAATACAATTGCCAAAATTAAAAATGTAATAGAAGCCCAGAAGAACAGATCAAAATAGTGCATAAAATCAAATCAGTGAATTTGGCTGGGATTGAGAGTTCTTCCTAGAATTCAGAGAAGATAGATTAAACGAGCTATGAGAAGATAAGCAAAATGGAAGACTGGTCCAAGGGATCCACTATAAGCACAATAGGAATTCCAGATGGGAGTAGAGTCAGTGAAAGAAAATTGTTACTCACATTAACAATGTGGAAAAATTCCCTGACATGAACACAGAAGATCTGCATCTTCAAAAAAAACAAAAAAAAAAAAACAAAGGGCTTCCAGAGTTCCGGGAAAGAGAGAGCCACTACAGTCATGTCCCAGTAGAATGTTGGAGCTTCATGGAGAAATAAAACTTACAAGAGTCAAGATAGATAAAGCAAGGTATCAACCCAAAGGAAACAAAAATGAAAACCAAACCCCTCCAGACGTCTTCTCTACAACGTTAAATGCTAGAAGAGGATGAAGTGACATCTACAGAGTTTTAATGGAGTTAAATTGTATCGCAAATATCCTAAAGATGTCAATCACGGGCCATCCCTTCTCAAGGAATCTGACAGTTTTATCCCATGTCACACACCCAATGGTTTTCTGATAAACATTTAGCAGCCGGCCCCGATCTGAGGTATTCGCCAATGACTCCCACCCTGGCATATCTCAGGCTACATGTATGCCTACAGTCAGCACTCACCAGAACAAGACTGACTGAAACCCCACCCTCAAGCCCCCAACCCAAGGCTGCCCAAAGTTAACAGGCCAGGACTATAACGGGTAGGAATCTGGCAATCAGACTTACCTTCTCAGGAATTTTAGCAAAGAAACAGAGATGACTGTCAGCCACTGAATCTGAGTGGTCATGATGTAAAATTGAGGCTGGTGGCAGAAGTAGGCAAAACAGGCTGGTGAAGTAGAGGAGGGTGCCAAGAGGCACAGAGGAGCAGAGATGAGGCCACCCGGCTCCTGAGGAGCTGGAAAGTGCTTTGGATCCAGGGAGTTTGTACTTTCAGTTTCTCAAGAGGCCTGCAGGTATCTTGTTCTTGAGCTCCATGAGATTCCCTCATTCCTTTTGTTCATATGAACCCCATTTTCACACTGGAGCCAGCAGGTTTTTATGGGTATCTATTTCTTGTGATTAAAAAGCTCTACTAGGGCTTCCCTGGTGGTGCAGTGGTTGAGAGTCCGCCTGCTGATGCAGGGGACACGGGTTCGTGCCCCGGTCCGGGAAGATCCCACATGCCGCGGAGCGGCTGGGCCCGTGAGCCGTGGCTACTGAGCCTGCGCTTCCGGAGCCTGTGCTCCGCAACGGGAGAGGCCACAGAAGCGACAGGCACGCGTAACGCAAAAAAAAAAAAAAAAGCTCTACTAGAACACCCTTAAAATAACAGCTCCACTTCTAGGAATTTAGCGTGAAGAAATAATTTTGATATTCACATAGATGTAGCTAAAAGGCTATTCATCATTCTGTCTATAATGGTGAAAATCTGGAAACAATCTAAATGTCCAACGATTGAGAATTAGGTTGATGAATCATGATGCTTACTTAAAAAAAGAACACTAGGCAGCTATTTAAAATGATAAGGTAGATAGCTAATACTGTATAAGTAATAAGATATTAAGTGAACAAGTTTACAAAATAGTACATACAGTATGATCTAATTTCACTAAAAATGTCTATTTTTTATTTGTATGAAACATATACAGGTAGACCTTGGAGATATTGCTGGTTTGGTTCCAGACCACCACTATAAAGGGAATATCACAATAAAGCAAGTCACATGAATCTTCTGGTTTCCCAGAGCATATGAAACAGTTATGTTTACGCTATGCTGCAGTCTATTAAGTGTGCAATAGCATTATGTCTTAAAAACAGTGTAATATCTTAATAAGAAAATACTTTATTGCTTAAAAATGCTAATCATCATCTGAGCCATCAGCAAGTTGCAATCTTTTTGCCGGTGGAAGGTCCTTGCCTCGATGTGGATGGCTGCTGACTGATCAGGGTTGTGACTGCTGCAGGTGGGTGGCGATCTCAAAATGAGACAGCTAAGAAGTTTGCTGCACTGACTGGTTTCCTTTCACGAAGGATTTCTCTGTAGCCTGCCGTGCTGTTTGACAGCATTCTACTCAGAGCAGAACTTCTTTCAAAATTGGAGTCAATCCTCTCGAACCCTGTTGCTCCTTTATCAACTAAGATTGTGTACTATTCTAAATCCTTTGTTTCACTGCAACAATTTTCACAGCATCTTCCCTAGTAGATTCCAGCTCAAGAAACCACTTTCTTTGCTCATCCATAAGGAACACCTCCTTATCCGTGAAAGTTTTGTCATGAGATTACAGCAATTCAGTCCCATCTTCAGGCTCCACTTCTAATTCTGGTTCTCTTGCTGTTTCCACTACATCTGCAGTTATTTCCTCCACTGTAATCTCAAACCTCTCAACGTCATCCGTGAGGGTTGGTATCAACTTCTTCTAAACTCCTGTTACTGTTGATATCTTGACATCGTCCCATGAACCAGGAATGTTCTTAATGGAATCTAGAATGGTGACGCCTTTCCAGAAGGTGTTCAATTGACTTTGCCCAGATCCATCAGAGGAATCACTATCTATGGTGGCTACAGCCTTATGAAATGTATTTCTTAAATAATAAGACTTGAAATGTGAAATTACTCCTTGATCCATGGACTGCAGAATGGATGTTGTGCATGAAACTGGCATGAAAACATTAATCTCATTGCACATCTCCATCAGAGCTCTTGGGTGACCAGGTGCATTGTCTGAGCAGTAATATTTTGAAAGGATTCTTTTTTTCTGAGCAGTAGGTCTCAACACTGGGCTTGAGGTATTCAGCACATCACACTGTAAACAGATGTGCTATCATCCAAGCTTTGTTCTTCCACTTATAGAGCGCGTGCAGAGTAGATTAATTATAACTCTTAAGGGCCCTAGGACTTTCAGATGGTAATTGTCTTCAACTGAAAGTCACCAGCTGCTTTAGCCCCTAACAAGAGAGTCAGACTGTCCTTTTAAACTTTGAAGCCAGGCAATGACTTTTCCTCTCTTGCTATGAAAGTCCTAGATGGCATCTACTTCCAATGTAAGCCTGTTTCATCTATATTGAAAATCTGTTGTTTACTGTGGCCAGCTTCATGAATTATCTTACCTGGATCTTCTGGATAACTTGCTGCAGCTTCTATGTCAGCATGTGCTGCTTAACCTTGCACTTTTATGTTATGGAGACGGCTTCTTTCCTTAAACCTCATTAAACCAACCTCTGCTAGCTTCAAACTTTTCTTCTGCAGCTTCCTTACCTCTCTCAGCCTTTATAGAATTGAAGAGAGTTAGGGCCTCCCTCTGGATTTGGCTTTGGCATTAAGGGAATGTCGTGGCTGGTTTGATCTTCTGTCCAGACCACTGAATCTTTCTCCATATCAGCCGTAAGGCTGTTTTGCTTCCTTACCATTTGTGTGTTCACTGGAGTAGCACTTTGAATTGACTTTAAAATTAAAGCAAGAGGTGCAAGAGGCCCAGCTTTCGGCCTGTCTCAGTGTCTGACATGCCTTCCTCACTGAGCTTAATCACGTCTAGCTTTTGATTTAAAGTGACAGAGGTGCCACTCTTCCTTTCACTTGAACTCTTAGAAGTGACTGCAGGATTATTAAGTGGCCTAATTTCAATACTGTTGTGTCTCGGGGAACAGGGAAACCCGAGGAGAGGGAGACAGATGGGGAACAGCTGGTCAGTGGAACAGTCAGAACATACACAGCGTTTATCAGTTAAGTTTGTTGTCTTATGTGGGTGTGGTTCGTGGTGCCCCCAAGCAATTACAATAGTACCATCAAAACTCACTGATCACGCTACCTGGGCTCTTTACTGGGGCTAATGGCAGACTCTGGGAGGGCTCACACCAAGGAGTACTTCCCAGAACTTTTGCTGCCAGTGTCCTTGTCCCCACAGTGAGCCACTACCACCCCCTGCCTCTGCAGGAGACCCTCCAACACTGGCAGTGCTTGATTTAGAACCTTGGTCATTTAAATATGGAAAACTTGAGAGCGAGGGGGAAGATGGCGGAAGAGTAAGACGCGGAGATCACCTTCCTCCCCACAGATACACCAGAAATACATCTACACGTGGAACAACTCCTACAGAACACCTACTGGACGCTGACAGAAGACCTCAGACCTCCCAAAAGGCAAGAAACTCCCCACGTACCTGGGTAGGACAAAAGAAAAAAGAATAAACAGACAAAAGAATAGGGAAGGGACCTGGCCCAGTGGGAGGGAGCCGTGAAGGAGGAAAGGTTTCCACACACTAGGAGCCCCTTCGCGGGCAGAGACTGCGGGTGGCACAAGGGGGAAGCTTCGGAGCCGCGGAGGACAGCACAGCAACAGGGGTGCGGAGGGCAAAGCGGGGACATTCCCGCACGGAGGATCGGCGCCGACCGGCGCTCACCAGCCCGAGAGGCTCGTCTGCTCCCCCGCCGGGGCGGGCGGGGCTGGGAGCTGAGGCTCGGGCTTCAGAGGTGAGATCCCAGGGAGAGGACTGGGGCTGGCGGCGTGAACACAGCCTGCGGGGGGTTAGTGCACCGCGGCTAGCCGGGAGGGAGTCCGGGGAAAAGTCTGGACCTACCCAAGAGGCAAGAGACCTTTTCTTGCCTCTGTGTTTCCTGGTGCGCGAGGAGAGGGGTTTTAAGAGCGCTGCCTAAAGGAGCTCCAGAGACGGGCGCGAGCCGCGGCTAACAGCGCGGACCCCAGAGACGGGCATGAGACGCTAAGGCCGCTGCTGCCGCCACCAAGATGCCCGTGTGCGAGCACAGGTCACTATCCACACCCCCCTCCCGGGAGCCTGTGCGGCCCGCCACTGCCAGGGTCCCGGGATTCAGGGACAACTTCCCCTGGAAGAACGCACGGCGAGCCTCAGGCTGGTGCAACGTCACGCCGGCTGCTGCTTTAACCCCGTCCTGTCTGAGCGAAGAACAGACGCCCTCCGGTGACCTACACGCAGAGGCGGGGCCAAATCCAAAGCTGAGCCCCTGGAGCTGTGCGAACAAAGAAGAGAAAGGGAAATCTCTCCCAGCAGCCTCAGGAGCAGCGGATTAAAGCTCCACAATCAACTTGATGTACCCTGCATCTGTGGAATACATGAATAGACAATGAATCTCCCCAAATTGAGGAGGTGGACTTTGGAGCAAGATTTATTATTTTTTCCCCTTTTCCTCTTTTTGTGAGTATGTACGTGTATGCTTCTGTGTGAGATTTTGTCTGTATAGCTTTGCTTTCACCATTTGTCCTAGGGTTCTATCCGTCCGTTTTTGTTGTTGTTGTTGTTGTTTGTCTTTCTTAATAATTTTTTTCTTAATAATTATTTTTTATTTTAATAACTTTTTTTTTTTGCGGTACGTGGGCCTCTCTCACTGTTGTGGCCTCTCCCGTTGCGGAGCACAGGCTCTGGATGCGCAAGCTCAGCGACCATGGCTCACGGGCGCAGTCGCTCCGTGGCATGTGGGATCTTCCCAGACCGGGGCACGAACCCGTGTCCCCTGCATCGGCAGGCGGACTCTCAACCACTGCACCACCAGGGAAGCCCTTTAATAACTTCATTTTATTTTACCTTACTTTATTTTATTTTATCCTCTTTCTTTCTACTTTTTCTCCCTTTTATTCTGAGCCGTGCGGATGAAAGGCTCTTGGTGGTCAAGCCAGGAGTCAGTGCTGTGCCTCTGAGGTGGGAGAGCCAACTTCAGGACACTGGTCCACAAGAGACCTCCCAGCTCCACATAATATCAAACGGCAAAAATCTCCCAGAGATCTCCATCTCAACACCAACACCCAGCTTCACTCAACGACCAGCAAGCTAAAGTGCTGGACACCCTATGCCAAACAACTAGCAAGACAGGGACACAGCCTCATACATTAGCAGAGAGGCTGCGTAAAATCATAATAAGGCTACAGACACCCCAAAACACACCACCAGACGTGGACCTGCCCACCAGAAAGACAAGATCCAGCCTCATCCACCAGAACACAGGCACTAGTCCCCTCCACCAGGAAGCCTACACAACCCACTGAACCAACCTTAGCCACTGGGGACAGACACCAAAAACAATGGGAACTACGAACCTGCAGGCTGCGAAAAGGAGACCCCCAACACAGTAGGATAAGAAAAATGAAAAGACGGAAAAACACACAGCAGATGAAGGAGCGAGATAAAAACTCACCAGACCTAACAAATGAAGAGGAAACAGGCAGTTTACCTGAAAAAGAATTTAGAATAATGATAGTAAAGATGATCCAAAATCTTGGAAATAGAATAGAGAAAACACAAGAAACATTTAACAAGGACCTAGAAGAACTAAAGATGAAACAAGCAAGTATGAGCAACACAATAAATGAAATAAAAAATTCTCTAGATGAGATCAATAGCAGAATAACTGAGGCAGAAGAACGGATAAGTGACCTGGAAGATAAAATAGTGGAAATAACTACTGCAGAGCAGAATAAAGAAAAAAGAATGAAAAGAACTGAGGACAGTCTCAGAGACCTCTGGGACAA
>NW_006771655.1:1432161-1435847 GCF_000442215.2 Lipotes vexillifer
CCATGCACATATGGTCCCCTTATCTTTAATAAAGGAGGCAGGAATGTACTGTGGAGAAAGGGCAGCCTCTTCAATAAGTGGTGCTGGGAAAACTGGACAGGTACATGTAAAAGTATGAGATTAGATCACTCCCTAACACCATACACAAAAATAAGCTCAAAATGGATTAAAGACCTAAATGTAAGGCCAGAAACTATCAAACTCTTAGAGGAAAACATAGGCAGAACACTCTATGACATAAATCACAGCAAGATCCTTTTTGACCCACCTCCTAGAGAAATGGAAATAAAAACAAAAATAAACAAATGGGACCTAATGAAACTTCAAAGCTTTTGCACAGCAAAGGAAACCATAAACAAGACCAAAAGACAACCCTCAGAATGGGAGAAAATATTTGCAAATGAAGCAACTGACAAAGGATTAATCTCTAAAATTCACAAGCAGCTGATGCAGCTGAATATCAAAAAAACAAACAACCCAATCCAAAAATGGGCAGAAGACCTAAATAGACATTTCTCCAAAGAAGATATACAGATTGCCAACAAACACATGAAAGAATGCTCAACATCATTAAACATTAGAGAAATGCAAATCAAAACTACAATGAGATATCATCTCACACCGGTCAGAATGGCCATCATCAAAAAATCTAGAAATAATAAATGTTGGAGAGGGTGTGGGGAAAAGGGAACACTCTTGCACTGCTGGTGGGACTGTGAATTGGTACAGCCACTATGGAGAACAGTATGGAGGTTCCTTGAAAAACTACAAATAGAACCACCATATGACCGAGCAATCCCACTACTGGGCATATACCCTGAGAAAACCGTAATTCAAAAAGAGTCATGTACCAAAATGTTCATTGCAGCTCTGTTTACTATAGCCAGGAGATGGAAACAACCTAAGTGTCCATCATCGGATGAATGGATAAAGAAGATGTGGCACATATATACAATGGAATATTAGCCATAAAAAATGAAATTGAGTTATTTGTAGTGAGGTGGATGGACCTAGAGTCTGTCATACAGAGTGAAGTAAGTCAGAAAGAGAAAGACAAATACCGTATGCTAACACATATATATGGAATCTAAGAAAAAAAAATGTCACGAAGAACCTAGGGGTAAGACAGGAATAAAGACACAGACCTGCTAGAGAACGGACTTGAGGATATGGGGAGGGGGAGGGGTAAGCTGGGACGAAGTGAGAGAGAGGCATGGACATATACACACTACCAAACGTAAAATAGATCGCCAGTGGGAAGCAGCCGCATAGCACAGGGAGATCAGCTGGGTGCTTTGTGACCACCTGCAGGGGTGGGATAGGGAGGGTGGGAGGGAGGGAGACGCAAGAGGGAAGAGATTTGGGAACATATGTATACGTATAAGTGATTCACTTTGTTATAAACCAGAAACTAACACACCATTGTAAAGCAATTATACTTCAATAAAGATGTAAAAAACCAAAATCACTGATGGCAGTTCACCATGACACATTAATAATAATGAGAAATCAAGCTAGAAAGTCATAAAAGACACTCCCTTCTCTTTAGCCCCATAAATCAGCGTATGATAAATCCTGCTGACTCTACACTCTCCCCCGAACCCACAAGCACGATCCTTTCCCTCCACCCTCTTTGCCACTCGCAGCTCAAGCCCTCGTGTTGTCTCCTCCGACGTTGCCGCAGAAGCCTTCTTCCAGTTGGCCCAAGAGCTGCAGCCAGCATGGTCTCAAGACACTCACGGGTCTGAAGCCCTGAATGAGTTACCGTGACCCACGGAGTAAAGTCCAAAAGTCTCAGTATGCACAGCATGATCTTCCCATATTGAGCCCCAGGCCCATATTCCATCACCTCCCTGAACACAAACTGGCCGCCAGCCACGGCGGAGTGACTGCCATTCCCGGGGTGTCTTCCCCGCCTCTGCAGGCGGCTCCCTGCCAGCACTGTCCTTTCACCTGGTCCTCCCCACTGCTTCCTTTTCATCCTGAAAGGCTCAGCGAATTGTCCTCTCCTCGGTAAAGCTTCCTCAGAACCGGCACCCCCTCAGGCTAACTGGGGGCCCCCCTGTGACCTCAGAGCCCCTGGGGCTTACTCTAGGGGTCAGTAGCGCTGATCACCTGTCTAACTGTGGTTCTGCTTGGTCTCTTCCCGGGAGGACTGAGGCCTCTCTGAGGTCCAGTCTGCGTCTGGGATGTGAGGCGTGTGCGCAGCCTGGGTCTCGTGCAGTCTCTGACATGCAGTGGGTCCCAGTGAATTACACCGTGAGGTCCTCGACTAGACTGTAGGTTCCGTCGAATCAGCCGTCCCTAGCCACCCCACAGGGCCCAACGCGACAGCACGCTCGCCGTCAGGTGATCCCTCAGAACTTGAAGTGCCCTGAAAGCCGATGCTGCGCTCAGAGGCTGACTCCATGGGCGAGAAACACATGGGGATGGTCAACGCCTTGACGCGATCAGTGCGCCCTGCTAACTGTCTCAGTTCACCAGTGAGAGTGAGAAAGCCACTCTAGCGCCTCTGCCCCCAGCCCCCCGCCCAGTTGCCCTCCGTTCTGTCCTCACTGGATGGGTGCGGAGGGCCGGGCACATCACCCGTCTCTGCTTCTTGACCTGCACCTTCAGGTGGGCCCCCTGGCCTCAGCAAAGACAAAATCCGACGTGAAGGCAAGGGCAGTACTGGTGCACACCTCCCGGCCGCACAGCCAGCGTTCACCCTAGGTCTTGCCTCTCTGCGGACGAACTAACCGTCCACTGGTCACTGACACACATTGTTATGTCCCGGGGAGGGAAGGCTGACTGAATCTCAGGATGTGCTAGGAACTCTAGGTTGTCTGGTTTGTCAGGCAAGGCAGGGAGAAGGTAAAAGGGGGTAGAGGGAGGTGAGGCACCAAAGACAGATCGTGTGAGATGGAATATAGTTAATAATAGTAATTATATTAGTGATAGCTTGAATTATTCATATTTAGTTAATAGTCATTATATTAGCATTGATAGTAATAGTTATGAACTAATGGGCTAATGATGATTGCATTGAATGTTGTAATAATAATAATGGATAGAAGGATAATTCTATGCTAACAGATCAATCTGAAAAGAAATAGAATATAACACTGTAAGTGGTACAGATGTATTCATGAGAAAAAGGGTGTGAGAAACCACGTTTGTGGAAAATTATGAGAGGATAGGTTGGGCCAGCTAAAGAAGGAAGGCTTTCGGTAGAACTGACATCCAATGTCCTTTCCTACAGACAAACTGGAGTAACCCACAGATGCTTCCCGAGTGTTCCCAGTCAGCATGGGGTGGAGATGGGGGACACAGGGGCCCCTGCTACTTCTGGGGTTCCCAGTCGTCCCCTGAGTTTGGGCTGGGAAGGCAGCACCTGGGGCAGCTGATCTGACACCCAGCCAAGGAAAGTATTGCCGTGATCTCTGCCTAGACGGGAACTCCTACAACACTATGGACTCCTTAGGAGGCCCATGAAACTGAGTTTCTTGGGCCCTGAAACAGAAAACTAGAATTAAAAAAGAAGCTGTTTCTGCTTTATTGAGACTTTGCTTAGAATCCCTGAGCCCTAAATCTTCTCATCTTCTAATGGTGACCATATACCCTGAGGGCAGGAAGAGGTGGGTGTGTGTGTGTGTGTGTGTGTGTGTGTGTGTGTGTGTGTGTGTGTGTGTGTGTGTGTGTGTGTG
>NW_006771655.1:1435863-1476505 GCF_000442215.2 Lipotes vexillifer
TAGAGGTGTGTGTGTGTGTGTGTGTGTGTGTGTGTGTGTGTGTGTGTGTGTGTGTGTGTGTGTGTGTGTGTGTGTGTGAGTGCGCGCGCGCGCGCAGAAAACACCGTTGGGGCAGACCTTCATGGTGGCCCAGGGAGGCTTCAGACCAGGATGGTAGCACCAGTGTGACAGAACAGTGCCGTCAGTTAATACTTTTTCGTGACCTTGGAAAGCTCAGGCACCTTTCAGAACGCTAAGGAAACAGATTCCCTGGCCAGAAGAATCTGGCCTCTTGAGGCAATACTCGGCAACATGCAGCTATTTCTCCTACACATGCGAATTCTCCAACACAGAGAGCCTTTATAGACAGAGTACGGCTTTTAAAATGTGCCTCACAAGAGACAATTTTGAACAGAGTATTGTGCTGTGGCAATGTGGCAGCACAGCAGAATAATCTGTTTTTGTCTCGTCTCTCTTTGAAATGTTCCGATTGTCTCTCTGCTGAGGCTCTGTGAGCTCTGCCCATTCCACCGGAAAATAATGCGACTGTCTGCTGATGCAGCAAGAGGGGAGGCATCATACACTGTGTCATTGTTTTCCCTGCAAAGAAACACAATGCTTCCACATCGGCATCACCAAAAAGTTAGCAGTCCCTTCAGATGGCCTTTCAATACATGGGTGCTTTTATTATTTTTATACATCTTAAATGAACCTTACCCTCGGCTTCAACTTCTCCTATAAAAGATTTGCTTCCCCCGGGGTGTCGATGCATAATGATCCTTACTGCTCATTTATGTTTTCAAGGCTGTGTTTCAAGCCTGTTGCATTTAACGTTTATCCAAAAGAGGCTGATTTATGTATTAAGAGGGACTTGACTTTAAGCAAGCGAGGTATACAAAAAGATAAAGCCACAGATCATGTGAATTAAGAGAGGATTCTTTAATCATTGAGCTTCTCTGTAGTAAATTTTAAAATATTTGTACTTAGAAAGTGTGTATTTGTTTGAAACCTCACATTGCATAGCGCATACAGAACAAATCCATCTGCACACACCTGATGCCTGGAAGACACTGCACCAGGCCCTGTGGGGACCACGCAGATGGTCCCTGGCCTCCGGGCGTTTCCCAGGCTTATCATCTCTGGGAGGGCTAGGGACACACCAAAGTATTAAGGGTCAGTCAGTGCTGTCAGTGGCCACGCCACCCTCAGGAGAGGCCACACAGGAGGATCCAGGCCCATGCCCGCTCCACCAGCTGCACCTGACACCAGCCCACAGTGCCACCCACAGAGTAGATGGAGCGCTGGCCCGGGGCCGAGGCAGGAGTTAAGAGTAGAGTTTCTGGTGGCCGTCGGGTCACCACCTGAGAGCTTGAGAATGCAGCCAAACTGGAGGACAGCAGAGGCAGACATGGAAAGAAACCCAGTCCGAGGAAGTCAAGCGTGCAGGTACAGCTGTGTCTGAAGACAGTCTGCCCCTGGACCCCTCCATTACCGGTGCCAAGAAATTCCCTATTCATTTGTAAAGCCAGTTCCAGGAATAAATAAGCTTCAGGGGAACCAGGAGGAAAATGGGCCAAGAGGCACAGTCAGAGGGGCCACCTTCCTAATCTCCCCGCCCCCCTGTCCACCGGAGTAGAGAAGGAGCATCTAGATGTGGCCTCACTATCATCACCTGACGGACCATCCTAGAACCCCGAGATCACCTATGTTGGTGGAAAGGACACCTACAGATGCAGGGGACCTCAACCCGTGCCTTTCAAATATGGCTCATTCCGTCTTCATTCGAAGGCATCCAAAAAATGATTTCCTTTCCTCCTGAATCCCCCAAAGAAGGCTGCCTTTTCCTCACCCCTGCTCTAGAGACCAGGGAAGACACAGGTAAAACACAACTACGTATTCTCTTACAAAAGAGCATGATTTCCTCTTTGACATCAAAAATATCTTAAAAGTGATTTGGAGGAAGAGGACAGCCGTCGCTATAAGCCTAGGGGTGACAAGCAGCTGAGCTGACCAGATGCCAGGGTACTCAAAGGAAGGAAGGGCTTGCTAATGGCCAGTTGTAGCAGACGGACTAAGGGTGAGAACACCCTGACACGTCCACCACAGGCTTTAGGGGTCGTTCCCCTCAAGTCATGATGTTGTTTCCATGTGACCCACCCTTTCTGCTCACAGCTGACTGGGCCGTGGGTGGGCATCTGGCCAGCAGTCTATGAAAGGATCTGTCAGTGTCACCTGGGCACGAGGTCACGGTGGGGAACTAGACCAAGAAGATCTTCACCTGGACTGGGTGACTTCCCTCAAACCCCGCCTTCCTTATTTCCACATGGACCTGAGCAGTGAATTCTCTGTCACTCTCTGGAACCCAAACGAGTGTCTGCTTTCTGCAGCCCCACGTGTGGCCTGTGTTAGACACACAGCAGGCATCATCTGCGTTAGAAATCCAGTTCTACGGACATTCCATGCTTCTTCTATCACAGCCTCCACCACACTGCACTATAACCTTCTCTCTCTGTCTCTGTTTTAGGATCCACATCTTAACTCACTGATATCACAGAATCGAGTGTATTGTAAACACTCAATACATGTTTAAGTAAAGGAAAGCTAAGCGGCAGAGAAGTGATGAGAAAGGCCAGGGGATAACTGTGAAGCAGGAACGAATATAGCACTAATTCAGCACCACCCCAAGCCCTAAACAAACAAACCACCCCTCCTGAAATAAGAATAAAAGAACGAGCAGTATGTACACAAGCACTCGCTCAATCAAATTACTGTAGTTCCATAGAAAATCACATTGGATGCACATGGTAATATGTAACAATAACTGGGCAATTCCAGAGCTAAAAAGTATTGGTCTTAACTCTGAATATCATAAATGTTAACCTAGACAGAGGAAACTTGATAGAAGACCCTCACTGTCTCTGCTGTTTGAGTGCTACATCTTTTGTGATTTATTCTATTTTGCTAAGAATGTACTTAAAAAACATAAAATTACCATATGATGCATTTCCACTCCTAGGTGTATAGCCCAAAGGATCGAAAACAGGGACTAAAACATACAGTGAGTGTTCACTGTAAGCACTATTCACAACAGCAGAAAGGTGGAAACAACCCAAAAGCATATTGACAGGTGAATGAATAAACAAGTTGTGGGACGTTCATTCAATAGAATAGTATTCAGCCAAAAAAAGGAATGAAGTTCTGATATATGCTACAATGTGGATGAACCTTGAAAACATTATGCTAAGTGAAATAAGCCAGATACAAAACGACAAATATTGTATGATTCCACTTTGATGAAATACCTAAAGTGTGAACATTCATTGAGATAGAAGGTAGATTAGAGGTTACCAGGGGTGGTAGGGGAGGAGGGAATGGGGAGTTAATGCTTAATAGGTATAAAGCGTCTGTCTGGGGTGATGAAAATATTTTGGAAATAGGTATTGGTGATGGCTGGACAACATTGTGAGTATAATTAATGCCACTGAATTGTACACTTAAAAATGGTTTAAATAGCAAGTTTTATGTTATACATATTTTACTACAATAAAAAATCTATTTAAAGTTTTTTTTTAAAGATCTATTTTTTTTTAAGATGTATTTTAAAGATCCAGCAATCCCACTCCTGGGCATACATGCGGAGGAAAACATGGTTTCAAAGGATACATGCACACAATGTTCACTGCAGCACTGTTTACAATAGCCAAGTCATGGAAGCAACCTAAATGTCCATCAACAGATGAATGGATAAGGAAGATGTGGTACATATATGTGTTGGAATACCACTCAGCCATAACAAAGGATGAAATAATGCCATTTGCAGCAACATGGATGGACCTGGAGATTATCATACTGAGTGAAGTAAGTCAGACAGAGAAAGACAAATATCCTATGATATCGCTTATATGCGTAATCTTAAAAAAAAAAAGGATACAAATGAACTTATTTACAAAACAGAAAGAGACTCACAGACTCAGAGAACTGAAGTTATGGTTACTGGGGGGAAGGGTGGGGGAGAGGGATACCTTGGGAGTTGGGGATTGACGTGCACACGCTGCTGTATTTAAAACAGATAACAGGGCTTCCCCGGTGGCGCAGTGGTTGGGAGTCCGCCTGCCGATGCGGGGGACGCGGGTTCGTGCCCCGGTCCGGGAGGATCCCACGTGCCGCGGAGCAGCTGGGCCCGTGAGCCGTGGCCGCTGAGCCTGCGCGTCCGGAGCCTGCGCTCCGCAACGGGAGAGGCCACAACAGTGAGAGGCCCGCGTTCCACAAAAAAATAAAATAAAATAAAATAAAATAAAAATAAATGTCAATATACAGGAGACTGTAGAATAAACTATGGTACAATGAATTTGTAGCTGCTGTTAAAAAGGAATGGTGAAGGTTTTTATGAATTGATTTCCAGGATATTAACTGAAAACAAAGCAAGGTGCTCATTAATATATAAAAAAAGTTTAGATTTTTATTGATGTAATTCGTATACCATAAAAGTCACCATTTTAAAGTGCACAACCGAGTGGTTTTTATTATCACAAGGTTCTGCAACAATCAATACTACCTAATCCCAGAAACCACAAAACTCCTAGAAGAAAACATAGGCAGTAAGCTCTTCAGCATTGGTCTTAGCAATATTATTTTGCATATATCTCCTCAGGCAAGGGAAACAAAAGCAAAAATCAACAAATGGGACTACATCTAACTACTAGAAAGCTTTTGTACAGCGAAGAAAACTATCAATAAAATGAAAAGGCCACCTACCGAATAGGAGAAGGTATATGCAAACTATATATCTGATAAGGGGTTAATATTCAAAATATGCAAAGAACTCAGAGGATGCAACTTCAAAATAACAAATAACCCAATTTAAAAATGGGCAGAGGACCTGAATAGACATTTTTCCAAAGAAGATATACAGATGACCAACAGACACATGAAAAGGTGTTCCACATCCCTAGTCATCACGGAAATGCAAATAAAACCCACAAGAAGGTATCACCTCACACTTGTCAGAACAGCTATTACCAAAAAGACAGCAAATAATAATTGTTGTAGAGGGTGTGGAGACAAGGGATCTGTCATGCATACTGGTGGGAACATAAAGTGGTACAGCCTCTGTGGAAATTGGTATGGAGGTTCCTCAAAAAATTAAAAATACAACCACCACACGAGCCAGCAGTTCCACCTCTGGGTATTTTTCTGAAGAAAAAAAAGCCGCTAATTTGAAAAGATATATGTACACCTATGTTCACTTCAACATTATTTACAATAGCCAAGATGTGAAAGCAACCTAAGCATCCACTAATAGACAAATGGATAAAGAAGATGTGTTATTTATGTAAAATGGAATATTAGTCATAAAAGGGGTGAAATCCTGCCATTTGCCACAATGTGGATGCACTCAGAGGGTATTATGCTGAGTGAAATAAGTCAGACAGAGAACGACAAATACCATATGATTTCACTCAGACATGAAATTAAAAAAATAAAACAAATAAACAAAACAGAAACAAACTCACAGATACAGAGAACAAACAGGTGGTTGCCAGAAGGGAGGGGCTTGGGGCATGAGTAAAATAGGTGAGGGAGATTAAGAGGAACAAACTTCCATTTACGAAATAAATGTGTCATGGGGGTGAAATGTCCAGCATGGGGGATCTAGTCAATAATACTGTAAGAACTTTTTATGGTGATGGCCCAACTAGACTTATGGTGGTGATCATTTGGAAACATATAGAAATATGCCCCTGGAGCTAACACCACTGCAGGTCAATTATATTTTGATATAAACAAAAAAACAAACACTTTGTCCCTTTTAAAATTAGGTCATTTGTATTTTTATTGTTGGATTGTAAGACTTCTTTACCTATTCTGGACAACACACTTTACCAGATATATGACTTGCAAATATTTTCTCCTATTCTGTGGTACATGCTTGTTATTGCAAAAAGAAACACAGAAAGGATATAACAGAATCTTAGAAAAATGGCTGTTTACGGGGCATGGCTGAGAATGGAGTATGATGTAGAGATAGGAAACAGGACTGGGCTTCTCTGAGTGTATCTTTTCATGGAGTTTTAACTTTTGAACTATGCTAGTGATTTACATATCCAAGACTATATTACTAAATCAACAGAGATAGGAAATTTTCCTACAGTTGATTCAGACAGAAACTAATCAACCTAACTCTACACCAAATAGATAATTATAATATGCATAAGAAAAAAAAAAAGAATTAATCCAAGAAAGTTTGGAACCCAGTAACTGATTGTAACTCTCAATGGGATAACTTTTTTTTTTTTAAATTTTTATTGGAGTGTGGTTGATTTACAAGGTTGTGTATACATATACATATATTCACTCTATTTTTTTTTAGATTCTTTTCTCATGTAGGCCATTACAGAGTAGTGAGTAGAGTTCCCTGTGCTGTGCAGCACGTTCTTATTAGTTATCTATTTTACATACAGTAGTGTGTATATGTCAATCCCAATCTCCCAATTTATCCCTCCCTCCTCAGTGGGATATCTTTTATGCACACACACAAAAAATCCCTAGAAAGAAATCCTGAATTGTACTTAATGACTTTAAAGTAGGTAGTGGTGTTAGTATAGCAATTGCAAACAATTTAGTGTGAATTATAGAACTGAGAAAATAAATATATTAATTTTGTTGGAAATCAGTGTTCTCACTGTGGAATAAGGGAGATACAAATATGTAATGCAGGGAGGGGAGAAAGAGCCCTGTGATATCAGTACTAAATTGAAATTCAGAAGTGCCAGTATAAGTGCATGATTTTATATATAACTTACATATATAATATATAAAAATATAAATATATTTTTTCAGTGGATAGAGGAAGGAGATATATATATATATCTTATATAATATGTCTTATATTATTATATAACTTTATTATCTTATTATATATATCTTATATATCTCCTTGCTCTGTCCACTGAAAGAGCTTAAAAGCAGTAATACCTCAGTAGTAACGAGCACACCTAGTTCCCGGATCTTGGTTTCTAAATACCACACTCTACTTAAAGGAACCATGGCCTCTTGGAACCTTGGTTGATTCCAGGGCTGTGGGCAGGGAAAATACAAGGTGAGCACCTTCTCGTGCCAGAAGGTGAGAAATGCTCAAAATCAGATGAGAACATGTTGAAAGGATACAGCACACACTTTGGATGGACCCTCACTAGCCAAATGTGGAACAATTTGAGCATCAGAATGAATAACTGAAGGATTATATTACAACATGTTGAAGCAACACAGAGAGCAGGCGAGTCCATTCTAAAATTTTTTTTAAAGGGCGGAGGTATGGAGAAGGAAAAGCAGTTCTTTACAGAAGAATGCTAACTTTAAAAACGTAGAATCGTAGACGTTTAAAAAACCACTGGCATTTGACTGAAGCACGAGTCATCGATAAATGTTAAAACCACTGGGAAACAGAATAGTCACAGAGTTTCAAGGTATTGCCACACAGATTTTTAACTAATCACAAGGGAAAAAAAAAAATGCATCTTTACATATGGAAAAATCTGTTGGCCTCCATTTAACCAAATAATCCCTTAATCAAAAATCATCAATAATGAGGGCTTCCCTGGTGGCGCAGTGCTTGAGAGTCCGCCTGCTGATGCAGGAGACGCGGGGTCGTGCCCCCTTTCGGGAGGATCCCACATGCCGCGGAGCGGCTGGGCCCGTGAGCCATGGCCGCTGGGCCTGCGCGTCCGGAGCCTGTGCTCCGCAAATGGGAGAGGCCACGACAGTGAGAGGCCCGCATAACGCAAGAAAAAAAAAAAAAAAAAAAAAAAAAAGAAAGAAAAAATCATCAATAATGAGACAAACAGACATCCAGTGGCCTCTGATGTGGTGCACTGAGAAGGGCATAATATCACCAAAATGTTGAACCTGAATCTAATAAAGATGAAACAGTCAGGTAAACTCAAGACTGAAGAACATTCTACAAAACAGCGAGTCTGGAGTTTTCAAAAGTGTCAATGTTAAGTCGGACAAAAGGCCAGGAACTCTTAGATTAAGGATAAGGAGATGAGGAGGACATGAGAACTAATGCAATGAATAATCATTAATTGGATGCCAGAACAGAAAAAAAGCTATGAAGTTCTTTATTGTTATAAGGGACATTTGGATATGAACTATATACAAGATAATAGTGCTAAATCAATGTTAAAATTTAAAGAGCGATATCTCTACTGTGATTATGGAGGAGGACGCTCCTGCTTACAGTTGACAGGTGTCGGAGTACTTAGGGGGAATAGCGCCACAAATTTTCAGATGCTTTAGTCTAAAATAAGTGTGTGTGTGTGTGTGTGTGTGTGTGTGTGTGTGAGAGAGAGAGAGAGAGAGAGAGAGAGAGAGAGAGAGAGAGGGCGAGAGGGGAGGGAAGGCATAAGTGGAAAACACTAAGAATCTGTAAATCTAGGTGAAGGGTGTAAGATACACATTTTACCATCTCACATTTCTGCAGGTTACAATTTTCCAAAATAAAAGTGGGAGAACCAAAGAGTGAAGTGAAATAAAGGTATTTTCAGACTTTCAGTAGAAAATGACTTCCGAAGATGGTACTTGTGTAAGAAGGACACCAAACCCAGGAGGAGGCGGGTGGCAGAAGAAATGATGAGTAGTCTAAATAAACACTAGCCGGGGAAAGGAATTCTGTGTCATTATTGTAACTAACTTGGGGATTAAAAACAAGACAGAACCCATACAGGAGGCCATGCAGGCGTGAGACGTGGAGGGGAAGTTGCCCGGTACTGAAGTCGGTCCCTTTCTGTTCAGAACATGCTGCCTGGCCTCCGTTAGGTCGGTTATGCATGTTAGACATTTGAGGGTAACCACTATAAAGTGGAGATCTTTATGTAAATTTAAAAATACACACATTCTATATTCTATAGAATCTGGGGCAAAGTAAATGTGTAAGAAAATAGGAAAACACGGATTAGAAGGAGTAACACCAAGTTCAACTTAATGGTTCCCTCAGCAAAGAGAGGAAGAGGGGGCAGGGGAGAGTGATATTTAGAGTTAATTTTTTTATAAAAGAATCCATTCGAATACATAACAGTTTATATGGTGAGGCACCATGTGAGTGAGGGAACCAAAAGTCAAGGGAAGAACTGCGCTTTGCTATGACAACTCCTGCGGCTGAGATGTGCACAAAGCCTGGGGGCAGGGGCGTTCGGGGTCAGGGAGCTCCCCCTGCAGCACTGTCAGCCTGCACTGCCGCCTGAAAACACTGACACTGAAGACAAGGGTGTCCAGGACAGAGAAACGGGGTGGCAAAAACACAAAGATGCAACAAGAGCCGGGCGTTTGGACCATGGCGCGGCTGAGCGTGACGGAAGTGCTGGTGCAGACGGGAGGATGTTGCTGATCGGCCTGTGAGGGAGTGTGGAGGCAGTGACACCACGTCTGGACCAGATGAGCTGAGGGCTTCACCTGCATTCTCATTCCGTCTCCCCAACGATCCTCTATGGGAACCTCAGTTACTCCCATTTTACAGACAAGGAAACTGATGCTTCGAGAAGATGAGCGTTCCTGTAAGTCACATAGTACGGGGTAGGCAGAGGATTTGCACACAGGTCTTTCTGACTTCGGAGCTCTGTTCTTAAAAAGATGTTAACCTGTAGGTGATGGGGAGATATGAGAGAACCTTAAACAGAGGAGGGCATGGACAGATGTGCCATGGGAACAGCCCTGTGAAAGTTCTGAAGCAGAATATCACTGTAGGGGAACTGAGGGTGAGCTGTTAAAAAATCAAGGCTAGTTTGGAGGTCTCTCAACACCAGACCAAGGAGGTAAGTGTCTTTGTTTTCCAAGACAATTTTCACACACTGTCCCACTTGACATTGACAGTAAATCTGGGAGGATTGCAGGAAATAGATTTTAATAAATTTCTCATGATTAAAGTTGAAATCAAAAAGAAACCTAGAACTATACTGATATAATAATAAAATGAGGTACATATGGGCTGTTTTATCTCACTATATTATTGGAAAACCGTTAATTCAGAATTGATGATAACTCATTTAGTAGGGATTGGGTTTAAAGATTGGGTTTAGTAGGGACATTTGTTTAAAGATAAAACTTTTTCTCAGCAAATCAACAATATACACAAGATGTCGGGAATAACCTCTTTGCACTTACAAATGAAAGATGTTCACTGTGATAAAATTACCATCTATTTATTAAAACATGTTCCCAAAGAGCTCTAATTGCTAAGACTTAGTTTGACAACCAAGGGTGACAAAGTGCCTTCAAAATAATAAAACCAGAACCCTACATTAGTCATTCTAACTTTTTACCAATTCAGATGACTTATCGTTAGTCAGAATTACTGCGAGGCTGCTCTTTTGTTTCAGAAGCAACTATTTTCTTAAGAACAATAGGATGTAAAAAGCAAAAGACAAATGATAAAACTGAACAAATATGTGCAATCCACAACATCTAAAACCATTCAAAAAATGGGCAAAGTGCATGAAGAAGAAACAACTTAATTTTCATTGTCCAATTTAAACTATCGCATACATACATAATTTTCCATATATTGCTTTGAAATTTAAAAAGGTAGCTGAAAAGAATTCTTGGGATAAGAGAGCCGAATGACATAATGACATGAACACTGTATGAGAAGGCAGAAGGTTTTTAGCTTTTGCTCACATCATTTCTTCAACCTAGAACAGCTTTGCCATCATCGGTAAGCCCGACTGCGCCCAATTCTTAGGACTCAAGTCAACTATCAGTGCTTCGGTGAAGCCTTCCTGGATCATCGAAAGCCAAAAATAACCCCCCTCACTGAATAACTGAACTGCCACATCTGTAATTCTTTTCATTTCAGGCTGCAGTCACTGATGCTCATGCCTCCTGTTCCCTCCTGGAACGTGAGCTGCTTCCGGTTAGCACGTCGGCCTGCAAACTGTGTTGACTGGTCTCTGCACACAAGGTGGCTTCATGTAGCCACACCTCCACCGAAGGAAGAGAGGGCAAAGAGATGGGCTAAGAAGAGGAAAGGAAAAACCAAGGATGAGGGAAAAAGGAAAAGAGAAAAAGGAGGGAGAAAGGGGAGAAGGTGCTAAAGAGAAAAGGGAAAGGAAAGAAAAAAAAGAAATTGAAAATGGCAAGGAAAGGGAACTTGACCCAAGTTGGCTAATTAACTATATCCATTTATCTCTTCTTTTTCCCATGAGAATTTTATATAAGAAAATATACACACTCACACGCACCTGTAAAAACAAACTGGACAATCTGGTGAGATGGCTATCAATACTCGAAGAGTTGTAACAAGCTTGTGGCATGTTACAGGTCCCTAGAGAATAGCAGCATTATCCACAATAGCCAAAAGGTGGAAGCAACCCAATTGTTTATTGACAGATTAGTGAATAAACAAAATGTGGTCCATCCACACTGGAAATTTAGCCTTTAAAAGGAAGGTAAATCTAACACCTGCTACAACATGGATGAACCCTGAGGACATTGGGCTCATGAAAGGATAAATATTATACGATTCCACTTACATGGGGTACACAGAGCAGTCAAATTCATAGAGACAGAAAGTAGAAGGGTGGGTGCCAGGGGCGGGGGAAGGGGGAGTGGGGAGTTAGTGTTTCATGGGGACAGAGTTTCAATTTTCGAAGATGAAAAAGTTCTGGAGATCATGCTGGCGATAGCTGCACAGCAATGTGAATGCAGTTAACACTACTGAACTGTACACTTAAAATGGTTAAGATGGTAAATTTTATGTCCTGTGTATTTTACCACAATTAAAATTCTTTTATTGAAAAAGTAGATGGAAAGGACTTTTGCTTTCAGCTGTGAAGGACTTAGAGGAATCAAATTTATTTCCTCACCTTAGACAGCTAGAAAACCGAATGAAACGTAGGAAACAATGACTTTCAGATGTTGGCCCCCAGGCAGCGAAGAGCACTGATCCCTGGGAGAGATGGTGTGCGGCTGCCCCAGCTCACCGCCTCCAGCGTGTCCATCCCAGGGCGAAGGACCCAAACACATCCCTTTGGGTCTCCTGAGCTGACCAGACAGGCTTCAGACTTTGGGGAGGCAAGGAGGCTAAAGCCTGTGGGCCCGAACCCCAGAGAGGAGGTAAGAGCACAGACACAAGGTCCAGAGATCTGAAGGGGGGTCCCCTCCCGTCTTCTGCTGAGTGCTGGCCTGTGCATCTGTGGTCCGGGTAAGGAGACCACCCAGGCCAGGGTGGGGCGGGGGCGAGGAGTAGGCAGTACACCCCCAGGGGCCCAAGAAGGCCAGAAGGAGTTTGTGCTCCATGACAGCCGGCATTGGACAGACTTTATCACCAGCAGACCAGCTCCACCAGAAAGGTTAAAGCAAATGCCTCAGGGATGCCAGACAGAAAGTTGGATGCACACAAGAGAATAAAGAGCCCCCCAGATGGTAAGAATGTGAGTAGGTCTAAAAGCCTTTTGTTTCTCATTTAAAAAAATTTCTTTGAAAGAAAAGTTAGAGACGCAGTAAAGATATAGAAGACTTCAACAACATTATAACCTACTTGACCTAGTTGATATTTATAGAACATTCCACACAACAACAGCAAAATACAAAGTCTTTTCAAGTGCACACAGAAAATTTGCCAAAATATTGTGGGTCATAAAACAAATGTCAATAAATTTAAAAGGATTGAAATCATGCAAAGTATGTTCTCTGACCACAACAGAATTAAATCAGAAATCAGTAACAGAAAGACAATCTGGACAATCTCCAAACAGTTGGAATTTAACAACACACATAAATAACCCACAGGTCAAAGGAGAAATTACAAAGGCTATTAGAAAATATTTTGTCATGAATGAAAATGAAAACCCAACACATCAAAAATCTGGGATGCACCTAAATCAGTGCTTAGAGAGCTATTCACAGCATCAAGCGTTTACGTTACAAAAGAAGAAAGGTCTCAAATCAGTGACCTAAGAATCCACTTTATGCAAGTTCAGAAACAGAGAACAGGAAGGTCAGCAGCGGGAAGTGGTGAGGGGCGGGGCTGGGAGCCACTGGCTCTGCCAGGGCTGTGAGGAGGTGTCAGTCCAGCGTAGAGCACAGAGCTTCACGGGGCCGGAGCCAGCAAGCTTCCAGGCCCAGGCTGGGCAGCCCCCAGCCCCGGAAGGCTAAAGCGGAATCCGTAATTTAGCAGGAGCCATGAACGTTTTTAAACTGTTCCAGATTTAAGTTACAGGGAGAAGTAGACTAAGTTTTATGAAAGCTTTGACTTTTAATACTATCGGCAGTATATTAAAATGTTCTGAAGATTATTTATGGCATGTATTTTCCCAAACTGGTCCAACTCCAACGGTGGAAAGCATGGAAAGTTCCCAGCTTAAAATACTTAAAACACGCCTGGCCCTATCTAGAGAGGAATCTCAGGAGACATTGCTTAAGAAAGTTCCCCTGTCTTTTAGTGAATTTATTACCAAATCGTTTTGTTTTTTTTTTAATTTTATTTATTTATTTATTTTTGGTTGCACTGGGTCTTTGTTGCTGTGCGCGGACCTTCTCTAGTTGCGTCGAGCGGGGGCTACTCTTCGTTGCGGTGCCCACGCAAAAAAGACATGGGAAGCATGTGGGGAGAACCCTGTGGGGAGTTGCGACACCACCACTTACAAGCGTACCTTAGGCCAGGCTCAGCAGAACTGCAGCTGACTTGCAGGATCCTTAAGTGAAAAATAAATGTTGGTTGTTGGATGCCACAGAGATTTTGGGGCTGTTAGTTACTGTAGCAAAAGCTGACTAATGCAGAAACCGGTGCACAGAAGGAGGGGCTGCCATGACAGAAAGCTGAAATCGGTGGGCATTGGTTTGGGTCTAGGTGATAGGGTGCCAGAAAACTCTTGCAGGAAGTTGGAAAAATGGCAACCCAAGGTATGCAGCACTGAAACATCTGGCAACAAATATCACCTGTGATAACTCAGAAGGTAAAAAATGCACCTACTAAACTTGTTTTCAGAATGTTACCAGTGTCAATTGATTGTTACAGGATACCTTTACATCCTATGCAGGGAAGGAAGCCCCCCACCCCAAAACAAAAACAAAAACAAAAACAACCCACTGCTTTGCAACTGAAAGGGAATATAGAAAATCCAAAAATTCCAGGACTTGAAGGATTTGCAAATGGAACTATTATATCCTCACCAAATCAAGGCTGGCCATTAAGGCACAGCCCCCTGGGGAAGACTAAATCAAATGTATGACTGTTAACTCCCTTTATCCAAATCCCCCAGTGGAATCTTCTCAGTTGCACAAAATGGCCCCGGGAGAAAGACCCGGAATTTGGTCTCTTGGAAGCACCAAAAGCTCAAGGTACTTGTGACGGAGCGTAGAGAGAGGACCTGGGATCAAAGATTAAAAACAAACAATGGTTTCACGAAGCGCCAAACACACTTTGAACCTGAATGAAAACAGACTGTGACCATTTGCCATCTAAAATGATCCTCAGCTTCCATCTTTCCTATAGGTAGGAGACAAGTTAAGAAATCTGCTTGCCATCGGGGAGGGCATTTCTTCTAGTGCCTTCCTCAGAGGGAGCCGGGGAGGACGAGGGAAGAGTGTAACTTCCAGAGGGTGATCCAGAGTCATGCAAACGGCAGACTGGGGTGCTCTCCTAACCAAGGAACACCCGAACCCTTGCCTCGGGTCAGCAGGATATCAGGACTGGCGTGGGCTGTGGTGGGGCTCCTGCCCTTCCTCTTTCCACAGTGGGGAAGCGGCGGATCTGCCTTCTGGTTCACGAGACTCCACGTCAGGAGGGGCTGACTGGACACAAGTGTGGACCTTGACAGCGTGACGCCATAAACGTGCCACAGTCTTTCATGTCAGGGGAGAGTGAACACGTGTGACCGACAGGGCGGAATGTGGCGCGGCGCATCACATGCTCACTACCGCCCGTGACCTCCCTGCTCTGGCTGTGTTTTCCCAGCAGGCAGGTACACAGCCCTGCCTCGTTTACTGCGGACTTGGGCACGCGAGCTGCTCTGACCAAGGGAACACGAGAGAAGTGACGGAGTACCAGTTCCCAGCAGAGGCTTCAAGGGGCACTGGGTGTTTCTGCTCCCGCGCTGGAGCTTCTAGGGTGCGGAGAACGTGCCCCAGCGAGCGGCTGCTCCACCAGAGGCTGGGTCCCAAGTGAAGAGCACGTGCAGCCCGGGTTAGAGGTGCCAAGCCTGGCCCAGCCCGGCCAAGCCACAGCTGACTGGGAGACCACAGTGAGAAACAAGTGTGTGCTGCTGTAAGCCCCTGAAATTGCTGCAATATTAGTTACCACAGCAAAAACTGACTAGTAGTATTCAAGCATAATAACCACAGACCCAAGGCTACCCCCAGAGAATCACATGTCATCTTCTCTCATGGTTGTATTCAGCAGCTTTGTTCAAGAGAAATATACTCCAACTCACACATGTATCTTTAGTTTTACTGGCCGCCACACTGAAAAATTAAATGGTAAGAAGCTAAAAAATATATTCTATCTCATCCAGTATGTCTAAAATATAATCACTCAAAATGTCATCAATACAAAAATGTACACTTGAGATAGTCTCCTATTTTTGATACTAAGCCTTCAAGACCTGACGGCATTTTGGTACAGCATATGTCACAACTTGTATGAGCCACATTTTAAGTACTCAATAGCCACACGTGGCTGGTGGCTGCCATACTCGACAGCACAGGTCTCCAGAATGACTCTTCTTTCTAATTAGAACTTCCACGAGTGAAAAGAAGAGGATGCCAGCACCAGCTCCAGCTGCCAACTCTCTACAGAACTCTGAGCAGGGAATATGTCTGGGAGTCATCTTAAAATGAGAGATCAGACCATTTCCCAAGTTTCTCTCTGCTCTGAGCACTTAGGAAATGTCAGACCAATACTGACTGCTCAATCACTCGGGAGTTCTTGGTTATAAACGAGAGGAACCAACTCAGGCTAACTTCTGTAAAGCAAGGGGTGGGAGGTTCCCAGGAAGGTTCTCAGGAGTTCACAAAACCAATAAGAGGCTGGCCAGGCAGTCTTAGAAGACAGACAAACAGGAGCTAAGGTATCTCTAGGACAGCCTACAGTCAACACCTTCTAGTGGGAACGGTCTGGAGAGGATGTCAGAGGCACTGCTGTAGGACTTGCCACCTTTGGGCACAGCCACGGTGAGTTCTAAAGCAGCCATAGCGCCTTAGGTAGAGGAACCCAGCCCTCCCTTTGTCTTTGTGTCACCCAGACTATCCCGTGTCCTGGGAGAGCTGGGTTCCTGGGTGCCAGGTGGCAGGATGGGAGCATCACGTCCCTACAGGGTCTCACGGCCATCTTCACCAATGCAAGTGCTTTTGGACATAAGGCACTCGTCTTAGTATTAGGAAGTATGCAAAAATTCAATGACATATTTTCTATCCTCAAGGATCCCGGTGGCATTGGTTAGACATCACTTTAGTGGGTTTTTGAATCTCCAGGTCCTAGAGGACAACAGTGCTATGGGCAGTTTTGTCCGGATCCCTGAATTAGTCTCAATGCATCTCATTAAAAAATTAAGAGCAACAAGATTATGCCATTCCCATATCGCCACTTAAAAAAAAGCAAATTTCACTGTTCCTTTTAAGATTCTTGCAATTATCAGAAGTGCTCACAGATTCCTTCTTAGATAAAATGAAAGAACTAAAGTGAACATAGCTTATCATATAGAATACGAGGAGAATGATTCAAAAGATATGAAAGCCTTGCCGATTCTGCACCAGTACCGTATTATGGAAAACACTGGCTTCTCACAATATGCGCAAGATTGTCTGGCCTCTGTACAATGCAAAAATGAAGTCTACTGCTCCACAAATCCCAATAACCCCAAATGAGATCTACACTAGAATTCTAAGATCCTATTAGTGTATAATTTATCAGAGTCATTTCCACTGTGGTGATATCACCATTGTTTTGTGATGATATACTGTACAAAATGCTATTATCAAGGAATTACATTCTGTGAACAATGAATTCAGTAGCAGTCTGTTAATGCATTACCATTGATTTGTTGGATACATTTTCTCTTTGGGTCCTCAAAAGCCTTTGTAAATCCACTCTACAGCGGGGCAAGTAATAGCACAAACCCTCCAGGGCGGAGTGGGGTTCCTGTCCTGTCCTGCTCTCAGGGGCCAGAGACCAGGCTGTAGGATGGGGCACACTTATGAAAACAGCATCAGACTGTGGAAGGAGCCCTTCTCACTCAGAGCAAGGAATTACTTCCACAGTTTTCACAACAAATCGCTGAGTGAGGACAGCCTGGGAACGGCTGTAAAAATACGGTTTCCTCCCTCAGCAGACAGGATCTGTGCATGTCCGCAGGAAACAGAAGTAGAGTCACAGATGAGGGAGACAGACTTATGGTTACGGGGTGGGGGGGGCAGGGGGATAAATTGGGAGATTGGAATGGACATATACACGCTACTATACGTAAAATAGATAATCAGCAAGGACCTGCTGTGGAGCACAGGGAACTCTACTCAATACTCTGTAATGGCCTCTATGGGAAAAGAATCTAAAAAAGAGTGGATACATGTATATGGATAACTGATTCACTTTGCTGTACACCTGAAACTAACACAACATTGTAAATCAACTATATTCCAATAAAAATTGTTTTTAAAAATGCATTTTTTAGTTGTTTAGGTTTCAAAACAGCTGTGAGAACAACGGTTTATTACTACCCCGTGAAGATATTTCATGCCAAGAAGATTTATTTCCAAGCATAGCTTGGACGGGTAGGGGGGAAAAAGATGTTACAACTAATACGATGTATAAAATGAAGAGAACACATCTGCTTAAAGAACCATCAAGATGAGGGAAATGACAACATGCTCTTTTGAATTTTTAAGTAACAACATGCTTTTTTTGATTTGTTAAATAACCAAACAAATATATCTTATGAGCAATAGCAACCTTGTCTCTGGGCCTTTCTGGGGAATTAATGAGCAACTGACACAACCCAAGGCAAAATTCTTCCAGCCTTTCAGAAGTCCCCAGAAAAGGCCCGAGGCGGGCCTTGATCACGACTGCTTAATTAATGGTATTTCTCTTACCGGGGAAGACGTTTCTGGGGTTCACTAAGACCCAGCAGTCCCTCCCCTGCCCTTCCTGGGCACTCGGAAGCCTGCACTTCCCAGCCTTCTTGTAACTAGTTGGGCCATGTGACAAGATGTGGTGAATACAATGGAACTAGAAGCGGCATCTTCATTTCAGGGCTGAGTTAGTGAGAGGCCCCAGTGGGAGCATCCATTCATTCCTGTGACCTGCGAAGGCCCGATTAGCTTGGGGCAGGGGAGCCACAGGATCAACACTGCCCAGCTCCCCGAGTCACCACGTGTACCCTCAGTGGACGCTGTGTGGGCGAGCAATAAACCAGTGTTGTTGCCGAGCCACTGAGACCACGGGGTTGCTTGTGACAGCCGTGGAACCTAGCCTACTTACTACTCGAAGTTTAAATTAAAAACACATCACTCCAACAGAAGTATTTCCCCAGCCTCATCCGTTTCTCTTCAGAGTAGGCAAGTCCTTCACTGAAGCAAGTAGGCTCGGCATCTCAAGAGTCAACTTTTGGGTCAGAGTCAGGTGGAGAAGGCCCCCAGTCCAGATGGCGGAGGTACCAAGCCCGTGAAGCCACTGTTGAGCTGAACTGCTAGTTAGATCCTTGGGTTGGCAGGAAGGAATGAGAGTTTCCACAGAGAAAAGAACATGAACGACGTATAAGTGTCACCTAAAGCAAGTCACTGAGGCCATTAAGACTCAGTTTTATTACAGTAAGTCCCGTACGTACGAACGAGTTCCGTTCCAAGAGCGCGTTCGTCAAGTCCAGTTTGTTCGTAAGCCCAACAGAGTTAGCCTAGGTACCCAACTAAGAAAATCGGCTACACAGTACTGTACTGTAATAGGCCGATAATACTTTTCACACAAATAATACATAAAAACCATACACAAAAAGTAAACATTTTTAATCTCACAGTACAGTACCTTGACAAGTACAGCAGTGCGGTACAACAGCTGGCACACAGGGGCCGGCATCGAGGGAACAGGAAAGAAGAGTTACTGACTGGAGTGGGGAGAGGAGGTGGGAGATGGTCGAGCTGAAGGGTCGTCAGCAACAGGAGACGGAGGGCGAGCTGCAACGTCACTCACGCCTGCCATTGATGGAACGCACGTGCGCACGATTGAAAGTTCGCGACTTGAAGGACTGTGTGTAGGGGACTCACTGTATCTGTCAAATGGAAGTGACATGACGGCCTCATGCAGCAGATGCTGTGGACCCCTGTCTGCATCCATCCCCTCCGCCCCCCACGGCAGTGCCCATTGGCAACCTCCCAAGGCCGGTGTCTGTATCCCTCCCTGACAGCTTTCTCTGGGGGCCAGAGCCTGCTCTGCCTTCACCCACAGTGGCCAGACGTGCCAGAGAATTCGCTCCCCCCATGCGCCGCTGTCAAACCGACGATCACGAGTCGTATACACACCTCAGCCCCCTCCCTCTCCCCTGTACACGTTTTGCACTGACTCCAGAGTCCCCCAGAGGGATTAAGCTCTGCTCGTCTACGGCACTACCTGCTACTGTGCCTGATAATAAGCCTCTGCCGGGCTGCCTTCCCTTAGCTGTGTCACATGTCACCCCTGTCCTAGGACTGCCCCTTGGACAAACCACTTGCATCGAAATCCTTGTCTCAGGGGATGTCTCTGGGACTTTCAAAACTCAGAACTAAGCTTAGGGTATAAGAGGGAGAATTCAAAATAAAACGACCTGTTTTAAAAGTGTCCTGTCTCCAGAAAGTGCTTACTAGATGCTAGCGTTTATCACTGTCGTCGTTATTTACTATGAACTCTGGGAGGAAATAAGAGAGAGGAAAGGCTCCAATGAAACTGTGCAACCAATGAAGGCTGGCACTGTGGAATGATGGGGAGTGAAGTAAGCCAGCAGCAACTAACTAATTAAGCAGCATCCATCCTGTTTATTGGAAGGTATGATAATACACGCTATAGGATTCACCAACTTAGGAGAGAAAACAGGCACACAAAAATGCCCCAGCTCCGTGGAGGGCTGGGAGTGGCTGCCAAAACGAATGGCCAGGGTGCGAGGCACGTGCTGACTTGATATAAAAGCCGTCGCAGGTTCTCAGTGAGTGACACATGCACGGAAAGCTTATGAATAAGAAACACCCAGCGTGAAGGGGACAACCATCAGAGGTCTGCACTGCATTCTCTACAAAATGCGAGGGCGTGTCATAAGTTCCAACCCCACACCGGTGCTGTCGGCCCCAGTTAACCGCACTGGGGGACCAGCCCGAAGGGCACCGGCCGCTTTGCATGTGTTAACTCAGGAAGCGGCCAGCCCTGAGGACCTGCCGCTCATTTGCATCTCCAGCTCTCCCTGTGCTGCACACGCACTGCACTCTGGCCAGCTGCAGCTGTCTCCCCTGAGGGCAGGTTCAGGCTCAGGTCCTGTCAGGTTCAGGTATACCTGACCCGCCCCTCCCACCACCCCCAGGGCCGCCCCTGGGGTTGCTGTCAGAGAAGCCTGGGGGAGCAGGAGGTCAAGGAGAGCACCTTCCTTCCCGCCCTTTCTGATTTTCCCACCTGGAGTGACAGGGGCCAACGGCAAGGAGAGGGGACAAGCTCTCACCTACCCAAACCCAGGCCTCGAGCCCAGGCCTGCTCATGAGTAGGGAAGCCTCCATCCCATCTGTAATGACCTACTTGGGGTGGGGTCGCCTTTTCCTCTGCAAGTCTGAAGGAGCCACAGCACAGGTGCACTTACTTTTGAGACTAAGCATCTTGCTTCACATAAAGAGGGGAGCATGCCGGCTGCCCCACGTGCCCTGCACGTCCTCTGCCCCAGAGCTTCTCCCTCTGTCCCCCTGCCAGCCTGTGAGCCTCCCCTGTCCCCAGCAGGGGCCCGGCACCCAATCGGTGCTCCCAAATGGCTCAATGAAAGGATGTTAAATAAAGATAGGCAGGCAGGCACTGACGTTTCCTCATCTAAGAGACGGAGTTAGCCACTCCACTGCACAGGGTTCTCGTGAGGAGTTCAAAAGAGGCCCAGGTCCCCAAGTCAGAGGCCAGGACACAGCAGCAACAGCTAAGTACCGGGGAGTCCCCTTCAAACATACTGAACACCTTTTATGCGTATGGCACAAGGGATTCAAATGCAGGAGGTCCTCAGGGAGCCTCCGCCTAGTGGGATATAAAAGACGCACGGCCAGCAAAAGCTGTCAACAAAGGAAGCCCTCAGAAGAAGACTGCGTACCTTGGGAAGAGCTTTGCACACCTGGTTAAGAGGCTTGGACAGTATCTGGCAGTATTATTTTTAAGGGTGGTGACTTGATTGCATCTCTTTTAAAAGTAGGATTCTTGAGGCCACGTGGAGCTTGAGGAGAGGGAAGAGGCCGGGACTGTAGAAGGATGAGCAGCTCACGTCCAGGGCGTCTGGAGCAGAGAGGAGGGGCCGGGTTCTAGGCCCAGCGCCTTGAACCGCTAGGCAGAGTGACTACTACCGGGGCTGACAATGAGAATGGGGCCTGGGGAATAACTCTCAGGCGTCTGGCTCTGTCTTCATGGTAAAGTCTACATTTCTCAGCAGGGAGATGAAACGCCTTCGTAACCTGGGGTCCTCAAAGTCTTCCACTGGCCCCCAGGAGCCCTGGTTAGCCTTCAGGGTGAATTTCTGAAACTCACTTTTGCAATGAGACAGCCTTGGACAGCAGAGCTTCACACACCCCTCACACCACACCAGCCCCCCACCACACACACACACACACACACACACACACACACACACACACACACACACCCCTGGATCAACCTATGGGGGTCTACCCAAAGAACTCTGTCCTTTGGATACACCCCTCCCTCAAGGCTCTCAGGAAGGAGACCGCCCTGTCCTTTATAAATTCCTTTGAGACAGAGCAAAGGACTGCACATGCTCTTAAACTTTTAAGAAACATTTTTTTTCTTCCTACAAATATCTTAGGAGGAACTTCAATGTAGAAAACAGAGGAACACGGGGGCCACGCCGGACAAACTGTGTGTGCTGGACATGCCTGAAGCCCTGCCCGATACCACCCAGGAAATCTGCTTTATGCCTGGGGGCCTCTTGGCACCTTCCCAGGACCCCTGGGCTCTGCAGCACCCCGCAGAAAAGCCCCTGGGCTCCATCAGTCACGCCACTAGCTCAGATGAGGGTCACATCTGTGCGGCTCCTCCAGGCAGCACTTGCACTGACCTATGGAAATGGGGCTGCATTACCGAAATTGCACTTGAAGAGAACAAAAGCCGGAACCATCTCTTAGGAATGCATGACTAAATTGTTTTCTGCATCAATACAGTACAGTAACTCAGAGGATGCAGAGAAAGTCTAAATTATGGAATATTTTCTTTTAAATTAGTTTCATTCATTTTAACGGCTCAAATGAATTGCTAACAAGGTGGTTCCAAAAAGAGGCCCTGCCGAGGCCACTTCAATAAAAAGAGAAAGTTCAGCAGTAAGAGTGACATCAGTGGCGCCTAAGCCCTTAAGAAGAGTCTGTTCGGGTAAGTAGGCAATAGGTGCCCCTGCAACGCTATTTACAGTCCAAACTGGCTCTCTGTCTCACAGATGGGGCAAGGGGAAGTGTCACCCCAGGCCAGGCCACGTGACCATAAACCCTAAACGTGAGGCTTACGGAGTCTGAGCACCAGTTCCAGGAGGACAGAATCAGAGTTTGGGGTCAGATTACGAAGGAGAGAAGAAAGACGAGAGCCCTGACAGGACGGTGTTTCTTGGTCAACGCTGGCCGGTGAACCTGCCTGCACCACCCCAGGAAGGGTCTTCTGCTGCCCCCCTGCGCTGCCTGGGTCCACGGCCCACCCCTAACGTGGAGGGAAACTGCACAGCGACCTCTCAGGAGAAGGTGAAGCTAACATTTGTAGAGACACGTTGAGAAGCCGTGTAGATTAACCACGCTGGTGATGGCTCCCTTCAGAACCTCCCCCTGAGCCACGCTGGGATCCTGGCGTCTGCAGCCGAGGTGCCGCTCTCTTTTATTCTCGAGGGTGAATGGCAGCCAGTTACTCATGTCTTTCCGATCCCCTCCCAGGAGCCTCGTGCAGTCTGAAGTCTGCGCTCGGGCCTCCCTCCGCCTTTTCTCAGCAGGATAAATGACCCGCCCCTGCGGCCCGAGCGGAAGCCCTGGCGCTGGCCTTGCACTCAGCTGCCTGCGGTGTGACTTCCTGTCAAGGCTGTGTCAGCTCCCTTCGTGTCGCCTCGACCGAGGGGACGGGTTTTGGGGAAAACCAAGTAAGAGGGGGCGTGGGTGCAAGTAGCAGCAAGCAGCAGTCTGGGAATTTAGCTCAGGTGCTTCTGAGCTGAAAGGATTTTTGATTTTCACCTGTCTGCATGTTCTTAAAAAGAACAACAGGGCACTGTTTTAAGAGATCACCACACATCTGTGCGTTGCTGCACTTGTATTTTGATCTTGGCAGCCCCCCGGGGAGGTGGCAGAGCGCACGCAGGGCCGGGTCCCTGCTGCTCTGCGCCTGCAGCCAGCCGGCAGTGCGGCCTGACTGCGCATCACCCGGTCAGGCCCTCCTCGCCTAGCAGCCGGTGCCACTCACCCCCCAGTTCTTCACTCGCCCACTGCTGCGTGTGGCCGGGCTGCAGCCCCGACCAGCTATTAGGCATTCATTTCTAATAGGGCTAACATTTAACAACTATTTTTGCCAGAAATGAAGGCCCACCTCACCATCCTGGGGTCGCAGAACACACCCTTCTCTCTGCAAAGCACGGCGAGAATTACATTCATTAAAATCTTTTCATAATGACATCCTTGCTATCAGAGGGCACGGAGGTGATTGACCTTGGCATCTGGGATTAAGGCGGCATTATTTTTCTTGATTACCAGTGGCAGAATAGAAGGGAAATTATAAAGCCATTGAGAGGATTAACACAGCCTCGATCTCTCTCTCCTGGCTCTTTATCTCAAGTGATTAAAATTCTGCAGGAAAAAAAAAAATGGTCATGTGGCATACGCCGGCTGCCACAGACAGATACAGTATCAGCTCCGTGCATCAGCTCTCGGTGACAGCGGCGCGAAGGTTAATTACGCATGCTGTATATAGTTTTAATCACTTTAATCAGAGCGCTGTTCCGCTACAGACCAGGCTGTAACTTTTCTACAGGCAGGGGAAGCAGTGCGGGCAAGGTGGTGTTCGTGCAGGAAAAAAGAGAAGAAAAAGGGTACATTCACCACAAAAAAGAGACATAATGCAAAAGCTACTGACTGAACAACAAGATTAAAGCGGGTGTCCATCCTGAACAGGCAGGGAAGGGTGAAGGGAGGCTGGAGGGGCTGGGAGGTGAGGCCGACCTCGAATCTTCTCTGCTCCAGTTGTGAGGCACAGCCTGGCACCTGGTCCAGGAGGCAGGCTATGGCCTCTGCATCCATCGAGCACTGCGGCTGCAGGCAAACGGCTGAGCTCCCAGGCCTGTGTTGCTGGCTGCTGCACCATATAATCTTACAGACACTTCTAATTCCCTGCCACGTTCCCTGATGCAAAGTGCACAATTCCTCATTGTACCTCCACCTTTACCCAAATAATAACTTGTGCTAAACGGTTCATATCTGGTTTCTGGCCAGCATGTACAGCAACGTACCTTCAATTACATGCTTTTGCATACTGCCGTGTTTTGCCCTTACAATTTCGTGGTCTGGTTTCACTGTCAAAGAGTAAGAATATTGAGAGCTTTTTCAGTGCTGTGGATAATCTAAAAACCAGGCAAGTTACTACACACAGAATATTGAGAATTAATTGCCCCCAGAGAAGCACAGAGGAGGGGAGACGAATTGGGTACATTCTCTCAAAGAGAAATTATTGACTGTCTGATGTAAAGGTCACAGTTTAAGGAATATGCAGGACAATTATACATTTTTCATTATGGTCCCCTGTATTAGAAAATGTTAATAAAAATTTTTTTGTTGTTCTTGACCTGGGTGGTGATTACACAGGTGTGTTTACTCTGTAATGATTCATTCAGCTGAGATTTTTATACTTTTCTGTATGCATGTTATACTCTTCTATTAAAACAACTTAAATGTCACAGGGCAGCCCTGAGGTTAAGAGAAAAATAATATTTCATCTAGGAGTAGAAATGATGACTATTCCAAGATGAGGAGGCAGGTGACAGGAAGTGACAAAGAGGATTTAGGACACTGTCCAACCCTCTGACTTCAGATCTCACTTTGCTCATCTCTAAAGAGAGATGCTTCTCCAAGGTGGAATTTAAGACCTCACTATGATTCCGATGAGTACAGTTTTAATAGTCACTATGACCAAAGGATTTGGTTTGCAGTTAAAAGCTTTTATTTTTTAGATAAGTGAATTTTTAAAAACTTTAATATGAAAAAAATTTTTTTAAATATACTATTTGACTTTAGGGAGAAAATGTGAAGAAAATGCTCTCACTTATCGAAGAATATAAAAATATTTTATTTTATTCTAAAACTCTCAGATGTGGAGATCTGAATGCTACATATGCTTTAATGGGAGTGTAACTTACAACGGCCTTTCCAAGTGAATTCGATAATATGTCGCATTTAAAATATGCTTTCCTTCTGTCCAGCAAATCCACTTCTAAAACTGTTTTCTAAGAAAATAACCATATATGTATGAAAAGACATACGTATAAGGGAGATCACTGCAGTTCACTGGAAGTAGGCTAAATGTCCACTGATGGACATTATTCCAAATTTATTTAATTTGGAAAATCCATATAATGACATTCTATGATGATGTTATATACTGACATGGAAACATGTCTATGATATAGCATTAAGTGAAAAGGAGATTATAAAACATTGTATTTCATATAATACCATTCCTGCACCTATTTGTATATTTTCAAAAAATATTTGGAAGGGTATACCTCCAAAGTTGACAGTGTCTAATTCTCTATGATAGCATACAGGTGATTTTACATTTCTTTTTCTTACTTTTTCTGTATTCTCTCATTTTTTCATACTTTTATAGCCATAATTAAAATGGGAAAATCACCTAAAGATTCCTAACTGGAAAACAGAGAGAAGTCTCCATCAGATATAGTTCACATCTCTAATGGATTAACCACCCCCCAAATGACATGGACGCAGGGCAGGCACACAGAGGTCGGAGGTAGCCGAGGAGCATTTGCTCTTTATCTCTGAGATATCTGACATCTAACAACATCATAACAGCTACCTTCTGCTGAGGGCCTACTGTGTGCAGGGAGCCACTGGCCCTCAGTTAATCCTCATAACAGCTCTGCCAGACAGAGATTATTGTCACCACATCTGGAAGAAACCAAGGCTCAGAGAGGCTGAGTGCAGGGACAGTAGAGAAGGGATGATGCCCAGCGGCTTGAGGCCACAATAGCCTAAGGGTTAGGGGCTCTCTGATAGGTCAGGTGACCATTCTGATTAGTCAGAATTCATTCTGATTGGTTAGGATCTGTTCCTGGCTGGAATTTGAATCTAGTTCTCTCTAATTCTGAAGCTGGATCTTTTTTTTGTTTGTTTTTTCTGTTTTTGCGGTACGCGGGCCTCTCACTGTTGTGGCCTCTCCCGTTGCGGAGCGCAGGCTCAGCGGCCATGGCTCACGGGCCCAGCCGCTCCGCGGCATGTGGGATCTTCCCGGACCGGGGCACGAACCCGTGTCCCCTGCATCGGCAGGCGGACTCCCGACCACTGCGCCACCAGGGAAGCCCTGAAGCTGGATCTTTTAACTGTGCCATTTCGTCTATGAACATGCTACCTCTCAATCTAAGAATTAAAATTTACACATAAGACCAATGGGAGGACAGAGAGAGAGGCTATTTACCTTATCCAATAAGTCTTTGTTTTACAGAAAGAACAATGTATAATTTATTTTTACCAATCCCTGTTCATATTAAGCTATATTGCAACCCCCCAAAATTGTTCTGGGGACGCAGAGTAAAGTATTAAAATGCTGAGGTCTGGTGAATGCAGCTCAGTATCTATATCCCACCTTAGTTACTTCATGTGGAAGCATGGTCACTTATCTTGATTACAAGTGCCACCGTGTCAAAAGAAAGTAAATATCCATGTCCCTTGAAAAAAATCTTTCCTTCGGCCACTGAAGATCCACTAGAGCATTGTATTTTGAGTCCTGAAATCCGAAATGTAATCTTTAGCATCTTAAAATTGAAGTATCTTGGGATGTTATGAGTCACCATCTATTTCACATTTTAAAATTGTAAAAACAACATCTAGAGAAAAAGTAATGTCCTGCAACCAGTTACTAAAAGCATCCATTCTCTTAAATAGAATAAGTGATGATAAGAGGATGATAATATTGGATTCTTCCTGTCTTAGTCCTATTGAGGGCCCAAGAAATTTAAGTAATGATTCCTTCCGTATCCCACAGTGTAAGATCTCAAAACCAGACCTGCAACATTGGATGTAAAAAATCTGTTCTGTAACTTTCAGCTGCAGAAACCTGTTCTGCAAATTTGCAACCTAAAGGAGACTGGGGCAAGTAGCACCAAAAAAGCTGGAGATGAGAAAAAAATTTTGGAGAAAGTTATCAGAATGCTGGGAATCTAACCTTTATCCCAGTTCACCTCAAGTCAAGCGACTGGGGCTGCAGCAGACCCCCGGCAGAGTTTGGTTATGTGTCCCTGGCAATTTGAGGGTAAACAACAAGCTGGTGTACACCAGCTCACACCAGACCAGGCAAAAGGACTGGAGGAAGTGCCTACAGTACAAGAGCTGCCCCTGGGAATGTAACTACTCTCCCACTCCTGGTAGTGTGGAAGTTTCCCATGGATTGTGTATGAGCCAGTTTGGCATCGTCTTGGACCTTGCCCAAGAGAACTGCCTGGAAAGTGAAAGAAGGTAGCACCAGGTACCTAGGGGCTAAGGAAGGGAACACAAGGACCTGCAGGCTGGAGGAGGTGCATTCTTCCATATTAAGCGATCTCTAGCTGAAGATTCCCAACATGAACTGGTCTCAGGATTCACAACCTCTAGTCAATCTTTCCTTCCTCTGTCCGCAAGTCCGCAGACGGGGAGGGCTGAGCTAGCTGGGAGACAGACGGAGGAGAAACAGAGGTGGGGAAACGGGAGAGGCCAGCCACGAACCCCTTTCCCACTGCAGGCTGCCTGCTCCACACAAGCCTGAAAAGAGCAGGGGGGAACGAAGAGCTTGCAGAGCATTTCCTGTGTGTTCTGTCAGTGTAATTTCTGAACTGGGGATTATCTGGGGTATTAAAGGGAGGGAAGGAGTGTTTACTTTTCTGAGAGTGACTTGGAAGGTAAATGGTAGAAACTGGATATCGTACAACTCTGGTGTCAGCTCCTACACGTAAAGAGCGCCACCTCCACGATTAGAAGAAGAAAAATGCTGACAAAGTGCAAACTAATGACTTTTCTTGAAACTGCCAGAGAGCTGAAGCTGCAGGGCCCTGTGAACCTGGGGCTCAGGGCTGTGGCCCTAACAGGTGTCCCTGTTCCTCCCCTATGTGCCATGCTGGTCTGGCATGTGTTTCTGTCTCTCCCCCAGAGGCAGAGCCCCCGACCCGACTAGGTTCCACAGTGTTCTCCTGCTGCAGTTTTGTTGTTCTTTCACATGTGTAGTAAGGCTTTTGTTGTTTAGGGGGATTAGAGGGGATGGGTATGGCGAGCATTGGCGGTGACTGCCATTTGCCTCTTCCGGCTGCTGTAGGTTTCCACCAGTGCCTAAAGGCTGTGGTTGCGCCGTCCTTCCCCCTGCAGGTGAGGGGTTTTGTTCTTGCGGGAATGGAAGCGATGGGTCTGGGCAGAGTTTCAGCAGCGCCTGCTGTTCTTCTCCCCAGCCAGCCCCAGGAGGGGAGCCTTCTTAAGACTCCCGTGGACCTTCGCTGTGAGCGCCCTGTAGGGCTCTGGAGGAAACTCTGCGCTAGGCTATGAGCGCCTGCACGCCTGTGGCCCTTAGGGCTGCACAGTCACACCAGGCCACACTTGACCTTAGACGATTTATCACAACTTGCAGCTGGATCTTCCCGTGGGCTTCAGTCCTGTCCAGTGGCGTCTGTCCCAGGTAAGCAGTGCGATGCCCAGGTGCTGTTTCTCCCTGGAGGTGCCTCTGTCTCTCTCTAGATTTGGAGTTAGTCGCTTGCCCTGCCCTGCAGCTTCAGTTCTCTGGAACTTGAATACACACAAAGAAACAAAGAGCATCAGCAAAGGAATAAATGAAGGTAAATCAAAATACTTTTCTTTCTTTAAAATTAATTAATTAAATATTTTTGGCTGTGTTGGGTCTTCATTGCTGCACGCGGGCTTTCTCTAGTTGCGGCGAGCGGGGGCTACTCTTCGTTGCGGTGCGTGGGCTTCTCATTGCGGTGGCTTCTCTTGTTATGGAACACTGGCTCTAGGTGTGCGGGCTTTAGTAGTTGTGGCACGTGGGCTCAGTTGTTGTGGCTCGCAGGCTCTAAGCGCAGGCTCAGTAGTTGTGGCACACGGGCTTAGTTGCTCCACGGCATGTGGGATCTTCCTGGACCAGGGCTTGAACCTGTGTCCCCTGAATTGGCAGGCGGATTCTTAACCACTGCACCACGAGGGAAGTCCTAAAATACTTTTCTTACTTTTAAATTATGTAAAAGACTACTGACTGTTTAAAGCTGTAATGGTAAGAATGTATTGTGTGTTATAGCATATTTAAAAGTAATATTATGACGATCATAGTAAAAGAGATGAGAGAGAAGAATTGGAAATATACTGTCAAAAGATCTTTATACTATACATGAAACAGTATAACACTGTTTGAAGGTAGATTCAAATTATTTTCAAATGTATATTATAAACTCTATAGCAGTCATGATAAGAGTTTTCAGAAAAGAGGTACAGAGTCAATGAAACCAAAAGTTGTTTTTTTAAAAATATGTATATATAAAAGTAATAAACATCTAGGCAGGATGATTGAGAAAAGAGAGAAGACACAAATTACAAATACTGAAAAGAGAGAGGAAACATTACTACTGATACCATATATACTAAAAAGATAATAAAGAAATACCACAAACAATTCTACACCAATAAATTTGATAACTCAGATGACAAGGACTAACTCCTTGAAAGAAACAAGTTACCAAAGCTCACTCAAGAAGAAAAACATAACCTGAATAGTCATATATCTATTTTTTTAATGTTTATCATATTAATTTCATTTAAAACTTAAAACAAAGCATACTTCAAAACACGGCACGGCATATTATCACAAATAAAGGTGGACATTTTATGATGACAAAAGTATTAATTCATCAAAAAAGTCATATATGTATTAACAAAATTATATTTGTAGTTGAAACATTTAAAAATAAAATGAAACAAAATTCCAGTCCCAGATAGTACCAGTGGTGAAGTCTTCCAAACACACCAACTCTACAGAAAACAGAAGAGAAGAGAATACTTCTCAACTCATTTTATGAGGCCAGCATTACCCCAATACCAAAACTAGATAAACACATTACAAGCAAAGAAAACTACAGATGAATATCCTTCATGAATATAGATGTATATATTCTCAACAAAATATTAAAAACTTGAATACAGGAATATAAAAAGTGTACAAAAGAAACATACATCATTACCAAGTGGAGTTTATCCCAGGATTGGAAGGTGGGTTCAATGTTGAAAAAACACAATCAATGTAATTCATCTTATTAACAGATTAGATAAGAAAAACCATACGAACATCTCAATAGATGCAGAAAAAAAGAATTTAATAAAATTCAACATTCATTCATGATAAAACTCTCAACAAATGGTTAAAAAAAAAAAAAAAAAAAAGGAAAGTTTCTTAACCAAACATAGGATATCCACAAAAAACCTACAGCTAACATCATACTTAACAGAGAAAGACTGAGGACATTTAAGGTCAGGAATAAGGAAGGGATGTCTTCTCCACCACTCCTATTCAACAGCCTATTCAATCCTAACCTATACAAGAAGGCAAGAAAAGGACATAATACAGATTGAAGAGAAGGAGAGAAAACTGTCTCTATTTACAAATGAGATGACTTGTCTATGTGGAAACTCTTAAAGAATTTATGAAAAAGCTTCTAGAATAAGTGACTTTCACAAGATGACACGGTACCAGATCAATTTATGAAAGTCGATTGTATGCCTGTATATCAGCAATAAACAATAGGAATTTGTGGGAAAAAAAGAACCCACCATTCACCCTAGTACCAAAAACAAACAAAAAAGAAAAGAAACACATAGGTATAAATCTAACAAAATTGGTGCAGGATCTGTATGCTAAAAGCTATAAAACACTGATGAAGGAACTCAAAGAAGACCGAGATAAATGGAGAGGTATACCATATTCATGGAAGATCAACGTGGTGAAGATGTCAAAGTCTCTCAAGTTTGACCTATAGATTCAATTCAATACCAAATAATCTCTTCTAAATACCTGCCCCTTCCAAAATGTCAAGGTCATGAAAAACAAGGAAAGAATGAGAAACTTTTACTGATTGGAGAATAAGGAGACATAACAGCTAAATGCAACATGACAGCCTAGAGTGGATACTGCAGCAGAAAAAGGACCTAAGTGGGAAAACAGGTGAAATCTGAATAAACTCTGTAGGTTAGTTAATGGTACTGTACTAATGTTAATTTCTTAGTCTTGATAAATGTATTATGGTTACAAAAAATGTTAATGTTATGGGAAACTAGATGAAATGTACACAAAACTTTCTGTACTAACTATGTAATTCTTCTACAAATCTAATATTATTTAAAATTAAAAGTTCACTTTCTTTTTAAAACAGGTAATAGCACCTGCTGGAGATTTCCCCCAAGGGGTCAGGGAAAGACTGGCCTAAGGAGAATGTCTTGAAATGACAGTGAAAGATAGGAATTAAAGATATTTTTTTAAAAGCTATTGCATCCTTCTATGTCCAACTTGTTCAGTGTAACAGTTACGCCCTCACTGAGCACTTCTTTTATTCCTGATAGCTGTCAACTTCCCCCAGAGATTGGCACATAAGGTCAGCTGCCTTAGCTTAAATGGGCCAAAGAGCTGTAAAAATGAGAAGTGGCAATTAATTGATACATTAGAATAAATTTATAGAATAAGAGAGTTAAGTTTAACATATCAAAAACTCATAGAAACTCTGGCCTCTAGACTGTAATATCTTTATGGAATCTTCAAAGCAAAGCATTATACAGCTTTACATAAACATTTCTATGTGCTGACAAAGGCTCTGTATTAAAGAATAATGCATTTTTATTTTATTTATTTTTAATTAATTAATTAATTTAGGACTGTGTTGGGTCTTCGTTTCTGTGTGAGGGCTCTCTCTAGTTGTGGCGAGCGGGGGCCGCTCTTCATCGCGGTGCGCGGGCCTCTCACTGCCGCTGCCTCTCTTGTTGCGGAGCACAGGCTCCAGACGCGCAGGCTCAGTAGTTGTGGCTCACGGGCCCAGCCGCTCCGCGGCACGTGGGATCTTCCCAGACCAGGGCTCGAACCCGTGTCCCCTGCATTGGCAGGCGGATTCTCAACCACTGCGCCACCAGGGAAGCCCAGAATAATGCATTTTTAAATGCCCTCTATTATTTTGATCATTTTTACTTCTAATGACACAACGACAGTATGTACTCCATTTACACTGAACCTTTCACGTTACACTCATGGATGATCCAGAATAAACCCATGAGACACACTTAAGTTGTAATACTCAGGGAATGATAAATATCAGGTGGCATTTCTTTCAAATAAAACTATTGAAAGAGCATTTTCTTCTTCTACCCTGTGGGACCAAAGGAATCCACGTATGATTTGTTAAAGGTCGCATGCGATGAGCTATGTTAGCTTCTGGTCTGAACTGTCCATGGGAGCCCTTCTCCCTTCTGCTGGGCAGCATGGCACTCCCAGGTCCAGGTGACTGCCCGAGACAGCCCATGTCCTCCTCCTGGTGAGGTCTCAAAATCTTCAATTTCAAAGAGTCAAAAGCAGCGTGCCTACACCTTCTCATTGGCAAGGAAAACGCATCTGGCCTGTGGAGCGTGGAGCATGCACGAGAAGTCGGAGGAGTTCTCCAGGAGAGGAGGTGGGGCTTTGAAAAGCTCAGAGCCGACGCTGACTTCCTGCCGCCCCACTTCCCTCTGGGCTTTGCTCGCCCGGTGGAAATCTTAGACAAATGAAAAACACAGCTGTGCCAAAATGTACACCGTGTTCGTTCCCATTTCTGTTTTTTAAAGAAATCTTCAACTGAAAATGCCCTGCAGCCCATCAGAATCCACTATGAGAACCACCAGAGTTAGCTCTGTTTTTCCCCAACGAGAAATGTCAATCAACCTCCTATTTCTGTATTACTGCCTTTCGACAATGTAATACAGTAATTTACATGTTCTTGTACAGAGCGATGATACTGTACACATCATTTATTCATCTCAGGATATTAGGCAACAAAAGCAAGCAATGTAGATGTCTCACTCTGAAGGCTAAAAGCACACCTTTTTTTATAAACAGTAGCTCTTGAACATACATTAACAGAAATGTTTGCAATTTAAATTCTGTTATGGAGAAAAAGGTATATGCTATACTACATGTAACTTACGTGCCCTTAGAGGTGCCCTTAGTTTCTGAAGAAACAGAATAAACAAGAGTATAGATTTATATTCATGCTAATTCTAAAATTAGAAGGAAAGTCTAGGCTGTTTATCATGGGAGAATGCAGTATTAAAATACTGGTAAATTTTTGTGGAAGGAAAGTATAGAGGAAAGAACAGGGTTTGACCAGAGTAGCAGAGCATATTACATTACCTGGTTGTGAAGACTTCCACATATTTTATTTCATCTAATAGTAATGCAAATTGTGTTTTCCACAAAAAGAGCAAATTTATTAACCAGATGTCACCCAGTCTGTAAAGCCAACTTTGATAAGGTGGCTTTCTTTTCCTATTTCTTTATTAATAAAGTCTGAACGTTCCCCTGTACAGACAGTTTTAATCTCATTATATCAAGGGCCTTCTTGATGGTATTTAATAACCACAGCGCTTCCCTGAGACAAATCTCCTTGCTCAGATGAAACCAGTCACTGAAATAAACCAAGCAGTGTATTTTTTTCAGAATCAATGATTGGTGACAGGTTTGTTTATTGTTCATTAATAAACAATAAACGATAACATTCCTAGTGGGTAATTGTCAGGTTACTTGATTTACTTCCTTCCGATTTATGAGGCTGACCTACGACTTATCAGTTTGGGCATTTCTTCTAAACTTCACACACCACAGAGTTGCAATCCTTCGTCATGGAAGCTAAATATGCCAGAATTAACATTCTGCTAAACATTCAAACCAAAATGACTCTTGAGTTATGAAATAGGGTTTTTATGAGACATTTTATGTAATCTGTGAACTCCGATCATCTCTAGGAAGATATAAAGGATAAGTAATGGTCTGCCAGAAAGCATTTATCTCTTTCATGAAAGAAAAACAAACACAAAAGAGAATACACAGTGCAGTGGAAAACCATGAACAGCCAACTAGAAATAGCTAGAAATAGCTAGAAATAAAACATGCCGTTATTTTTGAAGAAAATTCTGATTATGAAGACCCCACTACCTCAAAGCTGGAAAATAACCTAGAGATCCAAAAGTGTATTTTAAGGGTTTTCTTTAACATGTTTTAATCAAAAGGACCTACGTTCTCATATATCTTCACACCAAAATAATCAAAGTCTAATTTCTTAACGTGATTGTGGAAAATATGCTTTCAATTAAGAGTTCATTTTTTGTTTTCTCTCCTGTGTTAAAGGCCCTTTTTTTTCCTTCAGCCAGTTTGAGCTCATCTCCTCAGACTGATCGACCAAGACCAATTCTTATTTCATTTTAATCCAACACAATAAAATCACCGAACGTGCTTTTTCTGTGTTTGGTTGAACCTTAATTTCCCTTAGTTCTCATGTCATCACTTGGAGAAGTAGGCTATTTCCATCAGTGCCAGGGATGAAAACCCACTTACAACAGCCAGCTCTACAATCTCCCACTGTTCCTTGTTAATTCGCCAGGAGGGCAGAGGAAAGGGGATGGCTGCATCCTCCAGCCTGAACCCTTCAGGGAACCCACAGCCTCGCCACCACACTGGCCCCTGAGCTGAGTGCTGTGGACTCAAGGCCGTTCACTCTCTTGGCAACCCAGCTCCCGTGACCAATGGGGTCCAATCCCAACTCTTCAGCTGGGAAACCGAGTCCTTCACGGTGGGTCCTGATTCTTTTTCTCGCACTGTTTCTCCATCGTCAGCGCCCTTAAAACGCATCATGTGGTTCCCACGCAGGGGACGGTATGCTTCCTCACTCTAACCAGCTTGGTTTCTGCATGCTCCCAGTCTCTCTCCTGCACTAATCTGTGGTCCATGGATTCTGGGTGGGAGGTGTGGGGCGTCCATAAGCTCCCTGGGATCATGTGAACCGTTGTGGGAGTGTGCGCATTGTTTCGGAGAGCTGGTCCGCAGCGTTCACCATCTAGCACTATACTCAATCGATATTTGCTGGATTAATGAATATGTGAATGAATCAGCCTTTCGAAGTGGTTTGAGACCTAACAGAGGTTCTGATGTGGCTGTACTAGCTTAGAGCAATCAGCTTCCCAATAATCAAAAGGGCTCTGTGTCATTCACTGTAAACCATCTGACTCAACTAATAAAGTATAATCATGATGTTCTGTTCCCTTTGCCTTCTGCTCTGTTACTGTGGTCCCCTTTCCTTTCAGGCAGGTATCAAATCTCCTTTCAGGTGTATATAGTGCCGTGTTTACAGCTCTTCTCTTTGTTTTTCCAAATGCATATTTAAAGCTTGCTGACTTATGACTGCAAAGGCTTCCTTTCTCTGTGAACCTCAAAATACTTTTTGGAAAGACATTAGTGGTAGGGATCTTGGGTTGTATGTGGGTTACACAGAAGAAAACCCATAAAACTGATGTGTTGAGAACTGAGGTGACTAGTCACCTGGCTTCTAGCTGGGGGCTGTTCCATCATTTCTTCATGCAGACAGAATTTTGGTAAATGGCACACCACATGCAAGAAAAATTTCTGAGCCCGTGGTCACACTACTACCACCTTCCAACATCCCTTCAAAGGGAAAAGGGTGCACCGCCCTACCCCATTCTCTCTCTTTGTCAGACTTACTCTCTTAAGGCTAATTCCAGCCTCCCTTTGTCGGGAGGCTCTGTCTACCCAAACCCCACTTTCACCCCTCTTTTTCCTCCCCTCTCTCTCTGCCTGCTTCACAGTGGCTCCAACATGGCTTCCTGTAAATCTCATCTCCTTGGACATACTTCACTCCCCAAGACCAGCGGCCAGGGTACGTTCTTTCTATTCCTGTCTGATGTCTAGGGCAAGGGGTCTGAACGATGGAAAGCTGAATAAATGCCTGGAAAACGCTAGCAACCCCAGCAGCAGGAGATGAAGTTCAAATAGGAGCCAGGGAGACTGCAAAACCTGGAGGGTTCCTTCTGGGGGAGATGCTTCTGGCTCACTTCTGCTTCCTTGTTTGTAGAGAGACATCCATCCTCATCTCTTCCTCTGTCCCCTTCTGCCCTGTCATTCTTTCCCTCACTGGGGAGACGTGTGACTTCGCTAATTAGTGGATTGGGGAAAAATACATAGACGGTGTGCTCAGCTTAGCGCCCCTGCTTCCTCTTTCCTGGGCAGGCTACCCAGCCCACAGAGGTGTGCCTGCCCCGCTCCTTCCTGCTCCTCCTGGAGCTGCACACGTGCTGCCCAGGGCCGCCCAGGACTGAGTGGCTAAATTCCACTCTGGTTTTTGGTGTTAGCAAGCCCACTTTCCTGCAGATCCCAGACACACCTCCAAAATCTGCTTTATAGGTCATAAAGATACGACTTTCACCTCCTGTCTGCCTTCCCCTTTTGTCTGACTCCATAGGTTGAGAACTCAGGCAGGAAAGCGGGTAACTGTTTATTGGGCTCCTCAAACAGATGTTAGCGTAACAGATGTTAGTGTATATTTACTCTCTCTCCCTCCCCAAATGCTTCTAAAATGACAGTAAAAGATTTTTTAAAAATTATTGCTCTCTAAGTACAAGGCAAACGGAAGAGGAGATACAACAAATTCTTAGAAGAAAGGAACTGATAGCGAGTTACAACTCAAGTGCCTGTTTAAAAAGATACCTTTAAAAAGTGAATACTGTAGAACCCAGAAAAAGAGATAGGCCCTGGAGGCTGCAGGTATCACAGAAAGTTCGGTTGAGTTTAAGGGTGCAAATGGAGAACTGTTGCCTATCTCTATACAGAGCTGTTGGAGCCCCTCCCCAAATTTTACATAAAAAGAGTATCATTTTTGTGTGTGAAAATTTTAGAAGCCCATTCCAGACACAGTTGTACTAAAAATGGGACAGCCAGTTGCTTCACACCCATTAGAATGTCTGCTGGGATAAAAAACAAAACAGAAAATAAGTGTTGGCAAGGATGTGGATCCTTTGGGCATTGCTGTTGGGAATGTGATATGGTGTAGCCACTGTGGAGGACAAGATGGCATTCCTCGAAAAGTTAAACATAGAATTCTCATATGATTCAGAAATTCCATTCCTTGGTATATGACCAAAAGAACTGAAAGCAGAGACTTGAGCAGATATTTGCACATCCATGTCGACAGCAGCATTATTCACAGTAGTCAAAAGGTGAAAACAGTCCAAGTGTCCATTGACAGATGAATGGATAATCAAAATGTGGTCCATCCATACACTGGAACATTAATCAGCCTTGGAAAGGAAGGAAATTCTGGCACCTGCTACAACATGGACGAAGCTTGAAAACATTATGCTAAGCAAAAGAAGTCTAACACAAAAGGACAAATATGGTATAATTCCACGTAGATGAGGTACCTGAAGTAACCCAATTCATAGACTCAGAAAGTGGAACAGAAGTTACGGGTGGAGGGAATAACAGGGGTTATTGTGTAATGGGTACAAAGTTTCAGTCTGGGAAGATGGGAAAGCTCTGGAAATGGAGAGTGGTGATGTTTGCACAACAATGTGAATATACCCAATGCCACTAACTGCACACTGAAAACTGAGTAAAATGGTAAACTTTATGTTATGCATACTTTATCACAATTTTTAACAAAAGGGCCTGCTGGCCATGGGGTGCCGAAAGGGGCACTAAGACAGCGATGGAAATGTTGAGAAAAGTTTCTACCAGAGCTTCTCTCAGAGGAAGTTGTCTGCTAAGTGCACTGATGTGAGAGGCAAGGCGCCCTGCAGACGAGCAGGAGTGATACTATCTGCTCCCTGCATTCCTCCTAAGGTGTCTGGGTCACACTGCCAAGGGGAACATTCCAGTTTGAGACAGAGGTGAATGGTCGAGAATGACAACGAATTGGCTGGGTGTTCTCACCAGCACTTCCCTGCCCCACCCCCAAGGAGCTCTGGAATACGGAGCTAAGAGCAGACGCCCCAAAGGAGCCACCAGTATCTCAAATCCTAGTTTTGTCAGAAAAAGGATGACAGTTCTGGTAGATACAAGGAAGAGACTAAATGAAAGTCACTGATTATCCAAGCTTTACCTAACAAATAATTCAGGTGACCACATTTTCCAAATCGAGAATTCGGAAGTATCTGAGAAAGGAATCTCTCATTCGTAAATATGGGGGAAAGAAGCCTGATAAGGTCACAAAAGTTACCTTTAGTTATATATTTAACACATGCCCTTTACTGAAAAGAACTGTCAAAAATCATTCTACTCTAAAAAGACACGGCCGCTATGTCATAGCGACGCAGACGGAGACTGCACTACCTGGCGAACGCTGTCTCAGTCAGGGGTTCTCGATCTTGGCTGCAGACTGGAATTACCTGGGGAGCTTCAAAAAGTGCCTATGCCTGGCATCCTCCCCTCACATTCTGATGGAATAGGTCTGGGTGGGTTCTGGGACTTTCCAAAGCTCCCCATGTGATTCTAATATGCAGAGGACAGCTGAGCGCTTGTCTAAATAAAGGAAACCAATTTCCTAATCATTGCATAAGCAGATAGATCTGCAGATGCAGTCATTCAAATGAGATGTCTGTGCAGGAAACTCCCACCACCATTGGCAAGGAGTTTTTGGAAACTTGCTCTCAAAAATGTTTATACAAAGCAATATCCAGGAGCCTTTGTTTTGTGCTGAGTCACTAAATAAAGCTGAGAGCTGAGTGTCCTGGATGCCAAGTCAATCCTCACTCCCAGTAGGTCTGTATAAAGGAGAGGCTCCTCCACAGTGAGGCTCCTGTACCCCAGCAGCTGCTGGGATTGTTTTCCACAGAAGATACCCACCTTTACAGTGGGACGGATAAACACAAACTCTTCTGATTCAGTAATCAGGACAGATAATTGCACCCTCTAATTGTTTTCTTTTTTCAGCTTAGGTTCACTTTGATGGGAGAGGGTAAAATTAGTCCACAAGCCCTGTGAAGTTTGCTTCTTTGCTGATTAAAGCCTTAATTGATTCAGAATGTTCTACAAATCAATCTCTGTGAATTACTTCAGGCACATGAAGGCATCTTATAAAAAAGCATTAGCCCCAAATAAGGTCTTGAACCAGCACCAAGTTAACAGAGACAGCCCTTCTGGTGAAGACATTCAAGCTCTCCATGGGATGGAAATGAGTCTTACTTTCTCGCATTTGTGTTCAAATTACTCATTCCATTCCTTTTGGCGGCACCCAAGCAGCAGGGGGCCAACTAAAGCTCTTCAGTTTGAAGCAAACAACCACTCCCCAAACCCAAAAACGCCTGTGTGGTATCACTACCCCCCTGTGTGTGGTATCACTACCCCCCTGTAAGCACAGGAGCAACACGACGTACAGGAGATGCTCCGATTTTACGAAGACATCAAAGAAAACAATGGGTGGATCCCATTTAAACAAACAAACAAAAAATGACTTAAGTAGCTAGTGGAAAGACATTGAGTCAGTATTCTTTCCTGATCCTTATGCAGGGTGCTGCCTTGACCTCTATGCATAACACGACACACTGGACACACAGAGGGTGCTTAACCAGCCCGTGTCAGGACTGTTTCCAGTTTACACCAGTACAAACATCCTCCTGTGTACTTCCTCGTCAGCACGAGCAAGTATCTCTCAGAGCAGTGAAAAGAAGGGTTACAGAGCAGGGGCTTAGTCATTTGAACAGATATCAGCGACCTCCTCTCCAAAATGGCTATATTAACTTATACATTAGTTAACAGCATTTGTAAAATTCCATTATTCTACACCCTGCTCAACACTGGATACTATCAAATTTTTCAAACGTATGGCAATTTGATGAGTGAAAACTTATATTTTGTTTTCATTTGGATTTCCTAAATTAAAAGTGAACTTGCCCATGTTCTCCTGTTTACTGGCAATATGTATTCATTTTCTCCCAACTGCCTTGTCATATGCTTTGTCCATTCTTTCCACTGAGTTATCTTTTTTTTTTTTTAATATTGATCACCTCTAGAATATTAGGCCTTTGAAGATTAACTATGTTGCAAACATTTTCTTCCAGTCTGTCTCTTGTCTCTTAACTTTGTTTATAGGGCCCTTTGTTACACAGAGATTTTAAATTTTGATGCAATAAAATATTTTATCCGTTCTCTTACTGCTTTAAGTTTTTGGCTCTTATAAAGGCCTTCCCTACA
>NW_006771655.1:1476543-1477361 GCF_000442215.2 Lipotes vexillifer
CCCTACACCAACATTTCCTAAGGCTTTAACAGTTTTATATTTTACCTTTATGTGTTTGGTCAATTTGGAATTTTGGTAAGTACAGTGTAAGACGTGTCATGGACACTGTGGTTGACTCATCAATGCTGATTCGACCCCTGGAAATCGGTCCAAGCCAATGAGCTCTCCCCTGGCGGCTGTAATTGCAGTTGACTGAATGAGACAAAAGGGAAGGAATTTTCATGGTGTGACTCTCTTTCTCTCCTGATAATGTAACAAGGAAGCATGAAGCCCAAACTGCCACCAGCAGTCACCTTGCAACTTCAAGGAAAACCAGATGTGGGATGAAGGTGATGCTGAGGATGCTGAGAAAGGCAAGAGGAATCTGGGGCCCTGATGACATCATGGGCCACACCGGGCACTGCTCTGCTTTTGGACTTCATGTGTGATAATAAATCACCTAACTATTAAAAGCCAGTTTGAGTTGAGATTTTTCTGCTCCCTGAAGTCCAAAGTAACCTAACTGATTAGTGGATTTCACCACATAAGAGTGCCACTACCCTGAAGACACCATAAGTAAAGGTCCTGGAGAATGAGTCACCAGGAGGAAAAGCCACCTTGGAAGGAGACTTCTAGCCCAGGACCTAGCTGACCACGGATGGGCCAGAGATAAATCCTCTAGCTGAGTCCTTCCCCAGTTCATGACCCACAAAATCATGAGAGAGAGAGAGAGAGAGAGAGAGAGAGAGAGAGAGAGAGAAAATGGTTGTATTTAGCAAGTAAATTTGGGGGTAGTTGTTACACTAGATAACCAAAAATAGTACATTTGTTCATTCCTG
>NW_006771655.1:1477371-1496605 GCF_000442215.2 Lipotes vexillifer
TGCTCCAATATTGAGAATTTATTACTTTATCTTTATGATATGCTTTGAGACTCCAGGGAAAAATTTTCCTCTTTTTTTTAGTCCTTATAAAACTTGTGTTTTGAACTTCTATTTCCAGGAGATGGCATAGACATAATTTTCCTTGTTCCTTCACTTAAGCACAACCAACCCCTCTGGGTTTTATATATAAAGCAAACATAAGACTCTGAAAGGTGGGTGAAATGAACCTTAGGACATTTTTCTACATTCTGTCCCAATCCTCCCTCTCCTGAGAAAGCCATGGTTAATAAACAGTTCAATGTGATTCTTTTTTGTATGTTTTTCAATTGAATTAGCTGTACATTCGTGTACTAATAAAATGTATAAAGTATTGTTTTGTGTTTTCTAATGAAGTGGTATCATACTATATGTATTGTTCTGAAACTTTCTTTTTTCCCACACAGAAATATGTTTTGGGGGTCTAGCTATACTCATATGCACAAATCTACCTCATTATCCTTAACTGATCCATTGCATTCCACAGTACGAATATACTAAGATTTATTAAGTCATTTCCTCATTGAAGGCTTACACATATTAATTCTACTTGATAAATCAACTTGATATGTTTCATGATTGTATTGAATTTATAAATTTGAGGACAGTTGATATCTTCACATAATTGAGTCTTTCCATCTATGAACATGGTACATAACTCCATTTGTTCCTATTTTTAGAATCTTCAGTAAAGTTCTACAGATTCTTATGTATCTTTTATTGGGTTTATTCAAAATATTTAAAAGTTTAGCCTGCTATAGCGAATGGTATATGTTAATTTTTATTACATTTCTATATTTTTCTACATAGTTACTCCCAATGAACCAGAAAACTGTTAATTTTTTCCATGTTGATCTTGTATCCAGCCATCTTTCAGAACTCTCCTATAAATCCTAATAGTCAATTGATTACCTCAGATTTTCTGTGTAAGCAATTACATTGCCTGAAATGATACCTTGACCTCTTTCCAATATCTATAACTCTTTTCTCCCTCCATTCATCTCTCTCCCTCTGTCTCTCTCTCTCTGGTCTTATTTCATTTACTGTGCCCTTAGTATTGATATAATGTAACAGTGGGCATCCTTGTCCAGATCCAGACTTTAAACCCAAAGTTTCTCATAATATATCAGTAGGTTGTTTCTAGTAGATTTTTGTTAGATACCTTTTATTTTATTTTTTTGATTAAAGAAAGAACTCTGGTTTTAGTAATTTTGATCATTAAGAAAGTTTAAATCTGCATATCAATCATTTAAAAATATTTTTTTTTCTATTCCCAGTTGGCTAAGAATACTTTTTACGGTGAATGGGAGCTGAATTTTTTTCATAGTGTAATTCTAAACCTTCTTTACATTTTTATATTCTTACATCACTACTTGGTGATGGTATATTAACTGTGATTGTCATAATGTCTGGGTAGATGCTTCCCTTTTCAACATGAAATATCCCCCTTTGTCCTTTATAATACAATTTGCCTTGAATTCTAATTTATCTAATATCTCATATATTCTAACTAATATTGCTAAACCTAACTGACTATGGTTAACATTTGTCTGATATGTTTTTATATTTTTTATCTTAAGCTTCTTAGCATTATTTGAGAAAATAGTTCCTGTAAGTAGCATATAGTTTAACTGTTTTTTCGAAACCCGATCTGAAAGGCTCTGTCTTTTATAACAGGTGGGTTTAAATTAGTCACATTGACCGAGATTACTAATCTTTGGACTAATCCTGATATTTTACGTATTTATTTTGCCATGATTCTTAGCTGCTTGTTTTTTTTTAAAAAAATTCTCTTTTCTGTCCTTTCTCGGATTGATCCAATTGATTCCAGTATTTTTTTCTCCTGGAAAAGCTATGCATTCAATTTCTATTATTCTAGTGACTGTCCTTAAAATTTTAACATTTACTTAAACTTACTTTTTCCTTATACCTAGACTAAATCAGTAAGAATCTCCTTCTCATGAACAAGATTAAAGAATTATTATACTTTTTCTTTATTTCTCCCCTACTCCATCTTGCTTCTGGGGCCCAAACTCCCAATACCTCTCAGTGCTGATAACTCTTAGAATCTTAGTTCTATGTTGATAGTATCAACAATAAACATTATTTAGACTTAAGATTTGGGAAATTCTTTAATCATTATTACTTCAATTGTATACAATTTTCTTCCTGCTGGAGTATATCCTTTATTAATTCTTTCATAGTCTGTGTAGGTGGGGAATTTCTGAGACACTGAATGTTTGCAATGTCTTTTTATTTTGACAGTTAAAAGACAGTATAGAGTTCTACAGTCAAAGTTATTTTCCCTCAGAACCTTGACTAGAAGTATTTTATTTTTCTTTATGGGATATTTTAGGATATTGTGTTGGGAGGTTTGTCTGTTTGTTTCTGTTTTTATTGGCACCCAATGACTCCTTTGTCTTTCTACAGTTACGAAAGTTCCCTAAGACTTCTTTACACATAACTACACCAAATTACCTTATTATAAAACTCCTGTTATTGAATAAATGCTGGCTCTATCTTCTATAACCATTAACTCCCACCCCCTGCCCAATATCTCATAGTTTGTTTTTTATATATTCTAGGAGGGTCCTTAAGCTTGTTTTCCAGTTGTGTTCACTTTTTTCTTCAGTCTATTGAATTTTTATTTCAGCAGTCAATCTTTACTTTCCAGGATCTCTAGTTTTTTACTGATGAAAGTTTTCTTGTATCTTTCCTAAAGTAATACATTTATCTTCTTTTTCACTTGTTCTCTTCAATGTTTCCTTGCATAAATATCCTTTGTGGAGTCTGGCGTCTCTCTTTCATGGTGTTTCCTGGCTGTCTAGTGACTCTGGGTGTTGTGCTCATCTTTGTATTTGAGATTCCACAGTAGCATCTACTCACTGCAGTGAGAGGAGGGAGGCAAGTGCTGCTGACCAGGATGGTTGTCTAGAGTGAGTTCTCGCCTTTCCTCCTGGCTTTCTAGAGGACTGACCTCTCTCTTTCACTCGAATCCCAGTACTCATAGCTCTCACGTGTAGGCAAATACGTCTGCAGCCACAGCAGAGGAGGAGTGAGGAAGTACCACGTGAATACCATAGATGGAGCTGTTAGAGATCACCCTCCGTTTGCACCTGGGCCGTCTTGCTCGCAGTGTCACCCACCTCTAGCGCTGCTCCCACCTTCTGTAAGTCTCCTGTCAACCCACTCTTGATTGCTCTTCCTCTTTAGGAATTCCTCATAATATATCCCTTTTCCTCTTTTCTGTGTTGTCTACCTATTTATTTATCTATTACCTATCTATTTATCATGCATTTATCTATCTATCATCCATCTATCTATCATCTATCCATCTCTGTTCTTGTTTCTATTACTTACAGTGAGAGGAAAAGGCTGTGGCAGAATCCTAGTCTGCCATTTGACCTGAAACCCCTCATATATTCTTCTTATCTTTTCAGAAGAAAATATTGTAGAATAAATCCAAATTGTCACTTTTATGTATTCTAATAAATACAGGCCCTCACGTACAGTTGTGTGACTCTATGAAATTTCATGAGCAAAATGTTTCTTGAATTTGCATTCCATTCTCATGGAAAGACCTTCTTGTCAGCATTATGGAATATGGTCGCCATGTTCCCTATAATAATCAGATCATCTCTAGCAGCTAATAACAGATACGGGTAATAAGTACATACTGAGGATATGGGTAAGGAAAGAAGGGGAAATAATTAACATTTATTGAGTGTGTGCCATGTTCTAGGAGCTCTTTTTATATTATCTGATTTAAGTTGCACAAACCCTCTGTAAGGTAGAGACTGTTGTGTTTATTCACATTTTACAGATGAGGCATCTCTTGGTGGTGTGCTCATCTTAGTATTTGAGAATTCATGCTAGAATATAGGCTGTATCTGTTCACTGCAGTGAGAGAAGGGAATGAGTCTGCTGCTGACCGGGATGCTTATCTAGATAACCTTTGGAGAGAATTCTTGCCTTTCCTCCTAGCTTAGCAGGAGTCTGAAGGTAATCTTCCCACAGTCACAAGACGAGGAAGGCACAGAGTTGAGATTTCAACCCCTGCTCCCAGCACATCATGTACCATGTATCATATTTGGCTCCAACAAGTTTTCTAAGAAAGTGAGATTTACTATATCATCCTCAAGTACTTTATTCCTCAGAGTTATAATCCCTATTCCATATTCTCAAATTAAGAAATTTGTTAAGCTTTATTTTTTAAAAAAGGAATTCATACATACACATGCATATATTCAAAATCTAATTACAAAAATTTTATAGCATAGTTTTCAATATTTAAATTCAGTTGATTAAAAAAAGTCTAAGGATTGTAAAACAGAAGACAGACTAGACTGTGAGGTCCTGAAGGACAGTCATATTTATTGTTATATCCTCAACAGCTGACACTTCATAAATGCCATCCAGAGTTGTTAAATAAATGAGCAAACTCCAGAATCTACACTCAGAACTGCAAACCGTTTGCAAGATTAGTCTGAAGAAGAGATTTCCTTCCATCTTTCCAATCAGCAAAATCAACATACACATTGGGCATCACCCAAATGGAAACACGCCCTCATCCAGGCTGCTATGTAGGAAGACAGACCCAATCAGAATAACCACAAGTGAACATTCTGCCTCCACAAGGGCTGACCCTCTGGGGGTGGGTGACTTCTATGACAAAGGCACATGGTATTTAAAGGCTAAGAAAATATATGTTTTTCTTTCCTTAAATAGCATGTTTTGAAGTAAATTTCAAGAAACGTAGTTTTTAAACAAATAGCACCTCTCTCACATTTTGCCAGACTCATAAAATGGATCTGTTTCCAATTGGGATGGCTGATGACAGCACCACAACCACATCTTCCAAACACATACACTGGGCTTCAAAGACTTTATACCATCCAGCCCTCGGGGCTGGTCAGCTTTCTCTATGCTTCCACAGGACACTAGCTAGAACCATTTTTGTAATCAAAATTTCAAAATGACTTAACGATCCCAAGAACAAACAAGAGTAGACCCACACCCTTGCACACAGTTCATCATGAACGTGAGGCTTGGGGACCAGCAGTGGGGCCTGTCCTCTTCTTTGTCTATAAAAAGGCAGACTCTGATCCAACCCTTCCTTCTCATTTCATTCACTCAGATTAACTCACCTTCAAGCCCACAAGCAACCTCTCAACGCACTGGCAGCATTAAATGGTTTAAAACACACTTCAAACACATAATTCCTATGAGAAACACATATTTCTCTTATTTGTCAAAATCTGTCAGGGATATGAGAACGTGTTACCTCATTTACAGGTCGCATTCTTTGACAATCATACTTTAAATCTATTTTTCTTCCTCCAGGGGGCGTCTAAAGCCATTTAGCCATTTTGCTTTAATGTCCAGTCTTTCTCCAAAGGGCACATCCTCTGTGTTCACAGTGGCTCCCTGTGAGGAGGGTTTACTGGTGGGCTGTGGGCAATCACTCTGAGACTTTCCCATGAATCACCTGTACCAAGTGCCTAACGCCAGCAAAGCTTACCTAGTAAATGAGGCTCATTTTTTAAAACACGCATCCTCACGACACCTGTATGATTAGCAAGTTCTTACATCAAAGATATTACTTATCTAGGGCTTCCCTGCTGGCGCAGTGGTTGAGAGTCCATCTGCCGATACAGGGGACAAGTGTTTGTGCCCCGGTCCGGGAAGATCCCACATGCCGTGGAGCGGCTGGGCCCGTGAGCCATGGCCGCTGAGCCTGAGTGTCCAGAGCCTGTGCTCCGCAACGGGAGAGGCCACAACAGTGAGAGGCCTGCGTACCGCCAAAAAAAACAAAAACAAAAACAAAAAATCTGCCTGCCAATGCAGGGGACACGGGTTCGAACCCTGGTCCAGGAAGATCCCACATGTTGTGGAGCAACAAAGGCCGTGCGCCACAACTGCTGAGCCTGCGCTCTAGAGCCCATGAGCCACAGCTACTCAGCCCGTGCGCCACAACTACTGAAGCCCACGTGCCTAGAGCCCATGCTCCACAACAAGAGAAGCCACTGCAATGAGAAGCCCCGGCTCATGGCAACTAGAGAAAGCCCGTGTGCAGCAACAAAGACCCAAGGCAGCCAAAAATAAATAAATAAATAAATTTATAAAAAATAAAAAAAAAATAAGGCAATAATAATTAAATAACCATAATAATTAAAATAAGTATCACCTTACAACATGCCAGGCACTCTCTTATACATACTTCACATGTATTTATTTAATACTTAAAAGGTTCCTGTGAGGCAGGTGTCATTGCTGCTTCCACTAGAGCAGGGGGAGACTCAGGGGCTGGCTCGGGGCCACCCCAGCCCTCGGTGCATCCAGACTCCAAGGCAGGCGGCCCGTGCCCAGGCTGGCGCTCCTCATTCCGCAAGTGCCACCTCTCCTAACTGACTTTTGTCACAGGACAGCAACACACATATGTGGAAGGATGTGCCTCCATATTTTAACCTGCTAGACAACATCCCAGAAATTCTACTCTGCCTCCAGGCCCTTGTCAACTTGTGAATTAAATACACATTATCGTTTCAAATGTCTGAATTCTCCCTCTACTAAAGCTACTATGTCACCATGGTGCCAAGCGCTGCATTCATAGCTAACGTCTGTCGGCTTTTCTATTATATACTCCCTATTTTTAAAATAAATCTTTTAAAAAAGATTTATTTATGATATTTGAAAGTTACGTAGATCGGTACAATAACAAGAAAAGGAAAGAAACAAATGATCCCGCTACCCAAAGGACTGTGAATTGTAATATAGGTAATGGCCGCTATCAGAACATTCCTATCTATTATCAAAATGTGCCACCCTGTCAGAATCGTCCATCAAAATGAATTCTGCATCCTGCTTTAAACTGAAATTCACCAGTCAGCCTAAGACTCAAAAGATCTTCCAAATTCATATTTTCTTGTATTTTCTGAAGTAAAAATTTACTCTCAATAAATGAATATAATATCAAACTAAAAAAAACCAAATTTTCCTCAAAAATGATCTTTCTAAAGACTAATAAGCCAATTTCCTACAAATAACCAAGAAGTTTAATTTCTCAGCATCTGAAACTCTGGGTTCCACTCCCAGCTCTGTACCGGGCATTGTGCTTGACCTGAGGATACAGGGTCAGAGGGAGGTGCTATCTGGAAGGGGCTCTAAACCTCTTCCAGTGAGGCGGAAGCACCGACAGCGTGAGCCAGGCACCAGAGCAGAGGCACCCAAAGCCCCTGGGACCCGATATGACTTCAGAAAACCACCCTGCAGATGGAGAGGCAGAAGTAAGGGGAGTGAGGGTACTCCCGGCCAGGGGATTTGTTCAGATTAGGACAGCGGGGGAGCGGTGGGGGGAAAAGTTGGGATGGAAAACTGAAACTCTAAACATAGGCTGGCACAGGTGTGAAATGTCTTAAATAGGAGGCCAAGCAGTGAGGATTTTAAGTTCTGAAGGGAAGTGGCACGTTTTAGCAGGAGGACTCTACTGTCATTACTGAAAGTCCCCTGGGGAGGACGTGGTGGCTCAGGTACCTGCCAGGGACTGCAGAGGAGACCCCTGCAGCAGACCTGAGGGGGGCTACCTGTGTGCTGGGGAAGGGGTACCAAAGGAGGGCTGCTCTGAGCACGCACAGTGTAAGGAATCAATTTCCACACCCTCAATTTCCACGCATACTCTTCTCTAGCACTGTCTTCCTGAGACGTCTCCCAAGCTCCAGGTCTCCCTGCCCCACCTTCCCTTTCACAATCCTCCTTCTCCTGCTTTAAACAAGAACGGCATACCTCTCACCACGCTGAATCTTAAGGACTTTCCACACTGCATAAAACCCAAAGAGGAAATCAACAAATACATAGAAACAATGAAAATGGAGACACAACGACCCAAAACCTATGGGATGCAGCAAAAGCAGTTCTAAGAGGGAAGTTTATAGCAATACAATCCTCCCTTAAGAAACAGGAAACATCTCGAATAAACAACCTAACCTTGCACCTAAAGCAACTAGAGAAAGAAGAATAAAAAAAACCCCAAAGTTAGCAGAAGGAAAGAAATCATAAAGATCAGATCAGAAATAAATGAAGAAGAAATGAAGGAAACGATAGCAAAGATCAATAAAACTAAAAGCTGGCTCTTTGAGAAGATAAACAAAATAGATAAACCATTAGGCAGACTCATCAAGACAAAAAGGGAGAGGACTCAAATCAATAGAATCAGAAATGAAAAAGGAGAAGGAACAGCTGACACGGCAGAAATACAAAGGATCATGAGGGATTACTACAAGCAACTCTATGCCAATAAAATGGACAATCTGGAAGAAATGGACAAATTCTTAGAAATGCACAAACTGCCAAGACTGAATCAGGAAGAAATAGAAAATATGAACAGACCAATCACAAGCACTGAAATTGAAACTGTGATTACAAATCTTCCAACAAACAAAAGCCCAGGACCAGATGGCTTCACAGGCGAATTCTATCAAACATTTAGAGAAGAGCTAACACCCGTCCTTCTCAAACTCTTCCAAAATATAGCGGAGGGAGGAACACTCCCCAACTCATTCTACGAGGCCACCATCACCTTGATACCAAAACCAGACAAGGATGTCACAAAGAAAGAAAACTACAGGCCAAGATCACTGATGAACATAGATGCAAAAATCCTCAACAAAATACTAGCAAACAGAATCCAACAGCACATTAAAAGGATCATACACCATGATCAAGTGGGGTTTATTCCAGGAATGCAAGGATTCTTCAATATACGCAAATCTATCAATGTGATTAACCATATTAACAAATTGAAGGAGAAAAACCATATGGTCATCTCAATAGATGCAGAGAAAGCTTTCGACAAAATTCAACACCCATTTATGATAAAAACCCTGCAGAAAGTAGGCATAGAGGGAACTTTCCTCAACATAATAAAGGCCATATATGACAAACCCACATCCAACATCATCCTCAATGGCGAAAAACTGAAAGCATTTCCACTAAGATTAGGAAAAAGACAAGATTTCCCACTCTCACCACTCTTATTCAACATAGTTTTGGAAGTTTTAGCCACAGCAATCAGAGAAGAAAAGGAAATAAAAGGAATCCAAATCGGAAAAGAAGAAGTAAAGCTGTCACTGTTTGCAGATGACATGATACTGTACATAGAGAATCCTAAAGATGCTACCAGAAAACTACTAGAGCTAATCAATGAATTTGGTAAAGTAGCAGGATACAAAATTAATGCACAGAAATCTCTGGCATTCCTATATACTAATGATGAAAAATCTGAAAGTGAAATCAAGAAAACACTCCCATTTACCATTGCAACAAAAAGAATAAAATATCTAGGAATAAACCTACCTAAGGAGACAAAAGACCTGTATGCAGAAAATTATAAGACACTGATGAAAGAAATTAAAGATGATACAAATAGATGGAGAGATATACCATGTTCTTGGATTGGAAGAATCAACATTGTGAAAATGACTCTACTACCCAAAGCAATCTACAGATTCAATGCAATCCCTATCAAACTACCACTGGCATTTTTCACAGAACTAGAACAAAAAATTTCACAATTTGTATGGAAACACAAAAGACCCCGAATAGCCAAAGCAATCTTGAGAACGAAAAACGGAGCTGGAGGAATCAGGCTCCCTGACTTCAGACTATACTACAAAGCTACAGTAATCAAGACAGTACGGTACTGGCACAAAAACAGAAATATAGATCAATGGAACAGGATAGAAAGCCCAGAGATAAACCCACACACATATGGTCCCCTTATCTTTGATAAAAGAGGCAGGAATGTACAGTTGAGAAACGACAGCCTCTTCAATAAGTGGTGCTGGGAAAACTGGACAGCTACATGTAAAAGTATGAGATTAGATCACTCCCTAACACCATACACAAAAATAAGCTCAAAATGCATTAAAGACCTAAGTGTAAGGCCAGAAACTATCAAACTCTTAGAGGAAAACATAGGCAGAACACTGACATAAATCACAGCAAGATCCTTTTTGACCCACCTCCTAGAGAAATGGAAATAAAAACAAAAATCAACAAATGGGACCTAATGAAACTTCAAAGCTTTTGCACAGCAAAGGAAACCATAAACAAGACCAAAAGACAACCCTCAAAATGGGAGAAAATATTTGAAAATGAAGCAGCTGACAAAGGATTAATCTCCAAAATTTACAAGCAGCTCATGCAGCTCAATAAGAAAAAAACAAACAACCCAATCCAAAAATGGGCAGAAGACCTGAATAGACATTTCTCCAAAGAAGATATACAGATTGGCAACAAACACATGAAAGAATGCTCAACATCATTAATCATTAGAGAAATGCAAATCAAAACTACAATGAGGTATCATCTCACACCAGTCAGAATGGCCATCTACAAAAAATCTAGAAACAATAAATGCTGGAGAGGGTGTGGAGAAAAGGAAACACTCTTGCACTGCTGGTGGGACTGTGAATTGGTACAGCCACTATGGAGAACAGTATGGAGGTTCCTTAAAAAACTACAAATAGAACTACCATATGACCCAGCAATCCCACTACTGGCCATATACCCTGAGAAAAACCATAATTCAAAAAGAGTCATGTACCAAAATGTTCATTGCAGCTCTATTTACAATAGCCAGGAGATGGAAGCAACATAAGTGTCCATCATCGGATGAATGGATAAAGAAGATGTGGCACATATATACAGTGGAATATTACTCAGACATAAAAAGAAACGAAATTGAGCTATTTGTAATGAGGTGGATGGACCTAGAGTCTGTCATACAGAGTGAAGTAAGTCAGAAAGAGAAAGACAAATACCATATGCTAACACATATATATGGAATTTAAGAAAAAAAATGTCATGAAGAACCTAGGGATAACACAGGAATAAAGACACAGACATACTAGAGAATGGACTTGAGGATATGGGGGGGGGAAGGGTAAGCTGTGACAAAGTGAGAGAGTGGCATGGACATATATACACTACCAAATGTAAAACAGATAGCTAGTAGGAAGCAGCCGCATAGCACAGAGAGATCAGCTCATTGCTTTGTGACCACCTAGAGGGGTGGGATAGGGAGGGTGGGAGGGAGGGAGACGCAAGAGGGAAGAGATATGGGAACATATGTATATGTATAACGGATTCACTTTGTTATAAAGCAGAAACTAACACACCATTGTAAAGCAATTATACTCCAATAAAGATGTAAAAACAAAAAAAACAAAAAAAACAAAAAACCCTTTTGGTGTCCAAATGAAAACACAGCTTGAGTTCATCAGGGCACCCAAACATAAATGCCCCTGAACCCATCTCATTAAGAGATGTGTTTCCAATTAAATAATCACATAATAGTCATAATCCAATAATCCAACCATAATAATAACTCAATACAGAATTAGTTTTTTAACAAAGTTTATGGTCACTGGAAATAAAAGTTTCAAATGCGATTTATAAATGTGTGCATGCGTGTTTGTGCACATGTGTGTCCACACGTGCACATGTATGGATGACTATAAGTATCTATGTTGCAGGAAAGTATGATGGGGTAATCATGAAAACTTTCGAAGCATAAAGGAATATTACATTAGGATAAAATTCTGCGTGTGTGTGGTGGCAGGGAGGGGCAGGGAAGCAGAATTCAAAAGTATACCAGCACTACCTCCAAATAGCAAAGAAAATATTTTTCACATACTTTTGAAACAGATGACAATATTAAATCAGTATGGTATTTATATAATCTAGTGGATCCATTCAGAAGAATCATGTAACAGTTCTATTTTTAAATGTCAGTATTTATAATAGATATTTCTTGAAACTGTTTACACTTATGAAAGTTTTAATATCTTTAAAAAATGTATGCAAGGAGGTACCAGCTTTCTAAACTCCTTTCCATAGGAAGAGTAGCAAAAGCCTCTGCAGGGTCCCATCCAGGTGAGCTGATCGGGGCGTGGTAGCGGCAGTAGACATGAGAGGCCCCCGAGGAGCAAAGGAGAAAATAGGGCCAGGCCTCCGCAGAAGACGGGCTCCGGGAAGCAGGGGAATTTCAGGCTTGAACAGAAGCAGGCAGACCCTTCTGAACAGGAGGGAGGCAAGCTAAGAGCAAGTAGACATACACCGATTTGGAGGGAATTTATAGAGTGGTAGCTGGCTTCCTTTCTCTCAGAGAGTCAGGAGTGTGTTGAGAGTGAGGCATGCAGGGAGCTGGGGCTTGGGTAGAGCGGTTCGCTGAAAACATCAGCCGCGATCCAATATGAGAATATGTTACGTAATTCTCCGAAATGACCTATCGGTAGGTAATCAAATTTCTTAAACAAATGCCCTTCTCTTTTGAAAATCAGAGGGCAGAATTCCCTGAGCACATTTAGAATTCACACCTTATACTCTACTTACTTTATGCAATAAACATAATTTATAGGAAATCTTTATTGAGATCCCTTTGAAACAGTGTATTAACTGCACACCCTAAGGGGTGCCAGTGCATATTTCGTTTCCTCTGTGTGTGTGCACGCACGCACACACATGTGGCTGGGTGTGTGTCCCCCATGAGCCCTTTTATTATTCAGTTCATGGAAATAAGAAAGTGTCAGTTATCAGCAACCTAAACCTACCGTTAAAATTTCTGAGGCTTTTGCTGTCCTCCTGCTCTGTGCAAGTTACTCTCATTTACTTCCAACAGAAATACATACGTGCTATCAAGGAATGCAAACGCAAACTTCTTCAAGTAATTGGGAATATGGTCTAAAATTATTAAATTGGATTTCTGTAAACTTGTATATAGGGGAGCACGTCAAATAAAATATCATTTCCACTGAACGTATTCCAGAAACCACAATTTCAGTTTGTTCCTACTGATGATCTGGTCACTTTCTGAACCTAGCCAGTAATTTTACCTATTCATTCAAATACGTTCTTTTACTTGTATTATTTTGGGACTCGTACAGCAAGCAGCCTGTTCAGTGTTAAATAAATATTCACTGCACATGGAATTTCTTTTTAATTGACTAGTCTGCACTTGTCAAAAAGTTTAAGAAGAAAAAATTGTGCATGGAGAGAATGGCATCTGAGCGCTGCAGGGAGGCCCATTGCCTAGGGAACACGGTCAACAACTAGTTTCCTGTCGGGCAAGTTTGTGACCTGTTTTCTGCACAACCAAAGTTCAGGCCATCTGACCAGCTCCAGAGCTCGAGCTTCCATCCTTTCTTTTGAAGGGTCTGGCCAACAACTTACAGTCTCAGATGACGTTTTCACTCTCGCGCACCCTCCAGCCTGAATTAGCTTTTTGCCCCCCAGCCCGCCCCCCACCGTCCCCAGCTGGGCACATCCACGAGCCCTTGATGGGCTACCTCTCTTGCCATCCCCCGGCTCTCGGACTTCCCTCCTCTGAAGCTGCACGGGCAGCTGCCCTGCATCCCTGGGCCAGGCCGCTAAGCCCAGGTACTCATTCTCTGTATCTTGTGTGACAGCAGATGTTCTGCTTGAAACACATATCCTGGCTAATAAAGTAGTATGTTAAAAGCCCTTTTCTTGAGGGAAAAAAAGCACACTTATTTGTTGAGTAAAAATTGGATTCATTCAGGAGGTTTTACTCTTAATAGATTTTGAACACACAATTGCATATTTTACAGGGGTTAAGGCTCTTGTTTAATCAGACCAAATCAGAAACATGGTAGGTAAGTAGGTTTGGCTTTCGTCTCTAAGGCTTTAGACAGACAGCGATGTCCTCCTACGTGTGGGACTCGTGCTGTGGAGCTGCTGTTGGCATTAAGTGGTCTTTCAAAAGTGATTCCCTCCAAATTCTTCACTGTTGAAATTATAGTTGAAGTGGATTTTTCTTTGGTTTGGTGAAATTTGGTTTCACGGTATTCTGTTGCAAAAGACGGTCAGCGTAGGAAGCTGAATATCTGCGGAAGCTCAGCAAAGGCGTAGACGCCAAGCTTCAGTGTCCCGAGAGCCAGGCCAGCACGTGCGAGGCTCCCGAGGTCTAGGACCTGACACCTGACGGGGGCCCCTCCCCACATCTCCTCCCCCTCTGTTTGAGGACTTCCCCCTTTCCCTAGGGCGGTACTAGTTAGAATTTTGATTGGTATTCTACATTGAACTAAGAAAATGTTTAATCAGCATAATACTTACATAAACCTTTGTATATATTCCTCCCATATCTATTCTATAATAAAGTTCACTTAGTAGTGTTGGGCTCATAAAACAGAAGTTTAGAGTTCACCTGGTTCAAACTCCTTCTCATTTTACGGATGGAAAAACTGAGGCCCAGATGCTCAGCAGTCAAAAAGCCAAAAAGCCCGCACAGCTTCATCGTGAGGTGCGTTCTCTATGAAACAGACTCACGTCCTCAGGCCGGAGGCCAGCTTATAATAAGGCCTTTTGGGTATAACAGTGTCTGAGTGCCTGTGATAATATTGGTTCAGTTCTAAAAGAAACTAATTAATTTTCCTCAAAAGCATTATGAATAAAAAAATCAGATGTGCTGAAAAGTGAATTAAAACTAATGAAGGAATATCACCAACTGAAAACAGGTTGATTTTAGTTAATTCGGAGAAGAAAGAGCCAAGTTCTATTTTGCAGAATTTCAACAATTTCTTCTCCACAATAAAAGCTCCTTTTTAAAAAAAATAGCTATAGAGACAACGTTAATAAATCACATCCCATCTGTAGTCACAAAGAAGACAATTGGAAGCCAGAGTATTCAACTTGGTCCGGAACACAAAGCAAGATGAGCCCGCGCTATGCAGAATTCTGAAGTAAACGTAAGTCAACGGAAAGTGCAGGAAAGTGATTCAGTTCTCCCTCTTGGGTTGGCCCCACGCCCCACACTAAGCCCAGCGTCCCAGAAGTCAAGAGCCGGGACGGCCCGGCTGCACCGAGCTGCACAAGTTCCTCCACTGTCGAGTCCCACAGGCTGCTCCCGGGTGGACCCCTGCTTTCCGAAGTCCCCAGGGACTGATGAGGGGTTCACGCAGGTGCTCGGTGCATCTTCGCTCCGTAGGTATACGAGCTGGGCCACCTTCCTCCCCTTGCTGACACACGCTCTTCTGAGCTGGGCCTCCACAAATACCGCAGTAATTTCTTGGCTGTACCTGTGGTGACACCACGTTCTCTTTGCCATGTAGACTCAGACACCCTGTCTGAGCCAGGGTTAAGGGCTGTCCGGGGGTCGATTCCAATGACGCAGAGTGAGGAAGACAGGGGTGCGTTCCTCACCCTTGGCCAGCACGTCAGCTGGACTGGGTTGCTGGTCTGGTGGGGTAACCGAGACCTTCCTCAAAGTGTTTAGGTGACTTTCTCTGCTTGTTATATATAACACATACACTCAGGGCCCATGGCAGCACAGGTGCCCATGGGCTTGTGATCACAGGTGAAGCTTCTGATCCCAGTTTCAGCAGCAGGTCTCTCATTAAGCCGCACAAACTCCCAGCCGGCCCCCTGAATTAACTGAAGGCTCACAGCTACTGAGGTCCATGTGGGTTCTCTCTAGGGCAGTCCTTCGCAGGTTTAGTATCAGAATCACCTGGGGAGCTGGCCGAACCACAGGCTCACAGACCCCATTCCCAGAGACCCCGCTCAGTAGGTCAGCATTAAGACTCTGAGACTCTGAGCGTCTAACGGGGGTGCCCAGGTGATGCCAATGCTGCTGGTCCCCAGACCATACTTAGAGCGGCTTTGCTCTAGAGCCTCTGAAGAGCGCTACTCTCTAACTCTGTTGTTCAACCAGCAGCAGCAACTGGGAACTTGTTAGAAATCTTGGTTTTCTCTGTGCATCTGAATCACCTAAGTATCTTGTTAAGATGCAGAATTTGATAAAGTAGCGATGAGATGGAGCTCAAAATTTTGCATTTCTAACAAGCTCCCAAGATGATGTGACAATTACTAGACCAAGGACCACACTTCAGGTCTGGCCCAATCATCCGCAGCCATGGCTATATAGTAACATCATCTGGTGCTTTAAAAAAAAGTCCTGAACCAGCCTGGGTGATTTCCATGGGCATCTAGGGTTAAGAAACAGTGTCATATACTTAAAATATACTTGAAATCTTTTTATTCTATGTTGTTACTTTTCCTATGATTATGTTAAGTATATCGGCCCAGCACTTTTCCGAGTTTCATGCTACTTGCCCTCTGCCAGTGTATCTCCCATTTTCCCGCTGTCCAGGCACCCTTAGTAGGGCAGCCAGGGGTCCTCATCTCCACCCCTCTGCCACCTCCTTCCCTGTTTCAACTTTCATTTCCAAACTAAGCATAGACCTCTCGTTACCACTTTTGCTGAACACGGGCTTTATATATTTTTGCTCGTATCAACCATAAAAGAATTTTGAAAAACCATATCCCCTTCACATATTTTAAGTTTACATTTAAATAGGTAAATTTAATTTCTAGTGTATTTTACAAATTTATTTATTTATTTTTGGCTGCGCTGCTGTGCACTGGCTTTTCTCTAATTGCAGCGAGTGGGGGCTACTCTTCGTTGCGGTGCGCGGGCTTCTTATTGCAGTGGCTTCTCTTGTTGCACAGCAGGGGCTCTAGGCGTGTGGGTTCAGTAGTTGTGGCTCACGGGCTTAGTTGCTCCGCGGCATGTGGGATCTTCCTGGACCAGGGCTCAAACCTGTGTCCCCTGCATTGGCAGGCGGATTCTTAACCACTGCGCCAGCAGGGAAGCCCTCTAGCGTATTTTATTTTACTTTTTGCGGTACGCGGGCCTCTCACTGTTGTGGCCTCTCCCGTTGCGGAGCACAGGCTCTGGGCACGCAGGCTCAGCAGCCATGGCCCACGGGCCCAGCCGCTCTGCGGCACGTGGGATCTTCCCGGACCAGGGCACGGACCCGTGTCCCCTGCGTCGGCAGGTGGACTCTCAACCACTGCGCCACCAGAGAAGCCCCTAGTGTATTTCAAACAAAACTTCAGATCACTATTTTCAATGAATCTAAAGAGACCTAGATTCTACTGTGAAATGATACCTACCGTCATTCATTTAAAAATCTCCTTTTAATACCTAGAAATTTTACATCCAATCCATGGCAGAATTGTTTTTCACTGTAATATGTATTATGTTTGAAAGTCTTTTATCACTGTACCACACTTCTCTACATAAGAAAGGATAGCTATTTCGTGTTTTTCAAATTCCTGTGATCCTAAAACTCTAAATGTTAAAAAAAATTTCTGAGTTGGTTATCCATTCTAATCATTATTAATACTTGATAATCACGCCAATATACATCATTACAAATTTTGAAAAATACTGAATATAAAAAGTAAAATTCTACTGGAAACGCATCTCAATAAGATGAATGAGACTGTTCTCTTTTTAATTAGTTCATGTATTCATGGATGAATATTACTTGTAGCTAAAATGAGAAACTGTTCAGCATCAATTTTATTTCTATTTTTTGTTTTTATAAATGTAAGCACTGAGAAAACTTATTTTCAGAAATAAGTAGATGGGAATGGAAGTTTTTTCGTAACAATGTCAGTCACTTCTTTGACATTATTCCTATGGCTACGCCCAAAGTCACATAGTGATTTATCATCAAACATTATTTTTAATGATCTACGGGCTGACAACTTGATTAGGTCCTCCTTCCATTTTGTTGAAAGTTACGAACTGTAAGCCGCCTGACTTGCAAGAGGATTTCTTACCCAGTTATTAAAGTCATCCACTTTCTCAGCACTGACCCCAATGTTTGAAACGATCCTTTGTCTGGCAGGCGGAGGGCTTGATAGTCCAGAGCAATGCACCAAAGAAAGGTTATTAGCATTTGGTGGGAGGGATGCTTTCCTTTTGCCACTGAGAAAGGAAGGTGAAGGGTCTGCCCCTCGATTTCTGACGCTCCTCAGGCAGATCAGTCCAGGAGACAGCACGTGTGTGCGTTTGGGGGTAGAAACTGATTCCTCGAAAAGCATCCACCTCTGAGGGTCCCTGGAGTAACTGAACCCCGATCTGAAGATCCCGGATCTAGATTAACCCCATCTGTTAGTGTTGAGCAGAGGGGACGTGCCTTTGCCCAAACTAATGCCTGCAGGGACCAGGCAGCCAGGCAGCAAAAATGACTTCACTGAGCAGTGTGAGATGCTCTCCAACTTCTCTGTCTACCTTTCATTCACTTCTTTTTGGTAGAGACTGGGCATAGCAAAAGATTTCTCTGCTATAAGAAAGAGAACAGGGCAAACACTATAATAAATGGTACCTGGCTGGTGTCCTTGTTGGGGCCACAGTCCGGGGCAGTTGGGACCCTGGCCAGATGAGTAAAGGCACACAGGGCATGAGCAACAGATACTTAGCTTCAGCTCACCGTTGTCCTGAGGGGGATGTGCGTCCCACGCCACCAGCTCTTCAGTATTTACATGGAATCTCCTGGTTTCTAAAAGGTTGTTCACATTTCCTGAGCAGTCCTATCTGGACCTCTGCTAGGGCAGAGCCTTGTTCTTGTCTTGGAAGTTGGTATATTCAGTCTGTGAATAGAGCAGCATCTGCTGACTCCAGGCACTGCTGTTCTCCCCTCAGGGCGGCCTCCTCCCCAACTCTTCAGCCATCTAAGTCTTATTCAACACGTAGATCTCAGTTCAGCATCAGACCCTCAGGAAAAACCTTCCCAGTTCCCCCAGACGTGGGTGGGTGCCCCACCCTGGGGTTTCCATAGTGACCTGTGCTTCTCTCTATCATGGCTCACATGCTTGTTTTAATCATTTATTTAATGAGTTGATCCTCTCATCCTTGGCTTCCCTAACTGTCCATTGCCTAGCACAAGGCTTGGTGCATAAGAGATATTCTATAAATCACTGTGGAATGGTCATTAGCATTTGCCGTGTACACCACGCAGGCCTTGCATTGACCACGTCTTTCGGGCACCATTACTATAGATTATTATAGACCCTGGAGATGTGCAGTGCAGCTACCCCAAAGGAATGACTGGCCAATTACATTTGCTATAAGAAATTCTCCCCCTACGAACTGCTGCACAGCCAGAGACCTTCGGTAACTGAACCTTAGGTATGTATCCCGCTCATACGAACAACGGGGCCTGGAGTCAAAGTCTAACTGGTCATGACCAGCCCTCACCACTTCTAGACAAGTCCAGGAGCACGCAGAGATCAAAGATGGGTCATGTGGGTAGTTTCAACGGGAGTCCTTTTTTTTTTTTTTTTTTTTTTTTTTTTTTTTTGGGGATTGGGGCCCCTTCCTTTTTTG
>NW_006771655.1:1496727-1564323 GCF_000442215.2 Lipotes vexillifer
CCCGCGTCTCCTGCATCGGCAGGCGGACTCCCAAGCACTGCGCCACCAGGGAAGCCCCGGGAGTCCTTTTTGTACACAGAGTGTTAGGCATTCGTACAGAACTGTCCTGTTTAATATGGTAGTCTCTGGACACGTGGGGTACTAAAATTAAAATAAATTGAAATTAATAAAATTAAAATTCCACTTTCTCAATGGCACTGGTCACATTTCAAGTACTCAATAGCCCCATGCAGGTACTGGCCACCACACTGTACAGTTCAAATAGAGAAGATCCCCATCATCACAGAAACTCCTACTGGCTCATAGGTCATGGCGCAAATGCTCCCAGCTCAGCAGCTAATGTGAAAGAACCAACGTAAGATTCAGAAACATTTCTCTCCAAAGAAGAGGGCCGTCAACACAAACACCCAATTACCTCAAGAGCGAAGAACCTTAATCTCTCCTCTAAAACACCTGCCCCTCACATAGCTCTACATCTGCAATAATTTCACATTCCACAATGAATGTTTTCCCAAAACAAAGACCAGTGTGCTCCACAGGAAGACTAGAGCCTCTGCCTCAGGAGGATGAGCTCAACTAAACAAACGGTTCAAACTGGGGAGGTGGCCAATTCGTCAAATAGTTTTTGAAGCCAGAAAAGTTTCTCTCCACTTTTAAATACCGGCTCATGTATTTTTAAGGTATTGTGCAGGCTAAAGGCAACACAGTCAAGGAGTAAACATATCCCACAAATGGCTAGTTTGGACTTCTGATATAGAGTAATACCCTAGGAAAGAAGCCACAAGAGGACGAAGGAATGGGGAGTGGTTATGGACTGAACTGTGTCCCCCTAAAATCCATATGTGGAAGCCCTAACCCCCTTGTGACTGGATTTGTAGACAGAGCCTCTAAGGAGGTAATTAAGGTACAATGAGGTAACAAGGCTGGGCCCCTATTTGACAGGACTGGTGTACTTATTAGAGAAGGAAAAGACGCCAGCCATCTCTCCATCCCTCGCTCTCTCTACCCTCCTGCCTTTCCCCCTCTCCCCATGGGTGCCCAGAGGACACAGAGAACACAGCCCTCTGCAAGCAGGGAGAGAGGTCTCACCAGAAAGCAACCCTCTGGCACCTGGCTCTTGGAGTTCCAGCCTCCAGAACTATGAGAAAATAAAAGTTATTTAAGCTGCCTTGTCTGTGGTATCTTGTTATGGCAGCCTGAGCTAATACAAGAGTCTTAACTTATATATCTAAGTTACTTTATGTATGCGTATATAAGTTATGTATATAACTTATACATAAGTTGTGAGGAAATCAATTTCTACAAATCACATACTGAATGGCTTAGAGATGAAGAACTTATTTTAATAGTCCATTGGTAAAGCAACTCGTTTTTTAAATTACCGTCTGACATACGGGGCTTGCAGAGCACGAGCGCTGCGTTATTTCACACAGCTCAGTCAGTTTTGCCCGCAGAAGGGCCCCACTCATGAGAATAATGACGCCTACGGCTTGAAGGCTATAATTCCACTGACTTGTTGTATTTATTTCCGACATAATCCATCTCTTGAAAATTTTCCATATTCTCTCCATAAAAGCCCACACTAATAGTCATATAAATAAGAACCATTGTGAACTCTTTTCAAAAGTTGCTTCAGAGACTTCCCTGGTGGTGCAGTGGTTAAGAACCCACCTACCAATGCAGGGGACACGGGTTTGAGCCCTTGTCCGGGAAGATCCCACATGCCGCGGAGCAACTAAGCCCGTGCACCACAACTACTGAGACTGTGCTCTGGAGCCCGTGAGCCACAACTACTGAGCCCGCATCCTGCAACTACTGGAGCCTGTGCTCCGCAACAAGAGAAGCCACCGCAATGAGAAGCCCGTGCACCCCAACGAAGAGTAACCCCCCCGCTCGCTGCAACTGGAGAAAGCCCGCGCATAGCAACGAAAACCCAATGCAGCCAAAAATAAATAAATTTTAAAAATTATTTTTTTTTAAAGTGTTGTTTCAACACACATTTTGCATATATTAACTCTACCTTTACCAACGCTATTGTTATAGCAGGCAAAGGATTAGAAATGGAAGTGGCGGAAACTCAGGATGTGTGGGAAAACCCCCATTCCCCAACTTGCCCATATTAAACGTGCTTTTGCTTGTCTTCCCGTCCCACCAAAGTAGGCTCTGATGGCAGAAACCAGTCTGCCTCGACCATCAGTATATTCTCAATGCCCAGCATAGTGCTGGCACTTACCAAGTACTCAATAAGTATATGCTGAATGAAGGAAATAATGGATGACGGATGGATGAACATTCTGGAAGAATCCGGGACTTAGTACATGTTTTGGGATAGGTGAGAGCTGGGGACACAGAAAGGCAGTGAGATAACTTTGTATGGAATTGAGAAGAAGAACCTGCCTTGGGGCAGGGAGTTCAAGGACACACAGGCTAATTTAATTCCCAAGTGAAAATGTCCAGCAACGCCACGGATTCTGTTCTCAGGGCCCGACGTCCCGACCACTGGGTCAGACGGGCGAGCTTTGTCCCCTGTCACCAGGGGCTGCATAATCTCTTGGATGAGGGAGAGACAGACACAGAGCGAAGCCGGAGACCAGTGAACCAAACAAAGTCACTAAACAGAGAAAAGTCAATAACTGAAGAGGTGCACAGGGGCAAGTCTCCCATTTTAGGGCATCTTTACTAAATCAGGCAAAGAACTTAAAAACTCAGAAGATAATCAGGATTTTAGAGTCACAGTGGACTTGAAATGATTCATCCAACTTTCCACTTCGCAAGGACTGAACACTGAGAAATGTCTGGAGAGAACATTTGACCAAAGGTGATACTTAAAGTCACAGAACCAATGAGTCCTCCAAGGAGAAGTAAACAGCAGAAAAACAAATGAAACATTGCACCCAAGGACTAGACAATGCAGAGTCCTCACACGTGGGGGTAAGGAGAACCAAAAAGAGCAAGAAACACCCAAAGAAAAGGAGCTGGAGGGAGAACAAGAACACAGTCAGTGAGAAGGTACCTGAGAAGCCAAAGGTGGGGAGAGATCAAGAATAGGAGAGTACAAATAGTGGCCCATTGCACAGGGTGAAGAATGAAGACAGGAAAAAAAGCAATGCATTTGGTTCCTAATTGCTTCATTCATTCACTGAATGAGTCTTTACGGAGTCCCTATTACTTTTCATGTATTCTTCTAGCTGCGTGGGAAAACAGACAAAAATCCCTGGCCTCGTGGAACTTCCGTTCTGGTGGAGATAAGACAGTACACATAAAAAGATGAGGTTGTAGGAGATGCCGACTTGCTGGGCGACACTCAAAGTGGAGACCAGGGGACCAGACAACAGGACAGAAGTTACAATGGTCCTCAGTCACACCGAGCACCGTCCTAGGCCAGATCTCTTCTTAATTATCTCACTGGTGCCGCATCTCTCCATACGTGAAAGGGAAGGTGAAAGTTCTGCTAACAATGCTCTTCTGACCTCGGAAGCAAAATTAATTGCTCCCTTGCCTGTGCTTCCACATTTTCCACCGAAGTCCGTTTCATTTGGCATTTAACACACTGTATTCTTGTCATTTGTTCATGGATCTGCCTCTCCTCAAGAAAAAGCAAGCTCAGGAAAGGCAAGAACCATGTGTCTCATTCATTTAGTTTCCTCAGTGTCAAGCATAATGCCTGGTAGATATGAGATGCTCAGTGTTTCTGAACAAAATACCAGAAAGGAAATCCGAATTTTTTTAAATGGGGGGGGGGGTGTTACACATTTTGGAACAAAAATGAGACACGAAGACCCTAAAAGTCAAAGGAAACGACCCTGCAGCACTTCTGACTGCTTTTCCTCAGATGTACAGGGATGAACACAGAAATGGTGTAGGGGGTGACTCCAGAACAGAGAAGTATGCAAGCTGTTCCCATAGTCATGATAAGGCTACTTTTCTATGCATCCTTGAGTGTTCTTCCAGGCTAGGGTGATATTCAAAATACTTAATGACCACCATGCCCACATGGTAGTGGTACCAACCAATTAACACAGAAGCCAGTGGAGGCACAATGGTTTCATATCCAGTCCTTCAGGTGCAGACTTCAGAGGTGGATACAATCCAGCTAATCTCAATGCCAGTACAGAGTTCAAGGAAGCAGAACTGTTGCCTTGATTTTCATCAAGAACATGCTTTCTGTCATAATTTTTTTGGTTGTAACTCAAATGAACAAAGAAATGAAAGGCTCTAAATATTTCCTATTCATTTTATATTTCTTTATGACAGTAATATTTTTGCATAATTTTTTTCTGAGGCCATTTTCTCTATTCGGTTTGGTCTTCCTGAGTAGACCAAAGCCATGTGAACCCCCTGAAACTCTCTTAAATGAGCTAATAACCAAAGGTCAACCTCTTTGTATGGTTTTTATACATAAATCATTCTGACTAATCAGTGTGCTTCCCAAAGTCTTAAGGAATGGAAAGGCAGAAGGCTGAATTCTGGAGCACATTTGTGCTGGAAACCTCCCCAAATGAGAGCAAATCTTTGTGTGATTCAGCCCTGTCTGAATTGATATAGCCATGGAGTGACACACTGACAGGGAGATATATTAGCGTGTGCAACAATCTTTCAAGGAAAGTGAAAGGAGAAGCATAGTGTGGGCCACTTAATACCAGATGGGACGCAGCTCAACAAACTCCATTATCAGTAAAACAGGCAAGCAAACAAACAAACAACCCACTCCACGGGGTCAGCTGAATGCGTTGCCACCACTGACATTTCTTTTCAAGTTCTAACTCCTACTCCGAAGTCCAAGTTGGGGACCAAAATGAAAAAAATAGTCATTCTTTCAAGTCTTTCACTAGAGTTTATGTACTTCTGGGTTTTTGCTTGTATCTTGTTCCCTCGGAAAATCACACAGTGCGGCCTTCAGACTCGCCAGGGGGTCATTCATGTCTATGACTAAGGTGAACCAGAAAATCCCCAGCTCACTTTTTTATGACTTTATAAAACTATGCAAAATAATAGTCCTCAGAATCCACCTTAAGAAGCTACACTTGCCAGATATTCCCGGGCCAACTGCAAGTTACACTGACAATCAAAAGTCACATTTCTTACACTCTCTGATGACCTGCTTTGCCACATATAGAGCTACACTAGGCTCTGACTGTGGGAACTGATTTTGTGCCAAGGAGGATATTTCTGAAGATCATAAAAGGTAAGAGGGTATAAGCAGAATAATTACCTGAAATAACAGAGACTCACAGGCAGAGACCATTGCTAAGAACTCACTAATCGGAACACAGAAAGAGTCTACATCTTAAGATAAATTCCTGGCTTCTATTATTTCTGATATAAATTCCATCTTTTTTTAACATCTTTATTGGAGTATAATTGCTTTACAGTGGTGTGTTAGTTTCTGCTGTATAACACAGTGAATCAGCTATACATATACATATATCCCCATATCTCTTCCCTCTTGTGTCTCCTTCCCACCCTCCCTATCCCACCCCTCTACATCTCAGAATCAAAGTGTTCTTGGAAAAGTGGGGAATCCAGCACTTTGGATCTGGTAATGGTCTTCACAGGAGCTAAGTGGACTTTCACTTTAACAATACTTTAAACAATTTTCTTAAGGCTTGATTTAATATTCTCAGCTACTGTGCAAAGATCTCCAATTTTACTTACCTGCTGTAATTGCCTTCTATAAGAGCCTTCTAGAACATCATTTATTGTGATCAGTAATAAAACATTATGACTAAGTGGTAAAGGTAGCTCTCAGCTGTTATCAGAAGGTGACCAAATGTCAGGCTGCATACACAAAGCAGCAACCAGATTAAGGACTTTCAACATGATTTTAAAAATTGAAAACAATTCTGCAATATAAATAATCTACAAGCTGGAGTTCAAAAACCTCAAAAACTCTTAAGGAAGAGAAGCTAACCAGATGTCTCTGAATTAACAGATTCAGAATATTGAACTCATTCATAAAAGGAAAGAGCACTGGGAAGTGTGCGTCATTTGTATTCAGTGACTGAGAAAATTGTATTTACAACTAACGACTAGTTCTGTGGGTCTCATCTCAGCCGATAACCATTACTTTGCTTGAGGTTTCCCCAAACAAGATGTATAAAGAATAGATGTTAAAGTTCATAAAATGGTTGTAAGGAAAATTCAGTTTTCTATCCCCGTTGTGTGTGCCCTCTAAAAATTTCTTATCCTTCCATATCAATTAGAGTGTCAGAGAAATCAGACAAAGTACATTGGTGAATGTAATATCCAAAGTGATCAGAGCTAGGAAGATACTTACTGCATGAGTAAGTTAAAATGTTGAGTCACTCTCCATATAAGGTTTGAAATGTTATGCTTCCATATTATGAGCCTAGAGTGAAATGATCTTAAATTCTCAGTCACCTAAATTCAGGATGTGGCTGAAGACTGGATCCAGAGCCAAGGGTAAAAGTCATTAGGGTTACTTCTATTTACAGTTCTAAAACTGCCACAATTAAAAGAGTCCTCTGATTAAATATCTGAATATAATCATTTAAATTGGTATGGTTAACAAAGCGGCAGGAGGGGAGGTGGTTTGGAGAAATTGTTAAAGTTGAGTTCTGGCATCAACACAGAAGCTCTCGCTTTTTAAAGCACAGCCAAGCTCCTCTGAGGCCGGGTGTGTAAGAGCCCTTGATGGAGAATCTCCAGTGCAAAAGGAGGGCTGACTCGGAGGACGCTACTCTTCCTGAGTTTGGCCTTTTCCTTGGACTTCCCTCATCTGTACACGTGTTGGCACCAAGGGCTCGCCCAGCCTCCTTCCAGGAGAAACGAGGGGGTTTGGGAGGCAAATAAACCTTGACTTGAATTCTCAGCTCCCCATTTACTATTCTTGGGATTTTCCATCACTAACCTAACTTAGGGCCTTGGTGCCCTCAGCTTTGAAACAGGTTGGTCATTAAGGCACCGGGCTAACGTGGAAGGAAGGTGCACATGAACGCCTGTCACCAGCTCAAAGAGCACCAGTGCCCTTCCTCTACCTATGCCCTTGGGGAATCACTTAACAGCTTATTTGTAAATTCTCATCAAATCTGATATAGCTTAGAACAGCTTTGCTCTTATGTCACCTAAAACTATCACTTCCACAGTTCAAGGTGACATATAAAGGTTTTCAACACAGATTTGAAGAACTGCAAAGAATATAATATCCAGTGTATTTTAATATTCTAGTATATTTTAGTAATATAAACGACTGCAGCACTCTTTTATATGTATCCAAAGGAACCTAAATATTTGATAGAGTAGGTCTAAGGATTTGATACACAGCATCACTCATTTAAACAATACATGAACAAGCACTAGTTTTTAATATCAGAAAGTTTACATCATTTCTGTTTTTCTTCCTGAACTGGTATTTCCATTCTACTCCTCCCACAGAATTTTATCTTAATCTACTATATTTAAGGATTCAAAGTATGTTATTGATCATCCTATCATAGCCTCTGAAAAAAGTATATATATAAATTAAAAATTCCCAGCAACCATATGACTCTGGGGTTAAAAAAAAAACCCTCTTGGATTGAGTTATTGCTACAATAATTATATGCAGTCTATAAAAGATAAATACATGTATAACAAATTTTGATGAATATTATATATAAACGAAAAAAAATCACTGGAAATGCATCTCTCCATGAGACGGATGCAAAGTTTACCCTAATTCTAATCCTACTTTTCTTTTTTGTAGAAATAACTGCTGGGAAATTTTGCTCATAGCAAAAAGTAGATGAGAATGAAGGGAATTTTGTTACCGAAATCTCTCTTAATTGTTTTAACACCTCCGAGTATACCAAAAGTCACAGGGTAATTTATTAGTTAGGATAGACCACTTTTTGTTCCAATAACAAATAAACCCTGAAATCTCAGTGCTTAGCACACCAAGTTTTATTTCGCACTTGTATCGAGTCCCATTCAGCCGGGGTGATTCTCCAGGGCTGTTCTTTCCATGCACTAATTCAGCCTCTGGGCAGCTTCTGCCTGGCGGCTCTACCATCTCCATGTGTGGCCCGGCCACTGTGGGCCCCGGGGGGAAGGCAGAGCATGAAGGTGACTTGCTGGCTCTTAAACACATGGCCTGGAAGTGACACACTCCCTTCTACTCCACATTGAGTGGAGTTAGTCAGTGGCTCCAAACTGCAGGTGGGCTGGAAATGTCTTCTCCTAAGAGAAAGGGGACTTTCTATCACTTAGCAATCAATCACCAGAAATTATCTGTAATAAAATGTCAGCTGACAATGCATTTGGGTGTTGCCTCATTTGGTAGACAGCAGGGAATTGAAGACTCCCGATTTATAAAATGATTTATTTCCCAGTTACTAGAGCACTTCACTTTCCCAGTTCTGACACTGATATTTAGAATTTTCCCTTTGTTTGGCACCTGGAAGTTTGTAGCCTCAGATAATGCCTGTACTAAAGATATGGGATGGATGTGACATGTGCCCATAAGAGAAGAGCCCCCTGACACACAGGCATCCTCAGGATGATCTGATTTTAATTTTTTTAATTTTTTAATTTATTATTATTATTTTTGGCCTTGCTGCAGCTTGCAGGATCTTAGTTCCCCAACCTGGGATTGAACCTGGACCTCGGCAGTGAGAGCGTCAAGTCCTAACCGCTGGACCGCCAGGGAATTAATTCCCAGGATGATCTGATTTTAGAAAGTGTGTAAGAAATCACCTGGAGACAGATGTCCTGAGGATTATACGTGCCTGCTTACCCTCTTGGAGACCTGTGTGCACCCTGAGAGGCACTCATAGCCCGATCTGAAGAGTGCTGCTTTGGGAGAGTGAGGACGTTGGGCATCCCAAATGTGTCAAAAGTTGAGGGCAAACTACAATTCACGGTTTAACCCGATGCCCTAAGATTTACCAAGGGTGAAATCAGGCTGAAATAAGTCACAGAGGGGAAAAGAAAGACAGACTGCGATGAGGAGAGATGGGAATTCCATGGAAAGAACATGAGTAGAAAACAAAAATAACCCAGTTTTGTCTTGTGGAGGTGGGAAGAGAATTGGGGCCTCATTATTTTTTAATCACTTTGTCGTTTTTTTCTCAAGTCTGGCTGAGAATCCCCAGCTGTGCTCTTCTCCTGAACCTCATTCACCACCGTTTATACATACATTGGGTTCGGAAACAAACTATTAGGACTGGCATTTTCATTCCTGTCTTGGAACTGAAACCATAAGAAGAAAACAAATCCCTAATGCAGATGGGGTCTATCAGTGGGATGGCTCCGTCACATTTTGCATGCAAGCTGCCCCAAGGGACATCTAAAAATTCTCATTTTCAAGGTGCATAGGATGCCTTCCTACATCTGTTTGCTTTCAGAACTTTCCAATGGGCTGTGGTTTCACTTTTGCCCCGGTAGGTGGATTTACGTATCTGTGTACTTAGTTTTAACTAAACTAACTCTCACAGGGTAGATAACTGGATACAAAAGTACACATGGGAAGAAATCACGGATGTGAGTTACTCACAAGTCTAGCACAAATGAGCGACACAGACACAAATGGCAACATTGACACCTGTGCTCTTCATCAGCCACGTTCCAGGACAAATGGTCCTCTGTAATCAGATGTTGGAAGAACTTGTCCAGAGAAAAACTATCAGGAAGACGAAGTAAAGTATGGATTTTCATTCACAAACTGTGTATTTGCTGTGAGACATGAACTAAAGATAGAATGAAACTTTCATGATTAACAAGATGCTGTTTATTTCTCACCTTTCAGTATTTCACCTTTTTGTATGATAGCTAAACACTCATACTTTATAAACAGCTCAGTATGCATATACCAGGGGTGAATGTCAAGGCTTCCTTACTGATGGTGTGCCTATAAAAAGGCTTCAGAGACCACAGCCTAGACTTAGCTCCTTCCATAACCAGCTCCGGGAGGTCTGGGCAGAGCATGTCTTATGCTTCATTACATACCCTACTTAGCAGGTCAACGCATGCTAAACGATTAAACTCATCATTCTACTGTAACGTACACTTCCTGCTTATGTTTCTGAAAATTCTGGCAGTAAAGTACCATTTACCCTATAAAGCCATAGCTGGATCTGAAATTGGTCATTTATAATATAGACACTGTCTCAGGACTGCTCTTTAATAACACTTCAAACCGTTCCTATGGCTTTGGCCATCCAATTCATGTCAAAGAAAAACTGAAAGGCTTTTATGCCTGGCCCTTCTCTCCCTATAATGTTAGAAGCATGAAGAAAATAAGACAGAAATTTATCCGGGCACACAAAAGCCATGTTTTACAGGGCAGTCCTCTTGGACGACTGCTCCTAGACATTATTCTCAGGAATTCACTTTCAACTACTAACCATACATGAGGTCTGCGGTTAAATTAGAATTATAGAGGACAAAAGAATGTTAAGTGGTCGTCAGAACTGAAAGCAAGGGTTTGCCAGCCTGAAGGAGGATCAGTTGAAATGATACCCCATCTGCAAATGTTGTTTGAGGAGCAGACATTAAAATGAGAGAGGCAAAAAAACGCAGGAAGGAGAGAGGCAGTCATTTCTTTTCTAATTTAAGCTTCATCTCCAGCAGAGAATCTCATTACGCTGGACATTCCGAAGATTGGGTCAGAGCTGATGATGTGTCTAAGGTATGTACAATGGCATTTAAACAATAATTAGTTAATCACTGTACAGAATTCTTCTCATCTTCAAAAGGAAACTCTCATTTACATATTAATTCAGTTTGGAAGACCTGATCCACACAAGTTAACTCAATGTAAAATCTTTAAAGTGAAAACCAAAAACAGGTTGACAGGTGTATAAAGCTTGCCTGAGTTTGACCTCAGAATGGAAATGTGTACTCTCAGGCGAATTCATCCCATTCTTTTTCTGGTGTGCAGCTGAGCCACGGGAGCCAGCGATGAAAAATTCATGCAGGGTGCTTCAGCAGTCCCACCTATGGCCTGAACATCTGCTGGCTTCACGTCACATTAAAACTTCAAAGTGAATCCACCCCTGCGATGGTGGCAAGCTTTCACTGGGAGCAGGAGAACGGATAGCTCAGAGCAGTCCTCTCCTTCCCGACAGGAAATACCTGGTAGAACATGCTGTAACTTACCCTCTTAACCACATAAAAGGGCGGGGGTGGGGGGAAGTTAAGGGATAATAATGCACAAAACAGCAGGCGGTACCATGACGGGGCTGCATTTCACTTCTAATTGTCATGCTTTTTAAAATTTTTCTTTATTTTTATCTCAACCGTCTTTATCTTTTGCTTCCCATAAGCTTCAAGTGCAGCCAGAATATTCAGCAGCTGAAAAGGTGGTGAGGTTTTGAACTCTCAAGTACACAGGTGTTTGGGAAAATCTGTCATCTCCTCCTGTCAGCTGGGGGATAGAGCATCACGCACTTTGATGTTTCGAGGCAAGGCTGGCCCTGGGTGCTACTCCACCTCGACACTAGGCTGTCCCTGCAGGAGGAACAGTTTATTATGACGACTGCAAACAAGAGGTGGGCCACGTAGCACTTTCCACTTTTAAATTAATTACAGTGCAATCCACCAGGAATTTAATTTCCAGTACCCTACCACCTTGATCGTATTCACTACAGAAATGTTCCCTACTTTATTCTCCTGATGCCAAGGGAAAATTTATCATTGTTAAATGATAATTGGCTGTAATATCTTTAGATTCTTCAGAATTGCTGGCTGGCAAGTTTTTTAAGTTTTTCATCAATCTTGTTTGGTGTTTTTACAAAGCCTACATTAGAAAAAAAAAAAAAGATGTCTAAGCCTGCAGAACACACTGCATCTTACTACCTGCATGAATAGGTCTTGAGAGTATCTAATTTCATAATAAATCTGGTGGGGTTGTGCACCCTCCATATTTCACAGCCTCACATGGTGCTGGCAGGGAAGTCCTGAACTGCAGTTTCCGCCCTTACAGCGTTCGTTGCAGTCCAGAAAGGAGCAAATTTAAACAATTAATTCTGGGGAATTCCCTAACAGTCCGGTGGTTAGGACTCGAGCCTCCACTCTCCACAGGGTGCAAGAGTTCAATCCCTGGTGGAGGAACTAACATCCCACAAACCAAGTAGCATGGCCGAAAAGATGAAAACATAAGTAAATAAAAATGAAAATAAATAAACAGGGACTTCCCTGGTGGCGCAGCGGTTAAGAATCCACCTGCCAGGGTTCGATCTCTGGTCCGGGAAGGTCCCACATGTCGCGGAGCAACTAAGCCCGTGCGCCACAATTACTGAGCCTGCGCCCTAGAGCCCGTGGGCCACAACTACTGAGCCCACGTGCCTAGAGCCCGTGCTCCACAACAAGAGAAGCCACCGCAATGAGAAGCCCGCACACCGCAACAAAGAGCAGCCCCCGCTCGCCGCAACTAGAGAAAGCCCACGCACAGCAACGAAGACCCAACGCAGCCAAAAATAAATAAATAAAATTTTTAAAAAGAGACTATTTAAAAAAATAAATAAATAATCAATTCTGGGGTTTTCTGCAGATTTATCAAGATTTCTGATCTTTAGAGGTTTTCAAAATAGAATTTTAGTGAGAAAATGCATGATTGGGTGCCCTTTAAATTTCAGGTAAATCTAACACATCAACAGTGAGGTTCACCCAAGAATTCAAATAAGGCCGTTTCCTCAACCTCCTTACTTGTCACATTTTACCTGGTCCCCATAAAAAGCAAAGAACACAGACGGGGACAGAATGCAGGTTTTCTCCTAAGATTTAAAATAAGTCCGTGCATACCATCAGCTTCTTTATATCTCACCTTCTACACATTTTACCCAGTGCCAATGAAAAGATAAAACTACACAAGGGAACGAAATGCAAGGCAGTTAATTATAATATTTATGAGCTGCTTCCAATATGCTTCTTGGTTAGAAACTGAAATTATTAAAAATTTACATATTCCAATTATCTAACGCATGGTATGGTGTTAGTACGGCAACTTACAAATTCACTGTATTCGTTTTATTTTCTACTGGCTTTGTAGAGTAGGCATGTAGGAAACTACTAGGTGCAGACTATTTCATACCTTCGTGATGTTAGCATCAAGTTAACCAGAATATTTGTGGAATTTTTTTCCCCCTCTTCTAATAGACTAAGGTCAATTTTTGTGTTTCTGACTCAGAATTCCACCAATTTGACCTATTATTATCCTGGTATGTATATTACAACTGAGTGCTGAATCAGATTTGCTAAACAGAATAAATGGCTCTAATTATAAAAGTTGGAAGTCATTAAAATTATCACAATATATTTAATAACAAAATCTCCATCTTTTATTTATTTTATTTATTAATACTGAAAAATCTCCATAAATCACATTCTTTTTCTACTATGATTCTTGATTCATAGGGTCCTTTAAATAGCAGTACAACATGCACTGGACTCTGTGAGCCCTACACCTAATCGATGGACACAACTCTCCAAAGTACCGCAAAGGCCCCGCTGATGGCCAGATCTGCACCGCCTGTGGTCTGGGGCTGAGGACTCAACTCCTAGAAATTAGGAGCTGGTGGCAGGGTGGTGGCCACCTAGGAGCACTTGCCGGGCAGGTGCGGGGCATGTGGGAGCACACACAGTTAATGCCCACCGTCTCCTGACCATGGTGCTGTTCACCCAGTAAACTCTGTTAGGCCTAAAGCAACTGTATCCCTCAAGGACCAGGAGAAGCAAACACTGCGGTCTATCCCGCATATGAAACAAAACTTTTCAAACTACCCGAAGGGGAAAGCCATTCTTTCAAGGTGGTTTTTAAAAACATGACACCTACCACTATACAGACAAATCCACTTAACTCACTCTTGTATGACATGATAATAATATTTTGAAATCTACCATGACCATTTCCCAACTGTATTTTCTCAACAGCATAATCACTGCATTTCATACCATGAAGCGTCACGCAGCAGACATTTGGTGGCATCTCTGAGATGCACCTTTTGCTCTCTTTTGGCTCCGAGTTCTTGCTTCTGGTCATGTCCCCCTTCTCCGGCAATCAACTCTTCCTAGTAGAATTTCTGGAGCCTTCTTTCAAAGGCCAAATATTTAAACTAAGTTGCCTCAAACCAAAACATCCTTAAATTAACTGAACATTTAACTGTGATGTGTGTGTAGTTTCTTCATGATCTGGGCTTTTAGATACTCTTAAGATATACTCCTAATTTTAACACAACTTAGTATATATATTTTCTCAAAGATTTTTTTTTTTCATTAAAGTAAAAGAAACATAACCTGTGGCCTAATCGAGTCTCAAGTTTCATGGATACAACTCCTTATAAGCCAAAAGATGTTTTGTTGTTGTTAAAAACCATACACATTAGCAGAGTACAAAAGCAAAAATGTTATTTCAAATTCCCCCAAACAAATAAGATCCTGCATTTAGAATTACTGGTCAGATTCACATTTTCTGCCTATCAGTTCAAAGAAAGCAACTATAGACATTGGATCAATACTGAACCGTAACCACTAACCCAGAGAGGTAAGATTTATTGAAAAATGCCCCATGAGATGGTGGTTATTAATTAAATCCAGAATTCACTGCTTTCACAATGACCATGTGGGATTTTGTCACTCACCTGCTATGCTCAGGTGAATGAGCGGGCTGGTCTTGTTCTCCCCGTTCCTCTCGTTGACAGCCTGCACGTAGTAAGCCCCTGCGTCGCTGGCTGTCGCTGCCAGGATCACCAGCTGGTTCTCCAGCGTGATGGCTCTGCGTCAGAGAAGAGAAGAGACAGTGTCAAGGCTGGTCCATGGAGCTCCGTATTTGTAAGACAGATTAATTTACCAGGCCGACCATAAGGGAATGTCCAGAGTTGTTATTGTTGTTGTTGTTGTTTTAAAGGTTAAAAAAAGATCTGGAAGGACAAAAACAAATCCCCAGGCCAACCTGAGGAAAGAGGTGGTGGCTGAGCCTGCTGAGGTCCAATGCTGCGCTGGCCTCTGCCAGGGGCCTGGGAGCCCCAGGCGCCATGTCCGTACCAACTCTGGTTGTGCAGAAGATGGCCTTTTGGAACATACACATCCAGAGTTTGTTGCAACTCAAAGGTTCCTCTGGGAATTCGTAACAAGACAGGTTAGAAGAAACTCTGGAAGAGCTAGCCTTTTTCTTTCAGGCAGGGCTCTGTGATCACACTGGACCACCAAACCCTGGACCCGGGGTGACGAAATTTATTGTGATTTCTCCACTCCCAGGGAGCCTCATTAGAGATTTTGTACATCTATTTATAGACTAACGGGTAGAAGAAAATTTGTTACTGGGCACAGTGCTGACCCCTTCAACTCAATTTCCCCATAATTACTAACCCCAGGGCTGCATATTCTCCACCTCTGCTATCTCCCCACGCCCTCAGGTGCAGACCAACAGTCTAGGTGATCATCCCTGAACCCTTCTCATATACTCCAATTCTACTGTGTAAAGGAATCTCTGAGACACATTTGGCCCACCCTCCTTCTCTTAAGAAATGAGAAAACAGAGGATCAGAGAGGTTAAGTTGTTTCTCCAAGGTAAAACAGCAAGGTAACAATACCAGAGGGAGGACTAGGTCTTCTCACATGGAGACTGGTGCTCTGCCAACCACACCATACACAGACTCTCGCCCTTACTTATTTAAAAGCAGCAGCAGAAGAAAAACAACCAAGACACCAATTCCATAAAAATCCAAACAGTCTTTCAGTAAATGGGCGCCCCAGTATCCTTTGCTCATGTTATAGTTCTATATTCTTTTTACTAGTTAAGGAGGTTGGGGGGTAGAACCTGCTAAAAATCAAAAACACAAAAAACAAAGGTAAGTGATCTTCTCCTTGGCTGGTGAAGTGCACTTTGAGGGTCAGACACATTCTGAGCACCAAACTGTCATTTAGCCTACACTCGGATGCTCAAAACACTAGGAAACTCCTGGGACCCTGGAGTCCCACAACTGCGTCACGCTACGGATGAATAGTTTTATTTGTTCATTTTTAATGCTAGATAGTCATAACCCTTCTAGAGTCAGCTAAACTAAGATCTCTATTCTAGTAACATAAAAAAACATGCAGGGTGTAAAACCGGGGCCTCGGACGTAAACTGGGTGCCTCAGACGTAAAACTGGAGTCACTGATGTAAATCCGTGACCTCGGACGTGAATCCGGGACACAGATGCCTGTCAAGCCCAGGCGGAGTCCATGGAGCACTGGGTGGTGCGGGTGGCACAGATGGCCCAGCTCTGACCCTGAGGACACCAGTCCGCCACTCTGCCCCTCCGGCAGCTCTGGGTCCCCATCGCCACACACCAGCCAGGTGGTTCCAGGGATCTGGATGTCCGTGTCTTTGGCGGACCATTACTTCGCCTGCCACATGCTTGTGGGATCCTGGTTCCCAGGCCAGAGGTCGGGCCCGAGCTCCTGTGGTGGGAGCTCCAAGTCCAAACTGCTGGACTAACAGAGAACCTCAGACCCCAGGGAATATCAATCGGAGTGAGGCTTCCCAGAGGTCCTCCTCTCAGCACCAAGATACAGCTCTATCCAACTGCCTGCAAACTCCACTGCTGGATGTCTCAGGCCAAACAACCAGTAAGACAGGAATATAGCACCATCCATCAAAAAAAAAAAAAAAATGAAACAACAAAAAATTATGTTACAGATGAAGGAGCAAGGTAAAAACCTACAAGACCAAATAAATGAAGATGAAATAGGCAACCTACCTGAAAAAGAATTCAGAGTAATGATAGTAAAGATGATCCAAAATCTCGGAAACAGAATGGAGAAAATACAAGAAACATTTAGCAAGGATCTAGAAGAACTAAAGAGCAAACGAACAGTGATGAACAACACAATTACTGAAATTAAAAATACTCTAGAAGGAATCAATAACAGAATAACTGAGGCAGAAGAACAGAGAAGTGAGCTGGAAGATAAAAATCGCGGAAATAACTGCCAGGGAGCAGAATAAAGAAAAAAGAATGAAGAGAACTGAGGACAGCCTCAGACCCTCTGGGACATTAAACACACCAACATTCGAATTATAGGGGTCCCAGAAGAGGAAGAGAAAAAGAAAGGGTTTGAGAAAATATTTGAAGAGATTAGAGTCGAAAACTTCCCTAACACGGGAAAGGAAACAGTCAATCAAGTCAAGGAAGCACAGAGAGTACCGTACAGGATAAACCCAAAGAGAAACATGCCGAGACACATTAATAATCAAACTATCAAAAATAAAATACAAGGAAAAAATATTAAAAGCAGCAAGGGAAAAGCAACAAATAACATAAGGTTAACAGCTGATTTTTCAGCAGAAACTCTGCAAGCCAGAAGGGAGTGGCAGGACATATTTAAAGTGATGAAAGGGAAAAACCTACAACCAAGATTACTCTACCCAGCAAGGATCTCATTCACATTCGATGGAGAAATTAAAACCTTTATAGATAAGCAAAAATTAAGAGAATCCAGCACCACCAAACCAGCTTTACAACAAATGCTAAGGGAAGGAAACTCAAGAGAAGGAAAAGACCTACAAAACAAAGCCAAAACAGTTAAAAAATGGTAATAGGAACGTACATATTGACAATTACCTTAAATGTAAATGGATTAAATACTCCAACCAAAAGACACAGACTGTCTGAATGGATACAAAAACAAGACCTGTCCATATGCTGTCTACAAGAGACCCACTTCAGACCTAGGGACACATACAGACTGAAAGTGAGGGGAGGGAAAAAGATATTCCATGCAAATGGAAATCAAAAGAAAGCTGAAGAAGCAATTCTCATATCAGGCAAAATAGACTTTAAAATAAAGACTATTACAAGAGACAAAGAAGAACCCTACATAATGATCAAGGGATCAATCCAAGAAGAAGATATAACAATTGTAAATATTTATGCACCCAACACAGGAGCACCTCAATACATAAGGCAAATGCTAACAGCCATAAAAGGGGAAATCAACAGTAACACAATAATAGTCAGGGACTTTAACAGCCCACATCCACCACTGAACAGATCATCCAAAATGAAAATAAAGAAGGAAACACAAGCTTTAAATGACACATTAAACAAGATGGACTTAATTGATATTTTTAGGACATTCCATCCAAAAACAATAGAATACACTTTCTTCTCAAGTGCTCATGGAACACTGTCCAGGATAGACCATATCTTGGGTCACAAATCAAGCCTTGGTAAATTTAAGAAAATTGAAATCGTATCAAGTATCTTTTCCGACCACAATGCTATGAGACTAGATATCAATTACAGGAAAAAAACTGTAAAAAATACAAACACATGGAGGCTAAACAATACACTACTCAATAACGAAGTGATCACTGAAGAAATCAAAGAGGAAATCAAAAACTACCTAGAAACAAATGACAATGAAAACACAACGATCCAAAACCTATGGGATGCAGCAGTTCTAAGACGGAAGTTTATAGCAATACAATCCTACCTCAAGAAACAAGAAAAATTCTCAAAAAAAACAACGTAACCTTACACCTAAAGCAATTATAGAAAGAACAACAACAACCCCCCCCCCCCAAAGTTAACAGAAGGAAAGAAATCATAAAGATCAGATCAGAAATAAATGAAAAAGAAATGAAGGAAATGATAGCAAAGATCAATAAAACTAAAAGCTTGTTGCTTGAGAAGATAAACAAAATTGATAAACCTTTAGCCAGACTCATCAAGAAAAAAAGGGAGAAGACTCCAATCAACAGAATTAGAAATGAAAAAGGAGGGGCTTCCCTGGTGGCACAGTGTTGAGAGTACGCCTGCCAATGCAGGGGTCACGGGTTCGTGCCCCGGTCCAGGAAGATCCCACATGCCGCAGAGCAGCTGGGCCCATGAGCCATGGCCGCTGAGCCTGCACGTTCAGAGCCTGTGCTCTGCAACGGGAGAGGCCATAACAGTGAGAGGCCTGCGTACCACAAAAACAAAAACAAAAGAAATGAAAAAGGAGAAGTAACAACTGACACTGAAGAAATACAAAGGAGAGAATACTACAAGCAACTATATGCCAATAAAATGGACAACCTGGAAGAAATGGACAAATTCCTAGAAAAGCACAACCTTCTGAGACTGAACCAGGAAGAAACAGAAAATATAAGCAGACCAATCACAAGTGCTGAAATTGAAACTGTAATTAAAAATCTTCCAACAAGCCAAAGCCCAGGACCAGATGTCTTCACAGGTGAATTCTATCAAACATTTAGAGAAGAGCTAACATCTATCCTTCTCAAGCTCTTCCAAAATACAGCAGAGGGAGGAACACTGCCAAACTTATTCTACGAGGCCACCATCACCCTGATACCAAAACCAGACAAAGATGTCACAAAAAAAGAAATTATAGGCCAATATCTCTGATGAACATAGATGCAAAAATCCTCAACAAAGTACTAGCAAACAGAATCCAACAGCATATTAAAAGGATCATACATCATGATCAAGTGGGGTTTATCCCAGAAATGCAAGGATTCTTCAATATACACAAATCAATCAATGTGATACACCATATTAACAAATCGAAGGATAAAAACCATATCATCATCTCAATAGATGGAGAAAAAGCTTTAAAAAAAATTCAACACCCATTTATGATAAAAACTCTCCAGAAAGTAGGCATGGAGGGAACCTACCTCAACATAATAAAGGCCATATACAACAAACCCACAGCCAACATCATTCTCAATGGTGAAAAACTGAAACCGTTTCCTCTAAGATCAGGAAAAAGACAAGGCTGCCCACTCTCACCACTATTATTCAACATAGTTTTGGAAGTTTTAGCCACAGCAATCAGAGATGAAAAAGAAATAAAAGGAATCCAAATCGGAAAAGAAGAAGTAAAGCTGTCACTGTTTGCAGATGACATGATACTATATACAGAGAATCCTAAAGGTGCTACCAGAAAACTACTAGAGCTAATCAATGAATTTGGTAGAGTAGCAGGATACAACATTAATGCACAGAAATCTCTTGCATTCCTATACACTAATTATGAAAAATTTGAAAGAGAAATTAAGGAAACACTCCCATTTACCATTGCAACAAAAAGCATAAAATACCGAACCTACCTATGAAGGAGACAAAAGACCTGTATGCAGAAAACTATAAGACACTGATGAAAGAAATTAATGATACAGACAGATGGAGAGATATACCATGTTCTTGGATTCGAAGAATCAACACTGCGAAAATGACTATGCTACCCAAAGCAATGTACAGATTCAATGTAATCCCTATCAAATTACCAATGGCATTTTTCACAGAACTAGAACAAAAAATTTCACAATTTGTATGGAAACACAAAAGACCCCGAATAGCCAAAGCAATCTTGAGAACGAAAAACGGAGCTGGAGGAATCAGGCTCCCTGACTTCAGACTATACTACAAAGCTACAGTAATCAAGACAGTATGGTACTGGCACAAAAACAGAAATATAGATCAATGCAACAGGATAGAAAGCCCAGAGATAAACCCATGCACATATGGTCCCCTTATCTTTGATAAAGGAGGCAAGAGTATACAATGGAGAAAAGACACCCTCTTCAATAAGTGGTGTTGGGAAAACTGGACAGCTACATGTAAAAAAATAAAATTAGATCACTTCCTACCACCATACACAAAAATACACTCAAAATGGATTAAAGATCGAAATGTAAGGCCAAAGACTATAAAACTCTTAGAGGAAAACATAGGCAGAACACTCTATGACATAAATCACAGCAAGATCGTTTTGACCCACCTCCTAGAGAAATGGAAATAAAAACAAAAATAAACAAATAAGACCTAATGAAACTGGAAAACTTTTGCACAACAAAGGAAACCATAACAAAAGACGAAAGGACAACCCTCAGAATGGGAGAAAATATTTGCAAACGAAGCAATTGACAAAGGATTAATCTCCAAAATATACAAGCAGCTCATGCAGCTTAATATCAAAGAAACAGACAACCCAATCCAAAAATGGGCAGAAGACCTAAATTGACATTTCTCCAAAGAAGATATACAGATGGCCAACAAACACATGAAAAGATGCTCAATGTCACTGATCATTAGAGAAATGCAAATCAAAACTACAATGAGGTATCACTGCACACTGGTCAGAATGGCCATCATCAAAAAATCTACAAACAATAAATTCTGGAGAGGGTGTGGAGAAAAGGGAACCCTCTTGCACTGTTGGTGGGAATGTAAATTGATACAGCCACTAAGGAGAATAGTAAGGAGGTTCCTTAAGAAATTAAAAATAGAGCTATCACATGACCCAGCAATCCCACTACTGGGCATATACCCTGAGAAAACCATAATTCAAAAAGAGTCATGTACCACAATGTTCACTGCAACACTATTTACAATAGCCAGGACATGGAAGCAACCTAAGTGTCCATCGACAGATGAAATGTATAAAGAAGATGTGGCACATATATACAATGGAATATTACTCAGCCCCTAAAAAGAAACGAAATTGAGTTATTTGTAGTGAGCTGGATGGACCCAGAGTCTGTCATACTGAGTGAAGTAAGTCAGAAAGAGAAAAACAAATACTGTATGCTAACACATATATATGGAATCTAAAAAAATGAAAAAAATGGTTCCGATGAACGTAAGGGCAGGACAGGAATAAAGACACAGACATAGAGAATGAACTTGAGGACACGGAGAGGGGGCAGGGTTAACTGGGACGAAGTGAGAGAGTGGCATGGACATATATACACTACCAAATGTAAAATAGATAGCTATTGGCAGCAGCTGCATAGCACAGGGAGATCAGCTCAGTGCTTGTGACCACCTGGAGGTGTGGGATTAGGAGGGTGGGAGGAGACGGAAGAGGGAGGGCACATGGGGACATGTGTATGCATATAGCTGATTAACTTTGTTATACAGCAGAAACTAACACAACATTGTAAAGCATTTAAACTCCAATAAAAATGTTTTAAAAAACATGCAAAATAAATAACTTCCCATGAGAAATTTTAGCATAATAAAACTTTTTGTTCCTGCTACCTCCTAAAACCTTTTTCAAAACCTCTTGATTTTCAGACATTTTATAAGATTATCTTAAGAAGTTACTGCTTATTCAGGGTTCCCTCAGGATACATTACATTTTGAGGTCTCTAGGACTAACTTACCTCATTTCTCATTTAAGAAAATTTCCCTATTAAGAAGTTTTCAATTTTTAGCTCCATAAAAATATTTCAAAAAAGGTTTACTATAATTATTTATGATTCCTTTATAGATTCCTTTATAGAACCATAGAAATTGTTCCATTTTATTTTAGTATATGTTATACTGGCACCTAAAGATAAATATGAATATTTATTACACATGAAGTTACACATTTAATAGTATAATTTAAAAACTGAATATATCATAACTTTTTCCTTTAACATCTGATTTTTGCCACACTAATTTCCAATATGCCTATTATTCCTCAGAATTATTCTCCAAAAAGTCCATTAATTCTCTGTATTATTTATGACGTTGTTTCAAGGGTATTGAAAATTAAAAAGTACACAAAGAATAGAAATATTAAAGTTTACATCTGTTATAATTTATAGATTTAAGCTCATTTTTTCTTTTAAATTTCAGTAGTAAAGTCAAAAGTCATGAAGAAAAACCTATCTATTGCCAAAAAGAACACCACAGAAATGCCGAAACTTTAGAGAACATTAGATTAATGAGGATCAATTCCCCAGAAGACTTTATTCTTTTTTCCTATCCATCTCTTTCTCAACAGCGCATTTCTACAAAAGAAACAGATTTTCTTAATGAAAACTAAAATATCTAAAAACATTCATCAAATTCAAATTTCTGGTGATTGTTATAATGCTTAAGAAGGACAAGTTTTAACGATAATGAAGTAGGTACCAAGCAGTGTGTAAACAAAAGGAGGGGGAAGGACAGAATTTTGAGAATCAGTACAAATTAGACCACAGCCTGAATGTAATGATGAGAAGTAAGCTAAGAGAGCCTTTAAGACGACCCTTCTATTTGTTCATAAAATATTCAGTGATAACTTTAGGTTACTACGTTGGGGCTGACTTCCAACGTCCACTCCACATTCCACCCTTTGACAGCAGCACTGTGGTGTGAGAACTGACCCCACCTGGGGGTCAAGGTTATCCAATCCCCCCTGCCAGTGACTAACAGAGGAAACAAGGCTTAAGCCAGGCAGCCTACAGCATATACCTGGGGACTGTCATTGGTCTGGGGTGGCCACACCTAAGTTAGTTCATCAGATCAATGGGCAGGATCTCCATCCCACGGCTGGGGCTCAGGCTTTTTCTCCCTCCACTAGATGTGAACAAGGAAGCTGTTGCCCCAGATGTTCAAGGTGACAACTTTATGGCTGTGAGGGGAACAACCGCTGACAATGTTAGTGGCAGGACAAAGAGGATGGAAAGCACCCAGGTCCTTGATCTTGAGAAGCTGGTGGGATCAGTGAACTGTCCTGCAGGCCTTCTAGTCTCTGGACTTCTCATTTCACGAGGTAATGTACTTTACTAGTGCTTAAACTTGTTAAGTTAGGGCTTCTGTTACTAGAAGTGAAATACATCCTGATACAGATTCAAAACAGCATACACAATAGCATCAATTTAGGGTAAAAAAAAAAACCCCAAAGAAAACCTAAAACGTGTATACTCTGTGCATAGAAAAATAATCCCATATATCAGTCTATCTATATGTATACATGAAATGTTAACAGTGGCCAGCTCTGAGTAGAAAGATTCCAAGTTATTTTCTTTCAATTTCTGTTTTTTAAAATGTTTTCCCAATTTTTCCATAAGAAATATCACTTTAGTTATCCAACAAAAAATTTTCAAATTGAATGCAAGGGTATGCTAAGTAATTATGGTAGCAAAGTTTAATAATTTGTCCGTATTATGAACTACGTTGCTTTTACTATAATGTAATTCCAAAGTACTAATTTAAAACTTACACTGATTTTATAGGAAAATTACACTATTAAGCCAGAGATTTTCTTTTAACTTTATTAAAATAACTGTATGTATGGTTTTATGTAAAATTATTTCCTTAGTATTTCCCATCTTAATTCTACATTTCAAAATGAAATCTTATAATTCTAACTTCTAATTCCATGGAATAATAATAAAGAAAATTAAAAAAAAAAAAGTGAAAACACTTAGTCCAGTATGGGTGAAATGTGCTGCAGCTCAGGAAACCAGAATGCTGGATCAATAAAGAGGAAGTTAGAGGGTTACCAGCTACGGACTGTGAGCGCAGCGGGGGGTTCATGTGGCCAGTTGCCCTTAATAGTAGGGACCAAGGAAACACTGCCGTTCTACAGAAGAAGACTCGTTCGAATGGACATTCTCTAAGTGCTTTGGGTTAACACTTGATTCTCCCAGCACTTTCTTGAGGCAGTGGGCTAAATAAGAACTTTCAGAAAAGATGAAACCTCCTAGGAGCTACTGGGGGTCTTTGACCATCAGCACTGATCAAAAACACCTGTGGGGGAAAAGACCCCTGGGAGCTGGGCTCCTACCCCCAAAGCTTAAGCATTTCGTGTACAGGGCTTGGGGGAGGGGAGTGGGCACCCAGCTGGGATATGGTCAAGCATGCTTCCCCCAACACTAGCCAACACTGAGGAGACGAGGCATTCCCCGTACCATACAGAGCATCTACTTTCAGAGCTGTGACACTGACATATGAATTCTTGAAGCACCAGATTTACGGTTGATGAAAACAGCCCAGGGTATGCCTGCTCAGACGATGAAGGGAAAGTCAAGGTATATGTTCCCTTGGATTGCCATGGGGACAGGACCAAATAATTGTATTCACTATTTAGCAACTATCTGCATCCCCAGGCCTGACTTGAGTGGAGGGAATACAACCTGAAACCAGGTACACACCGCCCATGTTCCATGGCGCTTAGATGTGATATGTTTACAAACCATGAGAAGTAACAGGAAATAGTAACTTCCCTTTAAGAGCAGTTTTGGGCCCAAAGGGAGGAGTTCCAGGGGGTACCACCCAGAATTTCCATGATGTACATCAAAACTTTCAATGTAACCCGTCCTTCTGCTTTCATAAAAAAATAAAGTGTCTTTGGTATTTAATCTTTGACACTTTTTAAAAAAGTTTTTATTTATTTATTTATTTTTGGCTGTGTTGGGTCTTAGTTGCTGCACAGGCTTTCTCTAGTTGCCGCGAGCGGGGGCTACTCTTCGTTGTGGTGTGCGGGCTTCTCATTGCGGGGGCTTCTCTCGTTGCAGAGCACGGGCTCTAGGAGCACGGGCTTCAGTAGCTGTGGCTCACGGGCTCAGTAGTTGTGGCTCGTGGGCTCTGGAGCACAGGCTCAGTAGTTGTGGCGCACGGGCTTAGCTGCTCCGCGGCATGTGGGACCTTCCCAGACCAGGGCTCGAGCCCATGTGCCCACCATTGGCAGGTGGATTCTCAACCACTGTGCCACCAGGGAAGTCCTGATCTGTGACACTTTTAACACACAGCAGAATGGTAATACAAACATTGATACATATATTATGATGAAAATTCGGTAAAGGGTTCAGTAGAATAAGAACTTTGCCCATAAAATATAAAAGTATAATTTGGGTCTGTGGTTTTACTATTACAAATGTTAAAGCAGCATTTGATTAGTTTGAATTTTCATTTCATTACATCTTTAAAAAAATCAGAGTGCAGAAAAATGCAGAACATTAGTTCTTAAGCCCTTAAAAATAAAAACAAAACATTTAAAATATTCCCCATTTTAATTAAACAACTTTTTAATGGGTTGGTTCTGAGGTTTAGTGCTCTGAGGATAATCAGGATCTCAGGCCTCGCAGTTTAATAGCAAAGGTCAAAGCAGACAACTTCAAAATTGATGAGCTTCCCTTACTTGTGCAATTACGAGATCTAAAATTGCTTCCCAGTAGTTCTGGCCATAATGAGTCTCTGAATACTCGATAAATGTTAAGGCACCGGAATGACATGTTTACTTAGTCAAGAAGTAAACACTTGTTGCTGACCATTTGTTCTGGGTGCAAGAAGAACATTTTATTTATTTATCTATCATCTATCTATCTATCTGTTTATTTATTTTTGGCTGCATTGGGTCTTCATTGCTGTGCGCGGGCTTTCTCTAGTTGCGGCGAGCAGGGGCTACTCTTTGTCGCGTTGCGCGGGCTTCTCATTGCGGTGGCTTCTCTTGTTGCGGAGCATGGGCTCTAGGCATGGCGGGCTTCAGTAGTTGTGGCTCGTGGGCTCAGTAGTTTTGGCTCACAGGCTCTAGAGCACAGGTTCAGTAGTTATGGTGCACGGGCTTAGCTGCTCCATGGCATGTGAGATCTTCCTGGACCAGGCCTCGAACCCGTGTCCCCTGCATTGGCAGCCGGATTGAACCACTGCGCCACCAGGGAAGCCCGAGAAGAACACTTTAAAAGCAAGTGAAGAAGGGCGCCCTGGTGGCGCAGTGGTTGGGAGTCCGCCTGCCGATGCAGGGGACGCGGGTTCGTGCCCCGGTCCGGGAAGATCCCACATGCCGCGGAGTGGCTGGGCCCGTGAGCCACGGCCGCTGAGCCTGCGCGTCCGGAGCCTGTGCTCCGCAACGGGAGAGGCCACGACAGGAGTCAGAACCTGGGAGATGTCTGAAGGTGCTGGGCGGCCGTGGAGGAGGGGCCAGAGCCAAGGGGTGCAGGTGCCCCAGGAGGCTGCAAAAGGCCAGGAAACAGGTTCTCCCCGCACCTTCCAGAAAACACAGCCCTACTGACACCTTGGTTTTAGCCTAGTGAGACCAATTTCGGACTTCTGACACCCAGCCAGAACTGTAAGGTAGCAAATCTGTGTTAAGTCACTATGTTTGTGGTAATATATTATAGCAATAATGGAAAACTAAGACTCCTGGAAAACGTCAGTTTTCTGGGCTCCAGTTTCTTCACCTCTGAAATGAGAGACTCCCTACCTAGCTCACAGAGTTGTGTGTACTGAAGAAACTCAGTGGAAGGTGTGTATATGTGCTAAGCATAGGGCCTGACACTGTAAATGTTCAGCAATGATGCACTTCCAAATAGGACGCAAATTCAAATTTATGGCAAAACTGATTCAGAGCTTCCTCTGACAGACTCTTGGCAGCATTTATTCATTTATTTGTGATAAGAATAAAAGAGAAGATTTGTAATCAAAAGCATTCATAATCTTCCTGTTCCTGTACTTTGGGGCCCTAGTGAGCAGTCTGGGGTAACAGCAGAGATCGAGGAAGGAGGAGGGCCTCGGCGACTCACACTGAGAAGAGAAACTGAAATCCAGAGCTGACCCAGAGAGGAAGGGGAGGGGTGAAGAGGCCAGGCTGGCTACGAGGAGGGAGGATGTGAAGTGATGACTGCGGTTCATCTGAATTTTGTAATTCTTGGAGAGACTCGTAGTGACTTCAATTGCTTTCACAATATTTCTTTTTTGGGTGGGCTGTATTATATTTTTTGGCTCTGCCATCAAGCAGGGATAGCAGAAGATATGTTTCATTCGCGTGTTCATTCATTTGCTCATTCATTCATTTAACCATGTGACAAACAACTATTGAGTCCTTACTGGGAAGTGTTCTGACAGATCAGAGAGTATAAAGGGGGGGTTCATCGGGCTCCACACTCCAGCAGGGGCTGTGTGGTCAGGCGTCTATCACAATGGCTTAAAGTGCTGGCTCCAACCCTAACACCAGACTGTGGTCTCTAAATGCTGTCTCCACAAAAAGGAACCAGGGCCTTTTGGAGAAATGATTAATTATGGGTCTGGGGCAGGAAATGTACAAGATGAGCCTTGAACATCTGGTATCACATAGGGAGGAAACAATCAATGACAAGGTCACATCAAAAGGACTCAGGAATCAACCTGAGAAAGCTCCCACTGCACTAAAAGGGCACAATTTGGCATCAATAAGATGTCACACAAATCAGAAAAAAAGAAATAAACTGTCTCAACCTCCAGATAGCATAGTCTCCATAGAAAATACCGAGAAATCTACCAAAAACAAACCCCCGAACAACTCATGGAACTAGTAAGTGAGTTCTGCAAAGGTTTCAGGATACAAGATAGGTATACAAACACCAACTGTATTTCTATATAGCAGCAACAAGCATGCAAAAATCAAAATTAAAAATACAATACCATTTATAATGGCTCAACAGAAATACTCAGGTGAAAATGGAAACAGGATTCCTATGTGAAAAACTACAAAAAACACCGAAGAAAGAAAACAAAACTCTAAATAAATGAAAAGACATACCGAGTTCATAGACTGGAAAACTCAACAAACTAAAGATTTTAGTGTTCTCCAAACAGGTCTATAGATTTAACATGATTCCTATCAAAATCCCAGAACTATTTTTTGTGGATGTAGGAAAGATATTTTTAAAATTAATATGGAAGGTAAAGAAATTAGAACGGTTAAAACAATTTCAAAAAAGTATGAAGGATCCCTCTACCTGATGTTACGACTTACTATATAACACAGTTATCAGAACAGTGTGGTATTGACAGATGAAAAGACACATAGATCAAGAGGATACAGACAGGGGCACCACGTGCAAAGGCCCTGGGAGGGGACAGGCGTGTTGTGTTACCACACGGCAAAGGAAGCCATGAAGGCAGGAGCAGACACAGCTAGGAGACAGGGAAGGAGACGCGATGGGAGTAGCCATGTTGTCTGGAACTTGGCAGACCTTCCTTACTCAGGAAAGCTTATCAATGGGAAGGGCCTGCAGTTTATTGCTCTGAGGCCCTTCTTTCTCCTTTGGTCAAGCTTGGTGACCAGAGCCTCAGGGTTGAGGAGGAAGGAGGAAGGAGACGGGGATACTGATGACACACTGACAATGCACAGTGGGAATAAATAAGCTATATAGATGTAGCTCCAAGAACTCAAATGCAGAGCTGAGGCCAGTCAGGGAATTTTGCAAAGAAGGATGAAACAACTCAGTGGATGCTAAGGATCAGGGAACAGGAATTTATGCTTTTAATTAGAACCTTGCAGTGATACTGAGACGAGAATAAATTACATACCCTATTCTCTAAAATAAAAGTAGAGACGTTTTAGAAAAGTTTTCATTAAAGCTACCACAGTGTAAAAAGCAAAAAACAAAAAACAAACAAACAAAAAAGGTTATGGTGATAAAATATTACTTCAAGCTATAAAAAATAACCTGTTACATGAAATAGCTAATTACATAATAATGTCTCATAAATGAAATAGTAATGTGTCTTATATTATCTTCTGCATCTCTGTCTTCCTTTGCTCAAAAACAGTCAGCTTGGTATGGCTAGTTTAACTGTGCTTTGGGATGTGGTAGTAAAGTAAAAGGAACTTGCTAAAAACTAGATTGCGTTGTGCAAATATCTGACTTTGGGACATTTCAGTTAGTTAAGAACAAAGCGGTCAGTTGATACGAAAAGAAAGCTAAAGGGCGTTAGCTCAACGAGAACCAAGAATTCTGACAGTAACAACGCTGCCAAACCAAGAACGAACCGGGCTGGCCTCTGCTGGGATAGCCAGGATTCTGACACGCCTGTGCAGGTCTGTCAGGTAACTCAAATGGTACAAAGGACTCTTCTCTTTTGATGCAGGAATAGGGCGATCGGTATGTAGGAAAGACACACATGAAAAACTGAATGCTGTTGTACTTTTTGAGTCATTTGGGATGTGAAGAAAACTACAAGTATAGTGAAGAGCACATCAATACAGCTAGAAATTGTCCTTGATGAATTTTATACACACACACACACACACACACACACACACACACACACACACACACACACACAATGTCATTATCCAAATATGAAGAGATTTAAAGCAATAAGAGAATAGAATTGCTTCATTCCCTTCTAAGATTAGACAGACAGGCTAGAAGTTTTCTAATAGAGTCCACTAGGCTATAAAGTAGAAGGCCTGATCAACTGAAAGGTTGGGGACGGGGTGCTAAACAAGAAACATCTGGTTTTTATTGTATATATTTGAAGGTTACAATAAATCCTGTGCAGGGACCTAAATAGTTACATAGTTCTGGAAAGGTATATTGTTCCATCACATCCAGACAAGAAACCAAACCTAACCTAGAAAAGGAAGAAAGTGTAGAATTAACTAGGAAAAAAAAAAAAAAAAAGAACCAAGCATCCAGGTTATAGTAACTTGGTAAAGTAAATTTTAAAACAAATATACCAAAAGCAAAGAATTCCAAATTTTCCATTTTGAAGAACGTGTAAACTCAGGCAAGGGTAGAGAGAAATTCAGGGTCCGTATCTGTCAATTTCAGAATAAATGGTATCTAACATATTCATATGCCATCAGCATGGAGAAGCCAGAGGCAGTCTCAAGCGAATACGGTGACTAGGAAAACGGAGAGGGATGCCGCACTTCCACGTAAGAGAATTACTGGGTCCTAAAGATAAAACATTTCTTTCCAGGTTTAGTTGTAAAGTTTAACAAAATTCTAAAGAACACCCCAATTGTACCTTCTGAAAATGGAAAATAGCTAAAATTAGTGAGCAAAACCTTAGAAGAAACAGGGTATTTGTAAAACCTCAAAGTGTCTACCCAAAATACTTATCAATTTTTTGTGGTGGTTTTAACTTATGTCCACTAATCCTTTGATTCTCTTCTCTCCAGTAGGTGAAGCTTACTCTTCTCTTGGGTGTGGGCTAGGCTGTAATTGGCCTCTAAGAACAGAACAAGGAAAAGGAAATATCCTAACTTCCCAGTGGACAAACCCGCTGACACCACCTTAACCAACTGACCAAGACTAATGTCACCTCGTGACTGATGTTGACATTACGAGGCCCTGATAGGATGAGGAGAAGTTCACCTCCCTGGGATTTCCCCCCCCCGCAAATCTATAACCCCAACCTAATCATGAGAAAACATCAGACAAGCCCAAATTTCGGGGCACTTTACAAAACAAGTAACCAGGGCTCTTCAAGAGTGTAGAGGTCATGAAACACAAGGAAAGACTGAGAAACCGTCAGAGGTTGCAGGAGACTAAGGAGATGTGACGGGTAAATGAAATGTGGGGTCCTGGAGCAGAAAAAGGGCATTAGGAGAAAAGCTGGGAAAATGTGAATAAAGTCTCTAGCTTAGTAAACAGCACTGAAGCAATATTAATTTCTTAGTTTTGATAAATGTACTGTGGTCATACGAGACGTTAACACTTGGGGAAGCTGAGTGACGGGAACACCGGCACACTCTTACAACTCTTTCACAACTCTGAAGTTATTCCTAAATACAAAGTGTTCTAAAAAGAAATTGGACAAAAACAACAACAAGAAGTTGACATCTGTACTGAACAGAGAGCCTCAAGACAGACCATGGAATACATATGATTAATATGAAATAAAAGGAGAGCTATAAATCATAGGACAGGAAGGGATAATTCAACAGAACATCAGGGAAATATTGGCTAGCCTGTCAGAAAAAAAAAAAAAAAATTTAGATCCTTATTGCATGCCACACAGCAATATAAAATTCCAATGAGATTCTCCAATGGAAAAGACTATAAATTATGACAAACACACATGGGACATCACACAACTGCTTAAAAGAATGAATTAGAGCCAAGAAGTTGAGTTCAATGGTTTTGTGTACGTATCGTTGAATATGAAAAGTGATATAGAAAAGCATATAAAGTGTGATCCAGTTTTTACAAATGGTGGCAATAAAAACTGTGCATGTGTGTTTGTTTGTACCTGTCTACATGGAGCCACATGACTATACAAAAAAGAATAAGAAAATATACATATTAGGCTATTAACATGGGTTGGATGAAAAGTTAAAAAGGAGAAGAGAAGGAAGCAAAAAGGAAAAAGTTGAAAAGAGGAACTTTAAAAACAGATGTATATGGGCTTCCCCGGTGGCGCAGTGGCTGAGAGTCCGCCTGCCGATGCAGTCCGGGAGGGGCCCCCATGCCGCGGAGCGGCTGGGCCCGTGAGCCATGGCCGCTGAGCCTGTGCATCTTGAACCTGTGCTCTGCAACGCGCGTACCGCAAAAAAAAAAAAAAAAAACAAAAAGATGTATATGATCACATTTACACATATTTAAAATGAAAATAAATGTGAATATATGTTTAAAGAAATTAAATCTTAAGAATTAAACATTATAAAACAAAAATAAAATTTAGGTCAATATATATCTAATTGCTAAACGTAAATGTGCTTTCCTAAATGTGAAAACTATGTAATAAATAACAAAGATTAATAAACAAAGATTAATAAATGACTACATAATGTTTATAATTTTAGTTTACCTAAAATACAAGAAAACTGAAACGCAAACTGGCAAAAATGTAAAAAAAAAAAAAAAAAAAAACCCATAAAATTCATTTAAGAATTAAAACTGAATAATGCACATTTGAAAAAAGCTCAGCATTATTAATAGCCAAAGGAAAACAAACAAAAGCAATGAATGCCGTTTTTATCAAAGCCAGAGGTGCAGAGAGTACCCCAAGCGCTTGGACCACGGTGGTCACAGGGCGACAGCGAGAAGTGGCTGCACCCTGGATATTTACAGCAGGCAGGGTCGACAGGAGACCTCTTTGCTGGGTGTCAAGGATGAAGGGAACCTGCACCACACAGGACAGGAGGCATAAAGGTGCAGCGGTCTTTAAAAGGGAGCTCTGCTTCCAGGGAAGGACAGCAACTTGCAAAAGGAAAATAGCCCCCAAGCCTCCCTCTGAGACCCACTTCTATGCTCTGTTACCTTCTTGTTTAAGAAATTCTTTTTCACAGTCAAGGAAGCCTCTCCCTCTCTATTTAAGCCTCTTCTGTTTTTATCTGGCCATCTGTGGGCGCTGGTAGAAACTCTTCAGGCATCCCATTCACTCACAATTAAAGACCTCATTAGTCTTCCCTCTATTACCCTGTACAAACTCAAGTCTCCCTTTCATTTTACAGAACTACGTCCTATCCCTTTTATCTTTTCTTTTTTTTCTTTTTTAAATTTCCTCTCCAAAACACTAGAAGCAGAACTTACACCTCTAAGAAAATCGAGAGAGGCAAAGAAAAAGACTGCACACATGGGCTTCCCTGGTGGCGCAGTGGTTGAGAGTCCGCCTGCCGGTGCAGGGGACGCGGGTTCGTGCCCCGGTCCGGGAAGATCCCACATGCCGCGGAGCGGCTGGGCCCGTGAGCCACGGCCGCTGAGCCTGCACGTCCGCAGGCTGTGCTTCGCAACGGGAGAGGCCAAGACAGTGAGAGGCCCGTGTACCGCATTAAAAAAAAAAAAAAAAAAAAGACTGCACACAACCGTAGGGCTCCATCTTACTGGTTTCCAGAGCAGGCTGGTTGAGCTCACAGAACAGTCCACGATTTTTAAAGCCAAAGGTTATGACTTCTATTTCTTAGCTCTCTCGTGATGTCTGTGTGCAGCTGACCATGAATCATCACCTTCCCAGAAACACATTTTACGAGAGCTAAAGTTAGATTTATTGTCCTCACCGACATTATTCTGAGTATAATCAGCCAATTTCACAGATCTTACTACCTGCCTCAAGGAAGAATACAAGTGGGTACATACCCATTCTTGTGACATTATCCTATAGCTACATAATATGGGGAGAACACACAGACTACTTTCTAGAGTGGATGCTTCAGAAAGGGCACACGTGAGGTTAGATCTCAGCTCTCAATCTAACATGATGGGTTGTAACACATCAGTGTCATTTTTCAATTTAATGTCATTTAACTTTTCATGAAGGGAGAGAATGCCAGCTGAGAGACAGACATTTAACAACCAGATATGGTGAGGCACAAAAGAAAAATGTCCCGAGTGCAGCCAACCCTCCTCTGTTTGTGCTTTACAGACCCAGCACTCCTCTCAGGTCCCATTTCTGAAGGAGTTCTGTGCACTTTATATTTGTTTCTATTCCCCTCTCTGTCATAAACTCACAAAATAATCTGTAAGACTTGACCCCTTCCGGCAGCACCACAGGAGGTGCTAGCAGTACACTGAGAGCCAAGTCTTGTTTGGCTTGGCATGCGAGGTGGCATCAATCTACAAGATGACCATAGCCAGCACTCCCGTACAGGAAAAAAAAGAAAAAAATCACAGCCAGAGGACATTGCCCCATTGAAGGACGATGCAGGACTGAGCTAGCCAAGTCCCGGCTAATAAATCCCATCTCGTGTGCTAGGACGGTACAGCGTGGTTGACGGATTCTGGGGTCAGTCAGCTACGCCACTAACCTTGGACAAGCTCCCTGACCTAACGGCAGCTCCGTGCCCCACGGGACAAGAGGAAGGGTGCCTTACAGGATGGGCACAGCGAGCGAAAGAGCGAACATGCGAGAAGTTTCTAGCAGGCTCCCCGGCAGAGTTCACTCTTAATGGTGTAATAGTAACAACAAGAGCAATATCTATCATCATTTTTTATAATAAGCCCATTAATCTTTTCTTAAAGGACACATTTAGTGTCCGAGAATTCATGTAGGCAACAGACAGAAGTTCTAAAGCAGATGTCTGGCCAGTCAAGTGGGGGAGAGGACGTTGTTGACTTCTGAAATAGAGCATGGGTGCACCCAAAGCTAGTCCCCCTGCTGGGTATTATTTTCTTGCTTTGATAACTTACTTTGTTTTTATTTTTAAAAATTTCCAGCCTTACTGACATCTGATTGGTATATTAAAATCTTTCTTTTGGGCTTCCCTGACGGCGCAGTGGTTGAGAGTCCGCCTGCCGATGCAGGGGACACGGGTTCGTGTCCCGGTCCGGGAGGATCCCACGTGCCGCGGAGCGGCTGGGCCCGTGAGCCGTGGCCGCTGAGCCTGCGTGTCCGGAGCCTGTGCTCCGCGACGGGAGAGGCCACGGCGGTGAGAGGCCCGCGTGCCGCAAACAACAACAACAACAACAAAGAGTCTTTCTTTTTATTTTGAAAAATCATACTAAAATAAAAAAAAAAAGCAACAGCAGCTAAAATGGGAATGTGAAATATAAAATTCAGGACACTGTCTACAAACTTGAGGGATGGGATAGGCAGGAAGGGCCCTTCAAGCACACGGGTAATATGCTAAGCCTTCAGCTGCAAGCTGGGTAGTTAAGGCATTCAGGACACTCTCCTTTAAACATTTTTGTATATATGAAATCATTTATACTTTTAAAAAATAAATTTACTTATTCATTTATTCTTGGCTGTGTTGGGTCCTCGTTGCTGCACGCGGGCTTTCTCTAGTTGTGGCGGGTGGGGGCCACTCTTCATTGCAGGGCGCGGGCTTCTCATTGCGGTGGCTTCTCTTGTTGCGGAGCACAGGCTCTAGGCGTGCAGGCTTCAGTAGCTGCAGCACGTGGGCTCGGTAGTTGTGGCTCGCGGGCTCTAGAGCGCAGGCTCAGTAGTTGTGGCACACGGGCTTAGTTGCTCCGCGCCATGTGAGATCTTCCCAGACAAGGGCTCGAACCCGTGTCCCCTGCATTGGCAGGCGGATTCTTAACCACTGCACCACCAGGGGAGTCCCTATACTTTTTTTTTTAAAAAGGAGGTAAAAATTATGAAATGTCAAATGAACTCAAAGAACATATTAGAGTAATTTTATAAAGATAGTGTGTTTATTAAAAATAAGACAGATTTGGCTTGTGCTAAGTCGGGGGATGCCACTCCCAAACAATGGGATTGGGGGAACACCCTCAGAGCAAGAGGACTTCGGAAATAGAGGATTTTAGGACTCTCCAGAGAGAAGGCAAGGAGGACTCCGTTCCCAGATACCCCTTTAAAGAGATGGGGATGGACCCTAAATCAGGCTCAGGCAGATCCAGCTACCTTTTCCAAGGTGACTGCAATTGTGCAAAAATGCTGCTCCCTACTCCCCAACCCCCGCCCAGGCTCAGCACATTCCCTTCCTGTGATTCCAGAATAACCCCACTGCACAGCCATTAAAGAATCAGTATTCTGAATGCTGACACCCCATTTAGTCTTTAAATCTCACTTCCAATAGCTAAGTGGCAGAGGAGTGGAAGGTTAGAAAAGGTGCAATTTATGGCTTCCCAAACCTAAAGAAAGAACAAGATTGCTTAGTTGCTGACAGTAGCCATAGAAATGACTGACAAGAAGGATGCAAAAGCTGGAAAGGGCAGACAGAGGCTGGAGGGCCTGCTGAAAGCCTGCACAGAGAAAGAGACTGGAAGACTACCCGAGGCCCAGGAGCCTTCCCTGATCTAACGTGACCACCACTGTGTGGAATATTCAGGGTTAGTCATGTCGATCACTGGGCAGGCTTTTCTTTGTGGGGCATGAAGATCGTCAAATACACAGCTCTTCTGTCCATTAGAAAATACATCTTATGTGTAGCTTCATTATTCATAATGATCATGTCTTTTCAGAGGAATACAAGAAGACATGGTTTAAAGCCACGTAAATGAATCATTTACAGGATCTTATAATAGTGGAGGGGTTGCCTTCAAATTTAGAAATGTATTATTTGTCTTTTATAGAAACAGACCAAAATATTGAACTTATAACCCTTACACGTTACTACAGTTTTTTTAAAAGGGACATTTGGGTAGATACTTTTCATAACAGCACATCACTCTTCTTAATGGTGCTAATTTTATCACTGTCCCATTTGGAGGATTCTGGAATCCTTTGACCTTTTTTATTTCTTCCCATTGTCACCCTCACAATTCTAGGTATCCCTGTGAAATGAATCTTTTTCCCTCCCATGTATAAAAGCCTTGAGCTATTACAATGTTAACATTTCATTGTGTCGAAGCTACAATAAATGCATTTATTAAGATTTCTGTGTTAAAAGCTAGGCTGGTATGTGTGCTAGAAGTTACAGAGAATCAGATCCTAAGCAGGAGCCAGCAGTGGCCCTGATGTTAAGTAAACGAGCTTAGAGTGAGATGTATAGAGACCCACAGAGGATGGATGGATGGATGGACAGATGGATGAATAAACTAATGCATGAATGGCTAAGTGGGTGGATGAATGAATGGTGGATGGATGGGAGAGAGAGAAGAGATATTCAGGTCCCTGATGAAAGATGTTCAGTGAGGCAGTGGGAAAGAAAGTGAGAGTATAAAAGGCCTGGTTTGTGTGATTCATTTATTTGTCAGCTAACAAGGGTCAGCTCTTTGTGGGGCCTGCTTGGCAGGGGAACAGTGAATATAAAGATATATGAGATACACTGCATACATTCAAGAACATACATCTTAGGAAAATTTAAAAATTAATTCTTCAGTGTTCACTAGAAATGACTGAAGAAGAAAGGAAAAAAGAAAGCCAAAAGGGGAGGAATAAACACATACGCAGGCCCATACTCAGGTGCTCTGTGGCTAAGAGGAGCAGGACTCCCACACTCACAGGCTGCTGCCCGTCAGGATCTGGCCACTAGGGATGTGGAAGTGGGTGTCCAGGATGGTCTGGACCCTGCTTTGGGGTCCATGCAAGTTTCCAAGCAATGCCAGTGTATCTGGAAGCTCTGTTCCATATTTGGCCAAAGGATCCCAGATTGAATTGCGTCCCTAGAGCACATCCCGGGCCGATCACCCTTGATTAAGGTCCAAAATTTCAAAATTGATCCCCCATTCAGAGAGAGAGAATTGGAGGCTTCCTGCATCGGAGAGGGCACTTGGTGCGAGCCACCCCTTCCCCAGGTTCCCTTCCCACCCAGGAGAGCTCCTGGCATCATCCCACTCAGCGTCGGATTGGGTCCTGAAGGAATGAAGACCAGGCAGGAATCATACCAGCAGCCTTTTCCCACTAGCTAGTAGGATGTGGAACACTGCACTGCTTTGGGCTCATGACCCATGGGCTTGGGGAAGCTTTAGAACAACCAGTTGCCACCAAGTCAGACTTTCCTCATGTCTATACCATGACTTGGCCCACATGACATGGTTTCTGCAACAGTTCCCTTATAATATCTGAAGCTCTGGCATCTAAATCATTCCAGCCAGTTGCCAGGGGTTAAATCTGCTTCTGGACTCCTATTTCACCAGCTGTAGTTCCACTAGCTGGCTTGATCTCACAGCATTATGTTCCTACTCAGCTAAATTCTGGGTTTGCTCACCAGCTCAGCCATGAATGGTACAAGCCACAGTCCAGGTGTTTTTGTTTAACAAGCACTTATCTAATGTTTACTGTAGGCCAGACACTGTTCAACTTTACAATTTACAACTACTAAATAATCCTTCTAACACCCTGGGAGCTAGGCACTGTTATTAGAGACTGAGGCACAGAAAGGTTAAGTAACTTGTCCAAGGTCACACAGCTAGTGAGAGTGGAGCTGTGATTGAAACCTAAGCAGGGGGACTCCAGAATCAAAGCTCTTTCGACGACTGTGAAAGCACAAGCTAACGCGCCCACACAGTGGTCCTCCCTTATCCGCGGGGGATATGTTCCAAGACCCCCAGTGATGCCTGAAACTGCGGATAGTACAAAACCCTACATATACTATGTTTTTTCCTATACATACATACCTATGATAAAGTTTAATTTATAAATTAGGCACAGCAAGAGAATATCCGAATTGCCAGCATCACTACTCTTGAACACAAGCACTGCGACACCATGACAGTTGATCTGATAATCAAGATGGCTACTAAGTGACTGACTACTGGTTGGGATATTGCTGGAAAAAAGAATGATTCGTGTCTCAGGTGGGACAGAGTAGGACAGCACAAGATTTCAGCACACTACTCAGAAGAACACTCAATTTAAAACTTATGAATTAATTATTTCCAGAATTTTCCATTTAATATTTTCAGACCACAACTGACCACAGGTTAACTGAAACTGAGCAAAGTGAAGCCACTGCTGAGGGGCGTCTACCGTGCTTAAATTTCTCTCCAAAGGCACAGCAGTCCCTGTGCCACCCCTGCGTATCTCCCCAGCCCCACTCCCAGACGCAATCACTTTCACGTCTTTGAGGCCTGTTACCTGACCTTTGCCTCTGCGTGGGCCATGCACCGAGCTCCAAAGCCACTGTCCTACCCTGTGCCAGGATACCGGGCTGTTGGCTGTGGCCGTGTGCCGAGCAGCACACTTTGCTCCAGCCTCCCCTTTCTTCGCACACTCAGGGCAGTTCCAAGCCCCCAGCAGCCGCCAGGTGGCGCCTCCCCCTCAGCCCTCTGAGCCAGCTCTGAGGGGTGGTCTTCGCAGCTCCTGGGTTCCATGGTCTCAGCCTTGTCCCTCGTGTCCCCCCAGCCCTAGCAGTGGCAGCTGCTCCTACAGTTGCCGGCTCTGGGTTACCACCTTTCCTCTTTCAGCCTTCCAACACCTGTGTAACAATCAATACCACATGTTAAATCCCCTCTGCTGAAATACCTGGTATGACTTCTAGTTTCCTGACTGACAGATATCAATATCTGAAAGTCTTTCCCCTGAGTTCATTTAGCTTTCTTCAGAGACAACCACCCTCCCACCCCCGGCTTCTAGACTGTGATGTAAATGTCTGGTTGCTGGTATTTGGGGGAACAGGGCAGAAAATGGGCAGGGGGTCCAGCATTCAGCATGCAGACTGTCACTCCATCTCCTCTCACCCCACCCTCTGCTACACCTAGTATCCCCACGTGTGGGTCTCTCTCTAGGTCAACCTCCCCCTGAAGAGACAACTGGTCCTGGGGAGTGGGGTGGGCAGTGGTGGGAAAATTAGTAAAAAGCCTACTTATGAACTTTCCACCAATTCTGCCACTTCCGCCCTGCACCTCCTGGCATCCACAAGACCTGTCCTGCAGTCTTTACAGGGTGTGTGGACAAACTGATCTCAGTCTGTCGTAACTGCCTCAGTTCTGCTAATCCAGCTCTGGCTCCTCCAAACGCTTTCTATCCTGCGAAGGTCTTTGCAGCTCCCACATCTACGGAACACTGCCGTCTCTCCCACTCCTTCCCTTGTAGTTTATACCTTTTCTCTCACTGACATCTTCTTGGGCTTTCAAGAGGAAGAGGAGAGATAAAGGTGTAAAGTTAATGTTCCATGTTTAACCAGAAACTAGACGGTACATTTTTTCAATCCATTATCACTTTCCTTTTTAATTCAGCAAGTACATACAAATGGCTTCATCAACACTTCTAAAATGCTCAACACAAAAAGTACTATTAAAATGATGAGTTTTGAAAGGGATTTCCTAAGAGCACTTTTCACACGTTATGTAAACTAGTAAAAGCAGCCGGAAGCAGAAATAGCTTCCGTGGTCACAGACTTCTCAAGGGTCAATCAATTTCATTCCTTCAGGATCTGCCCCTACAAAACAGTATCATCACATCTGTCTCCCTCAGAGAAGACCCGAGGTACATAGCCGGCCGGTGACAAGCCATGTTCAGAGAGCAGAGAGGAAGCCCTGGCAGTAGCTCCGCTCTACCTCCAGCCCCGCCTGAGCCCAGGCCTTGTTCCAAGGACAGACCAGGAGACCCAAGCAGCCTAAGGATTCAGGCCTGAGTTCCAACTCCTCGCCTCACACTGGGAGATGCCATGTCCTTATAGTGATGCTTCCTGAGGGGCCCTTGGGGAGGACTGTTTGATACACCATGTAATTGATCTAAACGTATAGAAATAATGAGATTAGAACAGTGCAGCATGCAGAATTCTAATAGAAAACATTGTAGGGACTTCCCTGGTGGTGCAGTGGTTAAGAATCCGCCTGCCAATGCAGGGGACATGGGTTCGAGCCCTGGTCCGGGAAGATCCCACATGCCGCTGAGCAACTAAGCCCGTGTGCCACAACTACTGAGGCCCGCGCACCTAGAGCCCGTGCTCCACAGCTACCGAGCCTGCGCGCTATAGCCTGCGAGCCACAACTACCGAGCCCGCGCGCCACAACTCCTGAGGCCCGCGCGCCTAGAGCCTGTGCTCTGCAACAAGAGAAGCCACCGCACTGAGAAGCCGACGCACCACAACGAAGAGCAGCCCCCGCTCACCGCAACTAGAGAAAGCCCACGCGCAGCAACAAAAACCCAATGCAGCCAAAAAAGTAAATAAATAAATTAATTAATAAACAAAAAAAGAAAACATTACAAAACATGACACATTTGCCTGCAGGAGCAAAGTGCATGCAAATGCAGACAGGGTGGCTGACACCACAGCATGGCTTGCTCACCTCCATCCATCCCCCTTGTGGGAGACCATCCCGGATGGCAGAAGCTAGAAAGCTCAAGGCCATGTTTGCAGACCCCGCATGGCGTTCCACACATTGACTGCACGCACTGTTGAGGCAGGGGAGGGAGAGCTGAGGGTCCACGTGTCTGCCACTTCTCGTGTCAAGCACAGGCACGGGGGCGTCTGGTGTGTGGGAAGCAGTGATCACAGGGGTTCCGGTGACCACGCCCTCTACTTCCCAAGTGCCAAGTGGCAGGGTATGTCGCTGCCTGTGATAGCACAAGTGATGCTCTATCCGGAAGCCACAGTCACACAGGTGGCTTCCTGCTTCCGCTCCCCGCAGACGGGGTGTGGTCCTGGGGCCAGCACTGGTGGTGAAGCTTTGAGACTGCCCACCTCCTGCCCTCCTGCTTGTACCAGGGACCCTGCTCCTAAGAGTGGGCCAATTCCTCAGCATTATTCGGGGAGTCATTCCCCAGCTCCGGTGCAGAGCCGCCCTGCATTTCTCGCGATGGCTCTGTGAGCAACAGCTCACATTCCACTCCTGCGTCTGCAGACTTGCTGAGAGCAGGCCCTGTGCCATCTGCCTCTGACACTGATGGCAGAAAGAACTCCACTGCTCCTGAGGTGTAGGCAGGCCCCAATGAAATGACCTCTTCTGTTTAGGAATGCTTTGATGCAGTGGTTCACAAAGTTACTAAATGTACAAGGGACAGCAGAGAGAGCAGATATGTTACTTTTCTGCCAGTGGGTCAAATACACAGGGGTTTTAAGAGTGCATCTCTGAGTGAACTGTATTATGGTGAGCTGGCCAATGTGACATTTAAAAAAAGGGCACCTGTGGATTGGGCCAACTTAAAAAAAAAAAAAAAAGGAGTCATCATCTAGAGGAATGATTCTTACTATTTATACAAAGGTACTTTGGAAATCCCCGAGATACAGAAATTGAGGGAACTAGAAGAGATTTTGCAACAATGCCTTAGAAAAACGAATGTTTTAAAACTAGTTTCTCCAGGTATTTATTTCTTCTTCTTACATAGGTTCATCTCTAGCATTAGAAGATGCTCTTCAAAGCAGTGAAAGAGCAGGAGGAGCACGAGGCCTGTCTTCACTGTGATAACTTTTACTTTGTCATTGTGCTTTGTCACCTTCGCCTTTGTACAAATGAAATAAATACTTCACTTCTGCGACTGAAATAACTAGTTTCTTTGTGTTTTCCCTAGTTAACCAGAATTTAGATGAATATATTTAGAAAAAGGAATTTTCTCAATCATAATTAGCATTCAAACAATGCCAGAAAATTAAAATTAAGTGGGCAAAAGAAGAACGAAGATTAAGGACTATACTCTATGGCAGAAAAGTTTTCCTGATGGGATTTTTTTTTTAATTCTTATTTATTTTTGGCTGTCTTGGGCCTTTGTTGCTGCACGCGGGCTTTTCTCCAGTTGCGGCGAGCGGGGGCTACTCTTCGTTGTGGTGCACGGGCTTCTCGTTGCGGTGGCTTCTCTTGTTGCAGAGCACAGGCTCTAGGCGTGCGGGCTTCAGTAGTCGCGGCACTCGGGCTCAGTAGTTGTGGCTCACGGGCTCTAGCGCTAGTCTCAGTAGCTGTGGCGCACGGGTTTAGTTGCTCCGCGGCATGTGGGATCTTCCCGGACCAGGGCTCGAACCCGTGTCCCCTGCAATGGCAGGCGGATTCCCAACCACTGTGCCACCAGGGAAGCCCTCCCTATGGGATTTAAAAAAAAAGATTTCGATAATAAGCCTTTCCTGGGATGAAAGAATTTTAATGATAATGAATATATTGTCAAGAGGAGTCGCATTTCTTATTTGCAACCTGCAAACAAAAGCAATGTTTATGCCAAGCACCACTACAGTGTAAGGGAAACGGCATCAACCTATTTGAGCAACGGAAGAGAACAAGGTTTGTCCCGTTTCTTCTACCTTCTTTGTTATTTTTTAAATAAGTTGACGTGACGTCCCAGTGACGTTACCTTTAATGAACTATAGCATGTTTGTCGGGGTGGAGGAGGGCAAAAAGAGCCACAGGAGCGGCAGGGTACTGGTCGTAGGGCGGCAGGACTCATGTGCGTTCAAAACACAATTTTTTTTAAGGAAAAGCAAACTGTGAAGCACTCAGGCACCATTAAACTTCCTTCTTCTGTCCTTCTACCCCTAATGCAAGCAAACATTCACTACGTGAGAGAGATAAAGACCAGGAAAAGTATTTATTGTCTAAAATTCATTGTCATCAGGGTAAATAGGTGGTCATGGGCCCCAAAACGTGACACGGAAATAGCTTTGCCCCTTGGAAGACATCTGACGGTATCCTTTGCATTTCTATTTGCATTCTTTCATATGGACAGGCTTATAGAACCCTCTCTCCTTCTTTTGTGTTTCACATACATGACTGTCACTAGGCCAGAATTTAAGACCCTGAATCCAAAACTATCTGGTATGTTTTTATGTGGGAGACAGGAGAAAGACTCCAAAGTGGTGGCTACGGAAGAGGTGGCCTATTTCAGTGGTCGCTTCCCCTATCCGAGCGTGACAGCACTCACCGGAAAAGCCTGTCTAACCTGCAGCAAGTTGACAGCACCAGTTATTGATTATGCATAATGACGGCAGTTGTAAAAGAGGACCGTGCTTAAGTCAGCTGGAGATGCTCTGTCCAGCACGTGAATGCTGTTTACTAGGAGGCGGGAAGGAAGGAAGGAGAGAGACAGAAGCCAACAGACAGACAGAACTCAAAGGAAGAGAAACAAGACAAAGACGAGAGGTGCTTAAGGAGAGCAACCTGCCTTCTCTGCTCCACTGTGGTGCCAGCTTGTCCTGTTCTGAAAGAGATCACATTCGTGTATAACATACATGACCACGACTGTACCATCTGACACAGGTGACAAGACCGATGACCTAATACAAGTAAGCAATTCTCTAAAACTGTGTGTATCTGAAACATACACCTTATTTACTCAATACGTATTTATCTCGCAATTCTGCGTGGGGAAATAAGATGAGGGCGCTCTGAACAGCGCTGTGATGTGACTAACAGGGTGAAGACACGACAACTGTGGACAGCAGCGTCTGAATTTGCAATGCTTCGGGAAATTTTTAAGAGACCGTCTCCTCTCTCCTTACACTCTTCAGACGTAGAGCTTGGAAGGGCATATTCGCAGCCATGGGCAATCGTATTTTTCAAACTAAACGCCTGTACTTGCCGGGTAGAGTCTCCCGTGTGTTCTGTCTTCTCCCTTTTTCCTCCAGGAGACGCGGCTACTTCGTGAGGAATTTACATCAACAGAGTCTGTTAAAAAAATAACCTCAAGGGCTTCCCCGGTGGCGCAGGGGTGGAGAGTCCGCCTGCCGATGCAGGGGGACACGGGTTCGAGCCCCGGTCCGGGAAGATCCCACGTGCCGCGGAGCGGCTGGGCCCGTGAGCCATGGCCGCTGAGCCTGCACGTCAGGAGCCCGTGCTCCGCGACGGGAGAGGCCACGGCAGTGAGAGGCCCGCGTACCGCAAAAAAAAAAAAAAAAAAAATCTCATTTGCAATGTTTTCCCGCATTCTGTTTTCTGTTTTCACATTTTCTAAGCCGACTGGCCTCAGCTTCTTAACTCTATACTGTTTCCCCCAGATTCTGTTTCAGTTAGAAGATTCCTTTCATCTTAAACGGCATTTCAAAGAAAGAGATGCAGTATCAAGACCAAATTCAAAAACTATTTTTCACTCACAGATGTTTAAAAAAAATCAGGTCTGATTCGGCTAACTCTGTCCATGATTCTAAAATGTACAGGATGCTTGCTTTTGCCACACAAAAAAGGAGCATGACTTCACCAACGAACACCAACTACTGCTCAGTGCCTCCCATCTGTCTTTAGAATCATTTGTAGCTCTGGTAGCTGCGACACAGAAGATGGATCTGCCTGTCCTCGCCCACTCAGGAATGGGGATTTACTGCAGGCTGTTATTAAACTACACCAGCCCTAAGGGGACTCCTTTCTGAAGCTTGGGAGAGGCAGCCTGGGCAACCACAACTCCATACTCATTCTATTCAGAGTTTCCTGGACCAGATGGTATATACCTAGTCTTAAAGACAGTGTGTTTATTTTTTATATCAATCAGTTTGAAATAATACAATTAGAAAAGAAACTGGGCACAACTGTTGGCCAAAAGATAAAAAAGGAACATCCATAATTTAATACTGTCTTTGTTAATTTCATTTTGCTCTGAGGCACTCAATTAAGTGTCTGCAATAAAAGCTGCAGCTACACTGGAATCCCAAATCCTATCAAGTGTCAGGGATGTTAAACCTAGAAAACTAACAGATTCTTTAGTCTGAAACCAGCTTGCCTCCCACCTGAACAGTGTTTTACCAGGAAGGCAGTCTGTAATGTGTAATCATAGAAGCACTTTGAAGTAATGGACCCCACAGGGCCCTTCAACCTTATCCAGTTCACATTAAGTGATTATGAACTCATCATTTTGCTTAAGCTTACTTTTAAAGTCAGCCATTCTGCCAAGTCTATTCTGTTAAGATAAAATGTATTTTAGTTTATGGATCATGCTAGATTCATGGTTGCTCTAAATACACTGCAACCGGCTAAAAACACGTGATGTACTTGACTATGAAGAAATACAAAACACACACTCACAGCGTCAGAGCATAAATACAGACGCAGGCGGGTCATCTGCTCATGTGTAGAAATAACTGTTAGATGAAACAAAAACATTCTCTGACTATATTTTTCAGATATAAAAATGTGAACTGCAGCCCAGCCATGTAAAGAACCATGATGCATTGGGAAATGGAGTTTCTCAAGGAGACTTTTTGTCCAAAGTCCAAAACACTTAACAAGGCATTATTTAAAAAATCTAAGTCATGAGGGCTTGTTCTAAAATATTTTATCACCTTGTTTTTTCATGATTTTCTTTAGGCAAATGCTATAAAAATATGGACTAATGCTAGTACAGAAAATTCCAGCTTCTTATTAACCTTTGTTCTTAATAGGGAAAACAAAATTTGCTTAAAGTAGAAAGACTTTCATATTATACACCACTGGTCGTTACCAAGATGGCAGTCATAATGGCACGGAAAAGGCATGGCACCAGTTGATTTCTACATGCATAGATCCAAAACACCTCTTTTGCCTAAAGGTAGATGAGAGAATAATCAAGAAAGACCTCAGGCTACTTATGTAAAGTAAAATCGTGTTAGGAAATGTCAGCTACCAAATAACAGTGTCCGCCATCCCCTGCTGATCCTTTCTCACCAGGGAGCTGGTGCCATGGAATTAATGCTTAGAATTGGGGTGGGAACTGCGGAGGAGACCACACCTCCTTTCACAGTCGCCACAATGCTTTTCGAACAACTTTCTGCAAAGCCCCTAAGACAGATAATTAGTGCAAAATAACATGTAAATGCACTTTGTAATGTGGCATGAAATGCTGCAAGCTGGTGGCCAATCAAAAATCTCAGAAAGTCCGCTCTGAGCTCAGGCTAAATATCACCTCAGAGGATGTTTCCTCGTCTGTAAACTGACAATCTTGCTTCCTGCCTTGACCACCCCCCAAGGTGAGGAACAAGTTGGATTATATGAGTAAAAAAACACTTCGACGGCCGTAAGGTCTTATTCAAACATTAGGCTACTTATAAAAAGGCTTAGGGATACCTATTAAGCAGCATACGAACGAGGGCAAGTTAGTGCACGGCCATCTGAATATAAAGGGTGGGACGAAAGTCACCTGAAGATCAAACTCGTGTTTCGTTCAGGTCTGCAGTTCAGACATTCATTGTATGTCTCGAGTGCCTTCATCATAACGCAGAGTTTTGCCCCCTTACAGAGACGCCTGCATCTCCTACCGTGTAAGTGCCGAGGCGTGTAGAGCAGAAGCAGAAAGGGTGAGTGATGAAGCACACCTTGGAGGAAACGATCATCATGATCAGCAATGAAGAAGCAGGTGGCTGAGGCACTGGGAAAGCACAGAGGTGAAACAGCCAGTGGGATGTGGGGAAGGACGCAGATCTCTTGCCGGATCAGAGTTCATGCAGGTATACACTGCTCTATGTGCTACAGTTCCCTGCATGTTACCATGGAGACTTCGACAAGTTTCACTCTATGGCAGATTAGGAAAGGCTACTGCGTGGCATCCTTAAGTCTCTGTAACAAAATCAAGGTCAATTTCTGTCATACGTCCTTTCCAGATCCATCCTTGTCCAGGAAACCACCTTACTGGTACATTATTTAGGTCTCTGCTTTAATTCTTCTAGAAAAAAATCTTAGCAAAATATCTCCTTTTCCAGTGATTGTTTCTCAGGTAATTTACTGTGGGCCATTCACATATTTTGCAATGATTATTAACTATGGTACACGGTGACTGCATGTTTAAAATCCATGCTGCTGGGGCTTCCCTGGTGGCGCAGTGGTTGAGAGTCTGCCTGCCAATGCAGGGGACACGGGTTCGAGCCCTGGTCTGGGAGGATCCCACATGCCGCGGAGCAACTGGGCCCGTGAGCCACAACTACTGAGCCTGTGCGTCTGGAGCCTGTGCTCCTCAACAAGAGAGCCCGCGACAGTGAGAGGCCCCCGCTCGCCGCAACTAGAGAAAGCCCTCACACAGAGACGAAGACCCAACACAGCAAAAATAAACAAATTAATTAATAAACTCCTACCCCCGACATCTTAAAACAAAATCCATGCTGCTTGCATAGTGGTTTATATACAGTCACATATTATTCCCATTTAAGTCTTGCAACACCTCTGCGAGATGGGTGAGGAGAGCACCCAGCAGATAAATGTTACACAGCAACGGGCCTGGCCGCGTTCATTACACGGAGCAAGACATGTTGGATGGAGGGTAGAAACCGGCACCATTTGCTCCGGTGGTAGTGATACAGGCCCTGAACTGCCCGCATATAAATCTGACAGAATATCTTTTCAGGATGCAGCTGGGAAGCAGAATGTGGACACAGCACGTATGAAAAACAAAAGTCTCCCTGGTTTTCCCAAAGCCCCTCAATACATACATCCACGGCTGTCCTCCGCACACTGAAACTCTGTCTCCCGAAGACGGGAAGCTCCACCAAAGCTAATACCACTCACTCTCTCGGTCTCTCTCTCCTATGTATTCACTCAACAAATATTTACTGAACACACATTCTATGGGATCCACCATCATACCCATGACCCGAGGGCCTGGCACTCAGCCCGGGACACAGCAGGTGCTAAATGAAGGGTGCTGTGGAGGACGCAGGGTGGGAAATAGATCACACTTGAGTAGGACATCAAACGGGAACTCCCTTAGTGAACTGGTACGAATACTGGTCACGAGCAATTAAGTTAAGTTGTAGGAGAGGGAGAGTCAGAGGCATTAACCAAAAGATTATAACATTTAAAGAGGCAGTAATGACTGAGCACAAGAATTAAACAGGAAAAACACGAAAAGAGTAAAAATGTTATGCAAGCCTGAAAATTACTTCAAAAACATCGGCCTGCATGAGCAGGACAAACGTGTGCGTGTCACAGATGGAAGACCCTCAGGCCGTCTGCTCTGCAGACAGGAAGGAAGGCCGCCCGGGAGTAGGGACGGCCGCTGAGCAGACCACAGCGACACAGGGTGTTGCTCTGACCTACCAAATGGCAACGGCACAAGGTTCAACCTGACAGAAATCAGGACGGCCTGAAAAAGGCAAAAGCAGTGAAGAAAGACCACGGGGAGCTCATGAAAACAAACGCCTTGAATTATTTCCAAACCTCTTATTTGACCTGTATTTACTGAAAACCAGCACATGCAGAGCAAAACCCCAGGTGATTCCAAAACAACTGCGACTGAAGATTGGTGAAGGTGATTTTCTCCAGGAACGGCAGTGGAAGAGAATGTGCAGGGCTCCTGGAGGAGCTGACCCTGCTGCCCACCAGCACCTGGGCACCCAGCCTCTGCGAGTCCTCAACCAGTGGACCCTCCGGAGAGGATGGACCACGGAGGTAAAGGTGTCCCTCAGAGAAGAAAGCATGAGTTTGGTAATTAACAATCTCATCTAGAAGGAGTCCCATCATGGTTTGCCAGACTCTGAGAGTCAAAGTTACCCGAAGACTAATACCACAAATTATTTAGAAAAGGTAGACAAAGGGTAGAATTCAGAAGATCATAAATCCTGAAAAAAACCTCCAAATTTTATTTGTTTTTAGATTATAAAAACAATACACACTTTTCTTAGGAAACTTGGAAAATGCAGAAACATGTCAAGAAATAATCTGGCAAAGATACAAATGTCTGAGAAGTTAAAGCATATTGCTTTCCAAGGGGGTTGGCTTAAGCTGGGTTTGTTCAAAAACCAAATCCATCCTATGAAGCGAAGAGAAATGACACAGATGCCTCGGTTTGACGGAAGGGATGGCATACCAGCTCCAAGCCGAGGTCCCAGGGGCCCTGTGCCCTGCCCCACTCTCCTGGAACATTGCAACTGACACACAGACAAGCCCAGGCTGGCCTGCTGATGGGTCAGAGACCACAAGGAGGACAGCACGGTGGTCCAAGCTGAGGCCATCCTTGTCCAGCCCAGAGAAAGCTGATCCCCAAATGTGAGCGAGCCCCATCTGGCTCAACAGAGACACTTAGCTGATCACAAACACATGGCTGAGCCCACCCAAGACCAGGAAAAAGCACCCAGCTGACCCAGGGACTCATGAGCAATAATAACTGATTACTGTGAACAGGCAAACGGGTCAGGGACCCCAGAACTGGAGGAAGATGGCACCGGGTATTCATGACCACCCCCAACCAACAGAAGGAAGGACTCAGGCCCAGCACAGCAGCAGGAGAGTCAAGGCAGGCTCCTTCCTCACCTGAACTGAACAACAAGACGTGAGCCCGGCAGCACAGACAAGGGGGCTCATCGATCCAGGGTCCGCCACACATAAGCAGCCAGAAGGAGGGGTTTCTTTCCCCACTGGCCTGAGACTCCTCTCCTCACCGAGAGATGCCACGCAGCCATGGCAAAGGGGATCTCTCTACAAGTACCCGGGCCGGGAAGCCTGTTTCTGCAGGCCTGAGACTTCACGAGGCAGCCAGGTGTCACTAACCTGGGACGTGCTTTCCACTCCCCACAGGCAGGGGAATCCAGCCAAAACAAGAGCCCAGTACCAGAAGCTCTGTCCTTCCCCTCAAGCCTGAGGATGCTCTCCCTCCCTGGAGGCAGCAGGCACCTCTGCCTCTGGAAACTTCTGCCCCCTTCAAGAGCAACAGAGGGCTGGAAGGAAACCCAACCGCACCAGATAAACAGAGCAGGCCTAAACGGCATTAAAGAGGCTCCGAAAATTGCCAATGTCGTAAATTTGACAATGCAAATGAAATGGCCCAATTCTCTGAATTACAAACTGCCAAAACTCAACCAAGATGAAATAGATAACCTGAACAGTCCTATCGTTAAAGAAATCAAATTTGGAAAATAAAAAAGAAATGCTCCCCAATAGAAAGCTCCCAGCTGAGGTGATTTTGCTGGAGAATTTTACCAAACATTTAAAGAGTAATTAACACCAATTTTATGTAATCTCATCAAGAGAGAAGAGAAGGGAACACTTCCAGACTAACTCTATGAGGTCAGATTACCCTGATACCAAAACCAAAGATGGCACAGAAACGTAAACTACAGATAAATATCTCTCATAAACTTAGATGTACAAATCCTCAGTAAAATAGTAGCAAATTGAGCCCAACACTGGATAGAAAGAATTATACACAATATGACCAGGTAGGATTTATACCAGGTGTGCTAAGCTGGTTCAACATTTGAAAATCGTTCCATGTAATCCGTCATGTAAACAGGCTGAAGCAGAAAAATCATACAATCATATCAGTTGATACAGAAAAAGCATCTGACAAAGTCTAATGTTCATGATAAAAGGTCTGAGTTAGCATAGAGTGCAATTACCTCAACTCGATAAGGAATATTTACAACAAACCTACATCTAACATCATAGTTAAGCATGGAAGCCAGTGTTTTATCCCTAAGGTTCAGAATAAGGCAAGGATATCTTCTCTCACCGCTCTTATTCAATATAGTACTGGATATTCCAACCACCACATGAGGAAAGAATAAGGAAAAATTGGAAAGGGAGAAGCAAAATCGTTCCTATTTTCAGGTGATACGATTGACTACGTAGACAATCATAAGGAATCTACAGAGAAAAACCTCCTGGAACCAATAAATGAGTTGAGTAAAGTCACAGAATACAAGATAAACACATGCAGGGACTTCCCTGGTGGGGCAGTGGTTAAGCATCTGCCTGCCAATACAGGGGACACAGGTTTGATCCCTGGTCCAGGAAGATCCCACAAGCCTCAGAGCAACTAAGCCCATGCACCACAACTACTGAGCCCACGTGCTGCAACTACTGAAGCCCGCACACCTAGAACCCGTGCTCCACAACAAGAGGAGCCACCGCAATGAGAAGCCCGCGCACCGCAACGAAGAGTAGCCCCTGCTCACCGCAACTAGAGAAAGACCGCATGCAATGAAGACCCAAAGCATCCAAAAATAAAATTTAAAAAAAACAAGATAAACACACGCAAAAACATAAATAAATAAAATTCATTTCCACGTACTAACAAACATGTGGGAATAACAGTTAAAAGCATAATACCATTTACACTTACTCCAAACAAAATGAAATAAGTAACTAAAAACTTAGCATATATAGACTCTATATGCTGAAATTACAAAATGTTGGTGAAAGAAATCAGACACGACCTAAATAGACGGAGAGGCGTACTGTTCAAGGACCGCAAGATTCAACACAGTAAAGATGTCAGTTCTCTCAAACAGGTCTATAGGGTTAGTGCAACTCCTATCAAAATCCCAGCAAAATTCTTTCCATACAGAGACAAGATTATTATAAAATTTATATGAAAAGGCAATGGCACTAGGATAGCTAAAACAATTTTGAAAAAGAACGCTGAAATAAGAGAAATCACTTTACCCTATGTTGAGACTTACCGTAAAGCTACAGTAATCAAGACAATATGGTACTGGCAGATAGACAGACACAGATCAATGAAACAGAAAAGAGAACCCAGAAATATAGGAATATGAACAACTGATTTTTGACAAAGGCACAAAAGCTGAATAGAGGAAGGACAGTGTTTTTAAGAATTGGACATTCATAGGGAAAAAGAAAATTAACCTTGACCTAATCCTCACATCTATACACAATTAACTCAAATGATCATGGACTTAAATATAAAATGTAAAACTACAAAACTATTAGAAAAAGATACAGGAAAAGTTCTTTGGGACCTAGGGCTTGTTGAAGAGTTTTTAGACTCGGGAATTCCCTGGCAGTCCAGTGGTTAGGACTCAGTACTTTCACTGCTGGAGCCATGGGTTCAATCCCTAGTTGGGGAACCAAGATCCCGCAAGCCGAGGTGCAGCCAAAAAAAAAAAAAAAAAAAACCACCTCAAAACTGGAATTAAAAAAAAAAAAGCTCTTTTTTAGACTTGATTCTGATAGCAAGATCCATAAAAGGAAAAACTGATAAATGAGAACTCATCAGAATTTGTTAGGAGGTTGAAAAGACAAGATACAGACTGGAAGAAAATATTTGCAACCCACATATCCAACAAAGGACTAGTATCTAGAATATATAAAAGGTCTCAAAGCTCAACAACAAAAATTCAGTTAGGAGATGGGCGAATGCTGTGAAGAGATATTTGAAGGGAATATATACATGGCAAATAAGCAGATGAAAATATGTTCAACATCATTAGCCATCAGGGAAATGCAAGTTAAAACCACACTGAGACACCGCTACAGGCCTAGGACGGCTAAGATAAAAAATAGTGACAACACCAAATGCTGATGAGGATGCAGAGAAATGGGTCACTCACACATTGCTGGTTGGAAAGTGAAATAGTACAACCATTCTGTAAAGCAGTTTGGCAATTTCTTGTAAAACTAAACATAAGCTATCATACAACGCAGCAACTGCACTCAGACATTTATCTCTGAGAAATGAAAGCTTGCGTGCACACAAAAACCTGGACACAAATGTTCATAGCAGCTTTATTCGTAATAGCCAATAGCTGTAGATAACCCAGATGTCCTGCAGTGGGTGAATGATTAAACTTACTGTGGTACATCCACACCATGGAACGTTACTTAGCCATAAAAATGAGTGAACCATGGATACACACAACAGCCAGGATGGACTTCAAGGGAATTATGCTGAGGTCCAATCTCAAAACTAATATCTAAAGGTTATATACTGTGTGATTCTATTCATATAACCTTTTTGAAATGGCATAATCATAGAAACGGAGAACAGGTTAGTGGTTGTCAAGGGGGTGGAGGTCGGGGTGATGAGGTAGAGTCAGTGCAGGTGAGTGCAGCTGCAGAAGGGCAACAGGACGGTCCCTTGTGGTGATGGGACTACTCTGTATCCTGAGTGTGGTAGAGATACGTGAACCTACACGTGATAAAATTACATGGATCTAAATACACACACACACACACACACAGACGCACACACAGGATGAGTACAAGTAAACTGGGAAATCTGAACAAGACGGGTGAGGTGTTGTGTTGTTTTAATCAATGTCAGTAACCTAGATGTGATACTGCAGTGCACTTCTGCAAGGTCTCACCACTGTGGGAGCTGAGTCAATGGTACGTGGCATTTCTTTGTATTATTTCTTACAAGTGCATGTGAAACTACCATTATTTCAAAATAAAAAGTTTCATTTAAAAAGCTGTACTGTTCAAAATTCAATGGAAGCCACATTAGGGCACCAAGAGAAAGCAATATTACTGTAACCATTTTGCAGATGTTACTCAGCATACACACAAGTTGTGGTCATGACATAACAAACCCATGAGGAACGTATGGCCCCTGACAAAGTGCTTCATTCTGTCCTGTATTCCCAAAGCAGCTGTGCCAGCCAAACAGGATCCAGGGGGGGGGGGCGGGAAATTGAGCGGAAAAAGGAGACAAGGACAATTTGGGTCATGGAGCCGGCAGAACAGAAGAGGGAAGGACAGACTGCGAGGGATGAGCAGGCACTGGTGACTGTTTCTGGTCGATTTCTCAGTACGCCTACAGCTGTGTGCTAGGGCTTTAGGCTCTAGGCAATGCAAAGTGTGAAAACTTCTGACAGCATGTGAGAATAGGTGTATAATTCACTCCAGACTTCCAGTGGCACTGGATTTTTCAAGACGCAACTCTAGACATTCCAAATGTATGGCGCATGCCTGCATGATCTAATCAAATTATGAGACTCAGCCGCCAAAACTGCTGCTGAGCCAAGAAGTACTGAGAGTCTAATAATAAAGACTTGCTAGTTGATGACATGCTGTCTTTGAAGTTATTGATTTTTATTGAGTTTCCTTGAAATTTAAGGTTCGGGAGTGATAGTGAAATACGTCATCAGCATGCTAAATCGACTGCCTTTGCCCAGTACAACGTCCTCCTGAGTTCAGGGGCCTCTACCCTCTGCTTTCTGTAGAGTAAATCTGTACTGCTATGAATCCTTCAAAGCTACAGTTTTCCAGTTGAAACACAGCTGATAGAGGAGAGGAATTTTTGCTTCTACTACATTCACAGCTGTTTTAAGGAGAACAGTGAATGCAGTTCAAAAGCTGGTTGTTAAACTGACAACCAACCGGAAGAACAAATGGGACACCAGTGACGGTCAGGACAGCCATCCAGAGCCTGAGATGGCTCCAGGCCTTCCGCTCGTCCTTGCTGTGTGACCTCAGGCAAGTGAGGCACAGAATACCTACCTTTTAGGGTTGTGAGGAACAAAAGGGGGCAAGCAACACAAACGACTTAAATTAGTAACTGGCTCAAAATAAGTGCTCAATAAAATCACCTCTCCTTTCTTTGATAAGAAGCCATTCATGACAATCAATGACCTGAAAGGAGGAAAACTATAACTTTGTCTCACTCTATTTTTTGTTGCCTTCTAGAAAATTTTAAAGTTTGTTTTCTTGTTTTGTTTCATTTTATGAGGCAACACATCATAATTAAGAACAGAGAGTCAAGACTCAATCTGCCCGGGTCAGATGCTAGCCCCTCCTCCTGACCATGTTTCCTTGGGTCTGTCACCTCACATCTCAGTAAAGTGACAAGAAGGATGTTACCTGCCTCTCAGGGTGGCCAGGCGTTGAAATGAGTTGGTACATGTAAAGTATTTAGACCAGGACTGAGCCTGCATACAGTAAGCACTAAGTACCTGCTAGCAAGTGTGGATTTCATTTTGTGTTAAAACAAGTAATTGCAATAAAATAATGAAAAATAAAGAAGAGAAAAAGCCTTCATTCTCACCCTCGTCAGTCTCCCATCCCAGGGGTCTCAGCACCACCGGGCACTTTCTTTCAAACACCTTTCTGGGCCGTTCTCATTCTCAGCAATAATCTTAAACCTTCTCTACCCAGACCCCTGGTCAGCTTCTCGAAGCCAGGCTCGGAAACCCCAGGTGTCCATCTGCAGCTACGACTGGTCCCCTGAGTCCAACCGGCAAGCCCCCCAACCTCCTCTCCACATTGTCTCCCCAGGCCATCCCTCCAGCCTGTGCAGTCCAGGCCCCTCCTCTCTCATCCTTAAGAAAGGACCTCTCTGATGCCCCTTCCATTCCATCCTATCCAGACTTTCCCAAAAAGGATACACGCTGTTCCTACTTCCCTTCTATCCCTGCACTGCTCTGGGTTTTCCTACTTAGACTAGTAATAGGATCCTGGAATCCAAATCCAAACAGCAACTGGAACCCAAGGTGCCCCCTCATATGGCTACAGGTCTTCTGCGGCGTTCGATACAACCACCTTGGGGTATGTTATTGTGAAGGCAGTGGCATGAGCTTGCTCTGAGGAGTAATCATCCCTCATTCATATCTTTAATTCCCAAGTGTCTACACATAACAGGTTAATCCATATTTGTTGTCTACTGAGAAAACTAATTCCAAAATATTCATTAGAGGAACACAATTCCTAATTTCACCATTGATTAGTATTCATAATAAAAACTAATAATAACCAAAAATTATTTTTTATTGATCACTACTAAAAGTCAGGCAGTATTCTAAATGTTTCACATTCTATGATTCCATTTAATAATTACAATAACCCTATTAAGTAGGTACAATTGCTACGAAGTAGGTATAATTTATCCCATTTAATGGATAAGAAAACTGAGGCAGACAGAGAAATGACTTGTCTGGTAGAAGAGCCAGGATTAAAATTGAGGTAGTCTGACTTCAGCAGGGACATCACCTGTAGCTACCATTCTACTTACTTCCCAAGGTGAAAAACAGGATAATACACTTTGCAGTTCATGGTGGCTGGGTTATTTTCTTGGAATAAAAGATCTTCCTGAGGCATGAATTTAGAAAATGTTCTGACTGAGAAGAAAATGAAGAGCTAGTTTGCTTATTTTACACTAACCAAAATGCAAATCAGATACCAAGGAGATAAATAGAATTATACACAACAGGAATAACGCCCTCTATAAATCAAGATTAGAATCGTGCATAGAATTCAGGATGTAGATCCTTAAACATGATGTTTCTATCCATCACTGCAAATCTTGGCCAACTGGCCAGAAATGTCATCTCTTGGGAAAATGCCATTTTTTAGTAAATGATACACTTAATAAAAACATGTTCTTATGAAACAAATGATTAATTCTTTGCATTGTAACCTTATTGCTACTAGGTTCTATATTTCAGCAAGCATAATGAGCTAAGAAGAAAATAATGACTTTAAAACATGAGCCAAGAAGTACTCTCAACCCCTTGGGATCTAAGCCCCTTTTAAACAACAAATATTTAATAATGCCCACTTCACTCTTCTGAAGTGAAATTCATAGATGAAATAACCACACTTTACGTACAATTTCAAAAAATCAACGATATAGAGGAGAAATTAAAAAAACAGTTTATAAAGACATGCATTTCAATACGCAGATGCTTAAGCCTGACTACACTGGAGGCATAATGAAGTTGTTTATTAATCAACACGTCTGGATGTGGAAACACAGGCTTAAAAGCCATTCCACAGACGATATAGGAAAATGAAAGAGTAGAGGTGTAAGTGGACACCAGCACAAGAACTGGTGTTAGAAGCGAAGAAAAAGAACAAATTGCTATCACACATGACACAGTAGACTCTCACAGGCATAATGTTGTGTGAAAGCAGCCGGGCATAAAAGTGGGTACTCTTAAAGGACTGTTTACATAAGATTTGTAGATGTCAGAATCACAGTTACCTTTAGGGGGGCAGTAATGATGGAAATATTTTATATCCCCATCCGGATGGATACATATATGTTAAAAAACTCACTGTGGTATATTCATATGATGGACTATTATTTATCAATAAAAAGGAACAAACATACCGGTAAACCAAACAACATGGATGAATCTCAAAACCATTATTTTGAGTAAAATAAACCTTAGACAAAAAAATACACCTTCTGTATGATTCCACTTATATGAAGTTCTAGTGGCTCTCAAGGATTTTAGTCTCAGTAAACCTCATACAATCTTAAAACTGTAATTATTGAGAACCCCCAAAAGCTTTGATTTATGTTGATTATATCAATTTCTATTTCTCATATTAAATTTTAAACCGAGACACTTAAAATATTCATTAATTCATTAAAAATGTTAATACCAAGCCTTACACATTAACATATATAACACATTTTATGAAAAATAATATTTTCTAAAAACAAAACAAAAAGTCAAAAGAATAGCAGTTTTCATATCTTTGAAAATTTCTTTAATGTCTGACTTAATAGAAGACAGCTGGATTCTAAATAGCCACTTCTGCATTCAATTTTCATATTAAAATACATATTCATTATGAATTACTTTCTTTTATTTCTCCTTTATAGCACTAGGGCATTACATTGATTTTCTGAAATTATATGTGTAGGCTGGTTTTTTAATCTATGAATTTCACTGCAGAAGAGTAGGAGGGCATGATTAAATATTTGTTGTAATAAAAGGGGAGGGTAGAATGTAAATTGATACAGCCACTATGGAGAACAGTACGGAGGTTCCTTAAAAAACTAAAAATAGAACCACCATACGACCCAGCAATCCCACTACTGGGCATATACCCTGAGAAAACCATAACTCAAAAAGAGTCATGTACCAAAATGTTCATTGCAGCTCTATTTACAATAGCCAGGACATGGAAGCAACCTAAGTGTCCATCAACAGATGAATGGATAAAGAAGATGTGGCACATATATACAATGGAATATTACTCAGCCATAAAAAATGAAATTGAGTTATTTGTAGTGAGGTGGATGGACCTAGAGTCTGTCATACAGAGTGAAGTAAGTCAGAAAGAGAAAGACAAATACCGTATGCTAACACATATATATGGAATCTAAAAAAAAAAAAAAAATGATCATGAAGAACCTAGGGGCAAGACGGGAATAAAGATACAGACCTACTAGAGAATGGACTTGAGGATATGGGGAGGGGGAGGGGTAAGCTGGGACGAAGTGAGAGAGAGGCATGGACATATATACACTACCAAATGTAAAATAGATAGCTAGTGGGTAGCAGCTGCATAGCACAGGGAGATCAGCTCAGTGCTTTGTGACCACCTAGAGGGGTGGGATAGGGAGGGTGGGAGGGAGACGCAAGAGGGAAGAGATATGGGGACATATGTATATGTAAAACTGGTTCACTTTGTTATAAAGCAGAAACTAACACACCATTGTAAAGCAATTATACTCCAGTAAAGATGTTTAAAAGAAAAAAAGGGGGGGAGGGTGATTTTGTCCAGTAGGATTGAGAATAACACTGCCTTAAAACATGTATTAAAGTATTTATTCTTTCCTTCTTAGCTCATCATCCTCACTGAAATATGAAACCAAGCAGCAGTCACACTACAATGCAAAAAGTTAACGTATAACTGGAAAAATCCCAGCAGACTCCTAAGAGAATGAAATGGAAAAGGGCAAATAAGATCTATGTAGTTTTACAAAAATAGTTTTGGCCCCATGGTCCCCCTTGAAAGTTTCCAAGGTCACCCAACTAATGTATGTCAAAAAACCCCCAGAAGAGTGGTTTCCTCTAAGGGTGGAGGTCAGGCTTGACAGGGGAGGGTCACCAGGGAACTGTTTAGGGTGATGGTGATTTTCCGTCGTGTCCGGGCTTGCACACAGACGTATGCATTTGTAAAAAGGAATCACGTGGTACACTCACAATTTATGTAGTTCACTGTATGCAAGTTTTACATAAAGAAAGTAAAGGGATACTGAAATCTAGTTAATGATGTACATGGTGAAGTGTTTAGGGGTAAGTGTACTGATGTCTGCAACTTTGTAAAGCATCAAGCAATAAGATGGACTGGTGGGAAACGAGAGGGATGGGTCAATGGAGAGACACCTGATGAAGCAAATACAGCAAGACATTAACTGTAGAAACTAGCAGTGGGTATAAGGGTGTTCACTTTTTATTTTTTCTACGTTTGAAAATGTTCATAATAAAATGTTGGAAAAATTCATTGAGTTGTGTACTTAAGATCTGTGTACTCTACTATATATAAGTTATACCTCAATAAAAAATTTAAACTATTACACTATTTAGGCTAAATAGTAACTGATGGCTTACTGGTAAATGATAAGAGAAAGAGGAAATAATAGTTATTGAAATAAAGTTTCAAGACAAATTATATATGATTAAAGTGAAGAAAAAGAAATATATGACATTCTTAGGAATAATGAGGCTTATTTTTAAATGTTGTATCAAAATAATGTGCTACCTTGACATGGGATAGGGTACTGACAAAGGATCCCAGAAATACACCTTGTATCTCAAATCGCCATCACATGCCAAGTGATAGACCCGGTCTCTGAAACTTAAAAGGGAAAGAACCAAGAGGCTGTAACACAGGTTGTAGAACACTGGGGGTAGGATCAGAGTAAGACTAAAAAGCAGCAGGCAACCCTCCAAATCAGTAATTAAATATGTAATTGTATATTACATTTCATAGGGTCATATTACAAAAATAAGGAATATAGAGAGGATGACAATAAATGACATTAAAAAAAACTTGTATTATTAAAGCACGATAGCTCCACATTTAATGATCCTCTACTAATCAAAAAACATTTGGTTCTAAGTCTCCTGCAATGAATCCCCAATTCCCCCTGTTATATATTTGCATGCCGTGGCTACAAATGAAGACTGATACGGGCGTGCCCTACGAGCAGCTCAGATACCACAAGGGCATTGCCGAAATGGTGAACAGCTCTTGGTAAAGTTCCCAACAAAACAAAGTACTATTTCCCCTCAATTTGCTCAGTAACTGCATTTGTGGAAAATTTCAGTGTACGTTAAAACCCTGCAAAAATACTATGTGTTTATTTAAAAAATGGAGCACTAGGCTCAGATCATAATGTTCATTTTTTTTTTTTTTTAACCCATGTAAACATCCAGGGAGGCGTGGGAAAGACACGTGCGGGCACACAGCCGTTCTTCCTCATGCCGGGCCACCCCCAGCACCGCAGGCAGTCTTGCCTGGCCCCTGCCCTCTCTGGGACTGGCTGCCATCCTTGGGACCAGAAATGCCCCACAAACATCCCGTAGGAGGCAGTCCCACATCCACTAGAAGCCACAGATCTAAGGTGATTAAAGGATTGTTTGAGGAACATTTTATATTTTAAGAGCAGAAACATATTCCCCGAAACAGAATTAGCAGACTATTATGTGTTCATTCCTAAACTATTCAATGCAAAAATATTTTCAATTTCTTTAAACAATTCATGGCCAAGTTGTGGTTAAAAATAACACAACCCCACAAAGATATATTCAGATACACAGTCCTCTGCTGATGTTTCGTGACTATAGTTTCACTACAAAGAAAGCATTTCAAATAGTAGCTAAAGACTTGTCATATGGAAACAATATTTGCTTATTCCTGCCTAGGGCTGGATTTAAAACACTGAGCCAGAAGTGAAAAGCTCCACATTCTGCTATTTAAAAATCGAAGCAAATACAAAAACTTCATACTTGTTCTTAAATATTACTCTTGTGATTTTTAAATCAATTTTCAGGTTATCCAACCTCGGTGTTCCAGCGGTGTATAACGTCATGACTTTTTTGTCTCCACTTCCAAGTGTCACCTGGCCACTGCAGTACTTGTGTGTTTTTACCCTAATCAGGCTGGTGTCACCAACACTCCTGAGGCTTTCCTGTGTCCTCCCCATTCTCCCCAACATCCTAGATGTCCTTCTGCCTTTGCCGCCTCCTTTCTCTCTTTTTCTTTTTTTTGTTCTTCCCCATCAACCCCGTACAAAGATTAGGCCTATTTTCTTTTAAGCAGGAAAAGATGAAATGACACGTGAATTTGCTTGTTTAGAAGAGGTGCCACCACATAATTAAATAGATCACTAAGTATGGACCGAAAGAAAAATGTTCTTGATCAATAGGATACTGAATTTTTCAAAGAAATTAAGGGGGAAAAAATCAGTCAACTTTAAAAAGCCATCTGTAATTGGGCAATCAAAATGCTCACAAAGGAAAGGTGCTGTTCACTCTATGTTCTAGGTAAACAAACATTTTGCAAACACTTACATAAAAATTAACATAAAAATTAAACACGTAATAGCTGACCCACTCCTAGGTATCTACCCAAGGGAACTGAAAATGTATATTTACAAAAAATTAGGTAGGCAATGTATACATCAGATTTATTCATAACCACCCCAACAACCAAAACGTCCTTCAGCAGTTGAATGGATAAATAAATTGTGATACATTCAGACAATGGAAGACGCCTCAGCATTAAAAGGAATGAACTGTTGATTCACGTAACAGCATGAATAAATTTTAAATGCATTTTGCTAGGTAAGACCTAAAGATCCCATTTACATGACATACTGAAAATGGCAAAACTGTGGGGTCAGAAAGGGCTCAGTGGTTGCCAGGGGTCGGAGGGAAGGGCTGAGCACAAAGGGATCACACAGGGACCTGTGCTGTAGGTACTACAGTGGTGGATACACCGCTCTGTGCTTCTGTGGCTCCCACAGAAAGGTTCACCGTTTGCAAACTAAAAAGAAACAAACAAAACCCAGGGGACTTCCCTGGTGGGGAAGTGGTTGAGAATCCACCTGCCAATGCAGGGGACACGGGTTCGAGCCCTGGTCCGGGAAGATCCCACATGCCGCGGAGCAACTAAGCCCGTGCGCCACAACTACTGAGCCTGCGCTCTAGAGCTCGCGAGCCACAACTACTGAGCCACGTGCTACTCACTAGCCACAACTACTGAGCCAACTACTGAGCCACAACTACTGAAGCCTGCGTGCCTAGAGCCTGCAACAAAGAGAAGCCACTGCAATGAGAAGCCCGCGCACTGCAACAAAGAGTAGCCCCCGCTCGCTGTGACTAGAGAAAGCCCACGTGCAGCAACGAAGACCCAACGCAGCCAAAAAAAAAAAAAAAAAAAGAATCAGCCAGGATACTGGAAGATCTCAGAATGGGGTTCAGACTGTGATAAATGAATGACTGATGAATGAAGTACAAATGTGTGACGTAACCTCACTGAAAGGAGCGAGGGAAAAGAAGGCACCCTAACTAGCCTTGGAAAACAGCGTTTCGACTGTTATTTCAAGGCTAAAGGTAAGGGAGCCGTACATAAACAGTGCTCAGTTGGTGAATTTGTTTCTCACAGGGACATGAGTTAACTCAGAAACTAGCATACGTGTACACTGGGGTTAAATAAGTAAGTAAACTGTAGGTAATGGAAGTTAGGTTTCTCACTGTTAGAGAAAGAGAGATTACAAATAAGGAACGGAAGAAAATGACATGAACCCACGGTCCCGGATTACAGTCAGAGATGCCTGCGTGAACTCATGCTTATTTTATTATTATTATTTTTTAGAATTACTGGGGTTTTTAAAAATTAATTAATTAATTTTTGGCTGCATTGGGTTTTCTTTGCTGCAGGCGGGCTTTCTCTAGTTGTGGCGAGCAGGGGCTACTCTTCGTTGCGGTGCACGGGCTCAGTAGTTGTGGCACAGGGGCTCTAGAGTGCAGGCTCAGTAGTTGTGGCTCGCGAGCTCTAGAGCGCAGGCTCAGTAGTTGTGGCGCACGGGCTTAGTTGCTCCGCGGCATGTGGGATCTTCCCGGACCAGGGCTCGAACCCGTGTCCCCTGCATTAGCAGGCGGATTCTTAACCACTCTGCCACCAGGGAAGCCCCATGCTTATTTTAGAATGTATACAGACAGACAGATACAGGAATATAGACTTGGGTGTATATATGGGTTAGAATATTTGTGTTGATTTCCTAGCTCTGTCCACTGAGAGGCCTAGAAGTGTGACAATCTAGCAGCAACAAGCATACCCAGTACCCAGATCTTTCTAATCCCATTTCCAATAAAAGAAACCAGGGATCTTTTAAGAAATGGCTGATTCTGGGGCCAGTGTAAGTAATATACAAAATGAGCCCAGAGCATCTCATGGTGCCAGGGAGGAAGGAAGTGCTAAGCAAAAAAATTAAAGCGATACACAGAAGCCAACCTGAAAAAGCTCCCAGGCCAAAGTTGGAACAATCTAAGCTACAAATTAAAAATAAATTATAACCCAAGAAATGACATAAGTACCCATGTCCATAATGATATAATAAATGACTGGATAATAGTGCTGACATATATACACTACCAAATGTAAAATGGATGGCTATTGGGAAGCAGCTGCATAGCACAGGGAGATCAGCTCGATGCTTTGTGACGATCCAGAGGGGTGGGATAGGGAGGGTGGGAGGGAGGCTCAAGAGGGAGGGGATATGGGGATATACGTATACGTATAGCTGATTCACTTTGTTGTACAGCAGAAACTAACACAACATTGTAAAGCAATTACACTCCAATAAAGATATTTTGAAAAAAAGATGGCGTATAACCAGAAAAAAAAAAAAAAACAAACACAGGGAGAAGGGACAAATCTTTGTTACAGAAGAATTCCAAATAATAAATGTAGAAGGAATGAGGGAAACAGAACTTCAGCACAATAACTGCTACAAGCAAGATCCCCTGATGATAAAATTTAAGGAGAAACAGGTATTTGTGTAGCTTCAAAGTATCTCCCCCAGAATATCAGCGGATTACTGTGGTGGTTTTAACACATGCCCACACATTCTTTGATACTCTTCCCTCAGGAAGTGGAGTTTAATTCCCCTCCCGAGTGTGGGCTGGACAGAGTCACTGACTTACTTCTAAGGAACCGGAGTCCAATAGCAAATACACATCTGGTCTCTGTCTGGGGTCCTGGCAAAAGAGTTCCTGAAACACTTGGGATTTCCTGAGTGATAAGGATGGTAGGAGTGTCTTTTGTTCTAAAGATGGGATTGTTGGTGGGCTCCTATATAGCTTCAGAGATGGGGGCTGGTTGCAAAAAGACCAAGCCTTGATCAGAAACTTGCAACGTTCAGTTCCATTCCCCCAGTCTCTGGGGAGGGAAGGGGGTTGGGGATTGAGTTAATCACTGATGACCAAGGATTTACTCAGTTGTGCTTGTGTTATGAAACACCCATAAAACCCTAAACTGAGGGTTTTGTAGATCTTCCAGGTTGTGAACATGTGCAAGTGCTGGGAGGTGGTGCACCAGAATCTCGGCTCCCCGAATTGAACTGCTGGACACCCTTTTGGTGTCAGAGAATCGGAGAACTGGTGCGGAAAAACATCACATATTTGGTTAGTATGTAAAAAAACCTTTCAGGAGTAGAGTGAAGGAAAAAAAACTAGGAACTGTACCTTGGAGAAACTTGTCAAGCACCACCTGCACCAAGTGATCAAGGTCCCCACCATCAGGAATAAGGCATGTTGAGATCATGTAGCCCCAGATATGATGTCACAGAAGGGGCATTTCATCTCTTGTGGTTTTCCTCCAAATCCACAACCCCAGGCTAAGCACAAGGAAACAGACGTAAGGTGGAGGGACATTCCACAAAGCATTGGACCAGTACTCTTCAAAAGTGCCAAGGTCAGGCAAGAAAATAAGGAAAGACCAAGAAGTTATCACAGCTTGGAGGAGACTGAGAAGACATGAGGACTAAATGCGATGTGGGACCCTGGATGGGATCCTGGAGCGGGAAAAGGATATCAGGAAAAGCTGGTGGAATGCAGATAAAGCCTAACGTTTAGATTTTTTTTTAACGAGAATAAACAACTGATACACATAAACCAAAATGAATGTGTCATACACTTTACGATACGTGAAAAAAGCCAGATCAAAAAGCTCCATACTGTGTATATCCATTCATGTGACATTTTGGAAAAGGCAAAACCATAGGGTCAGAAGATAGATGAGTGGTTGCTTGGGGTCAGGGGTGAGGGAAGGGGCTGGCCGCAAAGCGAAAGCACCAAGGACGTTGGGAGGTGACGTTCTGTATCTTGATTGTGGTGTTGGTGATCAGATTCTATGCCCTTCAAAAAGAGTGAATTTTACTATATACAAATTAAAAAGTAAATTTTAGGGCTTCCCTGGTGGCGCAGTGGTTGAGAGTCCGCCTGCCGATGCAGGGGTCCCGGGTTCGTGCCCCGGTCCGGGAAGATCCCACACGCCGCGGAGCGGCTGGGCCCGTGAGCCACGGCCGCTGAGCCTGCGCGTCCGGAGCCTGTGCTCTGCAACGGGAGAGGCCACAACAGTGAGAGGCCCGCATACCGCAAAAAAAAACCAAAACCAAAACCAAAACCAAACAAACAAAAAAGTAAAATTTAAAAATAGCCCAATAGCCTTCTCAATTTAAAATTTCCCACTTAACTATATTCAGTTCACACATGGCTAGATAACCCCCTCAGTACAAAATGAGAGACTGAATACACAGAGAGACCATGGATGACAACAGAGCTCCCACCCACATGAGAAGCCTGGGGAGACAGGCCACGCTCATCCTCTGCGCCATCGGCCTGGAGAGGCCGAGACTTGGTCACTGACGGCTCCCACACCCTTCCCAGCGCAGGACCAGACTCCCACACTGCTTCAGCCTGCCCCGGCAACGGCCTCCAATCAGGGCCCGCCCGAAGCCCTCTCTTCCTTCCCTGTGAAGTTCTCCCACACTCCTCGGCCTGCCTTTGAATCTCTACCAAAAGCAAGGCTCCCTCGCTAGAGCGAGCTCCGAATCCATAGCCTCTGTTTGCTGTCCTTTGCTTTCCGTTTATTTCCACAGAAGCAAACCTACTTTATAAAACAAAGCCTTATCAGACATTAGATAAAACGTTGCCCAAGTGCTATGTAATCAGTAAGGTAAGAAGCTCTGTGCGGAACAAATGAACAGTAGAAGGGAAGCTGTTGAAGGCTCCCTGTGCTGCGAGGCTCTTTCAGAATCACCAAACCACTTCTGAACTCCTCGTATTCCGCTCACGAACGCCATCATTACTGCACACTAGCTGTTCAGTGAAACAGGTACAATCTTGTCAACTGAGACTTTCTTTCATCATGTCTGAATTATTCACTGCGTATTGTTACCACTGACAAGGGATTTTTTTTTTCTTTTCTTTTCTTTTTTCTTGGTTATTCAGAAACCAGGTCCTGCTGTTACTTCAGTCAGCAATCCTGGAAGAACTTCCTGGGATAGGAAGAGACAGGAAGGAAGGAGGGGCATTAGGGAATGCAGGGGAAGAGGGGAAACTAAGAAAAGACTGGCTTTTTTAGTAAAAGATAAGTTTTCTTTTAAGGATACAGTAGAATGAGTAATGGAATGCTTCCAAGGACTGATAAAATGATTGCACTCCACAATTTAACATTTTAGTGCTTCCTATAAAAGTGTTTTCTTTCTCACTACCTGTAACAGCTTGCCAAGCTATTTGAATTTCAGGAGAAATGTTATATAGGCTAAATCAGATGGTGTAAAATTAAATTATTCTGACAGATCAACACCAAGCAAAATCTGATGAAGGAATTAATACATTAAGAAACCTTCTTAAAAATGCAATATTCAATTATAACTTAAATAAATCCTGGGGTACGAACCAAGACAATTGTATTAAAAAGTAATAAGAATTTCTCAGAAAAAGAACTTCAGGTCGGTTGAATAAAAACTCTCCAAGGGCCAACTTCATCAGCCAGCGTAACATCCAGGACTCTTGGAGTGACCGGCTAATTTAAAACAACTTTTACAACCATTTCCATGTGGCCTGGTCATTTATGTGTATGGTTTGGACAGAAGTCTTCAATGGAAAGCCAAGAGCAATTCCTAGAAATATCAAGTCTCTTTTAGAAAGATTTTCCTCGCCAAATCATTAATTTTCTGGCATTTTACTTTCCTTCAACATTTTATTTTATAGGTGATACTGAATTCTCATCGACGTATTTTATTAAATATAGTAAAAAGAACAACAAAACGGACAATAAGTAGCAAAGGGCCCAGTTCTAGCTACGTCAAAACATGCCTTTTTAAATGTTTTATTTGCAGATCACAGCCTGTTCAGCCCCCAAATGCCACTTTACCAACTTATGAGTGTCACCTCATGCATTTCATTAATGAGAAAACTGCGTGCAGTCAGGCTTCTCAGACCTTCCCTGTGATAAACAGGTCTACAGGATGGCCGCTCACGCTTAATGGCGCAGCTTTCCAGAGCCAACTGCAATAACCTGCAAGAGCATTCCTG
>NW_006771655.1:1564797-1604576 GCF_000442215.2 Lipotes vexillifer
CCAACTCTGATGCATTCCTTGTTTCTCTAATACTGATGGTGATTTCTTTTCCTTTTTATCGATGATGATGATTTACTATAATGAAATATGATTTGAACAGTCAAAGTTTCTAAGGAGAATTCAGAAACCAAGTTCACAAGATGACAGAGAGTTTGGATTTTTTTCATTTTTATAAATTCAGATTATAAAAATAGTAAAGAGATTACTATGAAATTAATATTGAAATTCTAATATTTCTAGATACAGTAATTCATAAGCTTGATATCATAACTAGTTTATAAATTACCGTATCTGGAAATACTGCCCCACACCCTCTAATTCTTTCCATTTTTGATCATCACCCCTGACATCTTATTGATCTGAAAGTAACAGAATTCAAAGACTCCTTGGGAGTTCAGTGCCTCTCCTTTTATTTGGTTACGGAACTACTACCATTTTAGACTGGGGGAGAGAGCAATTAGGGAAAGCCAGAATTTAAAGCTGCGATAATAACAAAAACTAGATGGAAAAAAATTGTTGGGACTTCCAACAAAGATAACAGACTCACTACTTATTTACAAGTTACAAATCTGAATTTTTCGTACATTGTTTCTCAATAAGGTTCCGACCTTGGAAGATGGGTCTCATGATTCATAATAATAAAGATGCAAGGAAAGAAATGGATTCACAGAGTTTTAAGAATTGGGGATAAGAGGAAAAGAGTATACCATACTGTCAGCCCTCCATATCTGCTGATTCCGCACCCACAGATTCAACCAACTGTGGACCAAAAATATTCAGAAGAAAAACATTTCATAAAGTTCTAAAAAGCAAAACTTGAATTTGCCACACACTGGCAACTATCTACATAGCATTTACACTGTATTAAGTATTATAAGTGATCTAGAGATGATTTAAAGCATAAGCGAATATTTGTGTAAGTTATGTGCATATATTACGCCATTTTATATAAGGGGCTTGAGCATCCTTGGATTTTGGTAACTGTGCAGTCAGCGGTAGGTTAGGGAAGGGGTTCTGGAACCCATCCAGTGTGGATACTGAGGGATGACTACAGTCCCAGATGATATAATGCATGCTAGAATTCTATAATCAAAACAATTTCTATAGATGTTTCTGAAGGCATCTCCCAGCATGTTTTTGATTTCTTAAACACAGAATCACACTTTGACCAAGAATTTAAAACTTCTTTGAATGCTCAGTAACAAAGTTTCTCCATGGCCCTTGTTTTCTCATCTTGTTTGCATTTAATTCTATTAAAATCCTAAGGTCAAATGACATTAAAAGTATTGGGAGCTCTTGCAGAATAGTAATTATATATCAAAGTGAAGGCACAGAAACTGTGATGTTCAGGAAACTATTTAAATGAATGAAAATCAAAAGAAAAGGGTCTTTGAAGTCCTAAACATGTATTAAGACTAAAATAATTGATCTAAAAAATTCACCACATAGATTGCAGTCCTTAATAACAGTGAATAACAGCATATGGAAGACAAGTTAATAGAGTCCATTTCAGCCTCAACCATCAGATTGGGCAGGATGAAAACAAAAACTGTGACATATGTTCAATCATGTAGGCAGAGACTTAGAACGTGTTTATTAGTTAACTTTCTCCCAAAATGTTGTTTTGAAATGTAAATCATAGAAGGCAAAAGCAATACCTTTTCCACTGGTAGAGAGCTCATTTCATTCTCTGCTCACTGGAAATATGCCTCACAGGAAACACTGTCTTTAGTCTTTAGACCATCATTGGTGATGTTTTTGAAAATTAGACATAACCACACAAATTTAGTAGCTGAACCAGGAAAGGAAATGGAAGCAGAAAACAATTTTCCCAGGGCTTTCAGCAGACAGCGGTCCTCAGAGGAAACTCAGGAGGAGCGCTGTCCAGAGCCCAAGCCCAGCCCCGGGTAAGGCTGCTTCAGCGGCCACAGTCAATGTCCTGCCTCGGCCCCTTCCCAGCTCCTGTCAGCTGCGTCTGATCAGAGCTTAGCACTGCCGGCAAGGAAATGTTGAACAATTTCTTGGGGGAAAAAGGGCCTTTCAAGAGGAAGTCTGTATGGCTGTCAGAGAACCATCACTGACTGAGGCTCAGTCCTTTGCAAATAGTCCACCTGGACGATTAATGACTGAACAGCACCCAGGCTTTCAGGGACTTGACCACAACCCCCTCGCCCAGGGCCCCCTTCTTGTAGCCGGCATCTCTGGCCCTACCCTCACGCTTTGTTTGCTACATGCAGCGTCTTGGGCTGAGTGAACAGGAAGTAAAAAGGGGCATCATCCTAGTTTTATAGCCCTCTTATTCGATACCTTGAGAACTATCAGACCTTCAGAAGACTGAAGTGCGCGTGAAAACCACTTGCTGAAATTTAAGTTCCACGTTAGTGAGAGCCTAAATGTCCCATAATATCAGAAGCCAAGCCCTCAGGCTGGTAGCCACACAGGGGCCAGAGGGAGGGCTATGGACCAAGAGAGCAAGGGTCCCCCAGCCTTCCTCTGGAACCACAGCTGCAAGGTGGATCCTCAGGTATCGCTGTGGGTGGCAGGCCTGCTCTGGAAGGAAAAAGCAAATTCTCAGAAGCGAAAGGCTCTGCACATGCAGGTACATGAGACTATTACACAAAGAAGGGCAGCCTTGACATGTATCTCCTCTGCTCTGCTGTCATCACCATATTCAGGAATCTTCCCACAATTTAAGCAGAAAAAAGTACAGAAGAGAAAGGTGTGAATAGATGGTAAAAACTGAAATCTTTTATCCCACATGACATGACCCTATGGAGTATCTTTTATTTCACTAGTGTTTATTTATAGACAGCATTACATATAAATTATATATTTAAATATTTTTATACTTGTTGATTTGACATGATAGTAGATGTCGAAGTTAAGTGGTTCACCTTACTTTTCACTCTTCTGCGACGTAATTAACACCTCTTTCTCATTCATTGTTGTCTATCTAATCACTTGAATCAAGCACCTTCTTTTAGAGATGGCTGTAAGATCTTATTAAATATCTGGTCCCCCTTGGCAATGATAAACTGATACTCTTAAGTGATTTTTAATTGAAGCAGTCAAAATCACCATGTATTTTGGGAGTAAAACATTTTTGCCAATTTTGTTCAATAACTTAGTCAATTTTGTGTTAGGCAAATAAATCACGTCTTGGTCCCTAAACACACATTACCATGGTCTGTAAGCCTGCGTTAGCTTTGCACTAAAAAGTGTGAAAAATGCCTGGATGCTAACAAGAATGAAAGTCAAACCACTGTACACTGTGTACAACTGGGAGAGGTGGGGTTCTGTTTTCAGTTTTGTTTCTCCTTTGTAGTACTGACTTGGTCCAAAGTAATCTGCAGTGTTGTTATTTCACACCAGGATAGCTCCAGCCTTGGGAGCTGTAGGGTACATTACCACCACCGGGAGGGGAATGGGAGGGAAGTAGGAGACTGGAACTCCGCCCAATGCATAAGCCAAAGAGGAACCTTATCCCCAGCTCCTGGTCCAGCAAGGAGGAAAGAAGGATACAAGGTACTTTTTCTCTGGCGGAACCAGGGTTTAACTATGAGCAAGCATGGAAAGGGGAAAGGACTTTTATTTCTTTTTCCTATTTCAGTTTAAGAGGTGGTGTTCCCCTTAACCTTCTTTAATGCATTCATCTATCAGACCATCTGATTAGAGTCTCAGAAACAGTGAAAATATGATCTGCTAAAATATTCTCATTACTGGTATGTTTCCATCTATCTGTGGCTCGATTTTTTTGTTCCCTGCTATACTGAAACTTATTTTAAACCAGAATATTATTATTATTAATGAATTTCTATAGAACAGAAAAAAATGTCTAGATATGACAAATCATATATACCCAAACAATTGTGGTACTGTGGATAATATTGAAAATAAAAGCATATAGTAGCTGAGATTCTAAGTTTATATAAAGTCGTTATATGGTTGCATCAAGTACTTTTGAATTTTTAAGATTTGCTTTTGCTCCCGGTCAAATGAAACAGGGATGAGATTTAATTCACCCTATGATACCCTATGGTAACAAAACCAGAATTTTTACAGCTCAATACATGACGCATGAAGAAACTGAACATGTATTAGAATTTCGGAAGCAATTGCCCAAGGCTAGCTGGTTTCAGTTTCTCCCCCCAGTCCATATGTTTGAATAATATATTTCAATAAAAAACACTGAAGCTTGGGCTTCCCTGGTGGCGCAGTGCTTGAGAGTCCGCCTGCCGATGCAGGAGACGCGGGTTCGTGCCCCGTTTCGGGAAGATCCCACATGCCGCGGAGCGGCTGGGCCCGTGAGCCATGGCCACTGAGCCTGCGCGTCCGGAGCCTGTGCTCCGCAAATGGGAGAGGCCACAACAGTGAGAGGCCCGCATAACGCAAGAAAAAAAAAAAAACAAAAAACAAAAAAAAAAACCCACTGAAGCTTAAGGGTCCTTAGAGGAAAAGTGTGCACTGAAGATCTCAAAGGGACAAAGCCAGCATTAGCCCTGAACTCCATCCCATTTAATGGGTATTTCCCATGTCATGTCATAAGCCCATTTTAATATATATAGATATTCATTTAAGTGTTCCAAGATAAAACTGAATCTATTTTTCTGAAATAATACATATTTTTCCTAAGTAACTGGTAACACCTATTCATTTTAGAGAATTTAGAAAATAAAGGAGAATATGAAAAGCACCCTTCATCCTACCACCCAGAAAACCACTGGAGTAACAATTTGGAGTAATTTCTCAGTTTCTGCATGTATATACATACAGTTTTTCTTTTTCCAAATTAAGATTAAACTGTACATGCTGTTTTGTGCTCCCATTTTTATAATTTCGTATCATTAAATATTGTACCATTATGTCATTAAAATTATATTATTTAATATTAATGATTGCATAAGTAATAATGATACACAGTATAATCATATAGTCATGATATACAATATGATTATGATATAATAACATTGTATCATAAATTGTATAATTTAAGATTGTACCACTGTCTTCTTCGGAAACATTATTTTCGTATCACGCTCCTGGTTCAAACCGTAAACTGCCTGACAGGTCTGGCATGCTGTTTCCCCTCCTACCTTACCAGCGTCCCCACAAGCTCCTCTCCTGTGTCTCTGTTTCACCCTCTCGTTCCCTGGTACCGGTTCTGCTGGCCTTCACACACGCCACTCCCCCATCCCCTTCTCCCTGACACTTACTGTGGCCTCGTTTAGTCTCTACCACTTCCCCAGGGAAAGCTTCCCATTCACTGTCCCCCCGACACACACACACACACACACACACAAGCACCCACACCCAGTCCAGGTGAAATCCTCCAGTGAAGGCACTCATCCCTCTACATCGTCCTCTCTGAACACCAGTGATTACTTTACTTTCAACTTTTTTCTTACTATTTCTAGTTTATTTATCATCTTTAGGACTTGAGTATTAGTTTGTCAACGTTCCACATGTATCCTCCAGGAATGTGACTGAAATTGCCTTAAGTCAACCTGTGAATCAATTTAGAGAGAAATGATGTTCTCACAATGTCAAGTTTTCCCATTCAGGAAGAAGGTATGATTGATCACATGGTCAAGGTATTATTTATATTTGTTTGTAAAGTTTTAGTTTGTCTCATAAAGGTCTTCTACACTTCTTGCTATATTTGTTCCAAATATTAGGTTGTTTTGAGAATTTCTTTTCATGATGTTTTCTATATGGTTACTGCTAATTATACAGGAAAGCTATCTAAAAGAATTTTTAAATTGTGAAATAACACACATATATATGGAACAAAAACAAACACTCATATAAACTATCACCCAGATCAAAATACAGAGCCTTGGAAACTTTCCTGCCTGGTGCCCCCTGGGGTCATCACCTGTCTTCACACCACAATGAACATTTACCACCTATGTGTTCATCTCTACACACCATAATTTAGGTTGCCTATATTTTGAACTTTGTAAAAATGGAATTACACAGTAACTATTCTAAGATACTGATTTTTTACATTATGAGTACAAAAAGTGAACTATTTCATGTTACTTTGTCCCCTCTATAATGCTCCTTCTTTCCTTACGTGGGTCAGAGTTTCTGACCTGTATCATTTTCCTTTTCTTTGAAGGGCTTCCTTTAACACTTCTTGCCAGGCAGGTCTACTGGCAACAAATTCTTCAGTTTTTGGCTGAGAAAGTCTTTCTCCTTCACTTTTTCTCCTTCAGGTTTCAAGGGTAATTTTTACTGGATACAAAATTCTAGGTTGGTGAGTGTTTTTATTTAATGCTTTACATGTTTCACTCCACTCTCTCCTTGCCTGCGTGATTTTCCGCAAGAAATCTGATGTGTTTCTTATTCTAGTTTCCTGCTGAGTAAGATGTTAAAACTACTCTTCCTTTTTTCCAAGATTTTCTCCCTGTCTTTGGGTTTTCTGCAGTTTGAATATGATTTGCCTACTAGCAGATTTCTATAATTTATCCTCACTGGTGTTCTAAGAGCTTCCTGGAAGATTAGTGTGGTGTTTGTAGCTAATTTTGGAGAATTCTCAGCCATTATTACTTCAAATATTTCTTCTTTTCTTTCTTCTCCTTCTCGTATACTTATTATGCATATTTACGTCTTTTGTAATTGCCCCATAGTTCTTGAATATTCTGTTCCACCGTTTTCATTGTTTTTTCTCCTGATGCTTCAGTCTGGAAAGTTTCTATTGACATATTTTCAAGCTTACTGATTTATTCTTTGTCTATGTCCAGATTACTAATGAGCCCATCAAAGACACTTTTTTTTTTTTAAGAATTTTTTTTTCCTGTTATTCTCTTTGATTCTTTCTTGGAGTTTCTATCTCTCTGCTTATATTATCCATCTGCTGATGCAAGTTGTCTTTTTTTCATTAGAGCCCTTAATATATCAATCATAGTTACTTTAAATTCCCTGTCTGATAATTCCAAAATCTGTGTCATTCCTGATTCTGGTTCTGACTCTGATTTTTCTTTCCTGTTGGCGTGCTTTGTAATTTTTTGTTTCTTTTTTTTGAGAACCAGGCATGATGTATGGGGTAATAGAAACTGATGTAAGTAGGCATTTAGTGTGAGGTTTTATGTTAGTTTGGCTAAAACCTGGGCTGTGTTTAATGTTTGCTGTAGCTGCAGGTGCCAGAAACTTCATTTCCCTTGTTGTTGGTTTCTCTTCCTCCCCTGTTTTCTTTGGGTTTCCCTAAGAACTCCTCCTTAAATAGAGTCTGTGTCCTGAAGCCCTCTCAGTTGCCATCCACTATTATTATACTGGAGCCCTACTGACCTCGTGGTAAGGTGTTTGGGAGGGAACACATTCTATAATCTTATGATTAAATCTCGGTTTTTTAGTGGGCCTAAAAAACAGATTTAATCAGTTAAATCTGATTATGAAGAGACCTTCAGAAGCACATCTTGGCCAATTTTCCTTCCCTTAGATGAGACAGGAAGGCTAGATGGGGCTAAAGCTGGCCAGCTGCCCTGCTCTCAGGTCAGATAAGGCTCTGGTGAGTTAGTTTCCCATGGAGGGCTGGCCTTTGTATGAAGAATGCTCTGGGTATATTTTTCAAAATGGTTACTTTCCTTTTCCCTGCCTAGGACAAGAAGGATTTCCCCCACATTTTTACAGTAAGAATCTTGTGGGATTCCAGGAGATAAAACTCACAAAATTGTGGGAGCCCTCCCAAGACTGGGCATCCAGGAGTTTTTAAGTCTCAGGTAGTCTACACCTAGCCTCCAGCAGTTCATCAGAATTACGATTTAAGTGTTCCTGTGAATTAGTGGGTCAGTGGCTTCTGTTTTAGGTAGCTGATCTCAGCTCTGATTCTCTGTATTCACCTGTCTCTCCAACCTTGGGGATTGAGGTTGGCCCTGTGACCTTAATTCTCTGATGGATCTTTATCAGTGTTCTTTGCTTTATCATGTGGATTCAACTCACCTAGTCATTTGCTTTTGGCTGGAAGAATTTCCTTCAGTGTTTCTTATAAGGATCTGCTAGTAACAAATTCTCTCAATTTTTATCTGGGAAAGTCTTTACTTCACCTTCATTTTTGAAAGATGGTTTTGTGGGATATAGGATGCTTGGTTGGCAGGGTTGTTTTTTGTTTTTTCCTCTGAGCAGTGTGAACATGTTATCCCACTGCTTTCTGGCCTCTACTGTTTCTGTTGAGAAGTCAATTGCTCATTTTATTTGGGTTTCCTGGCAAGTAATGAGCCATTTTTCTTTCTGGCTACTTTCAAGATTTTCTCCCTGTCTTTGACTTTCAGCATGTTTACTATGATGTATCTATTCATAAAAATATAATGGGTTTCTTTGCAATGATCCTACTTTGAGTTGACTGAGCATGCTGGCTGGATAGGTTACTGTTCCTCAATAAATTTGGGGTGTTTTCAGCCACTGTTTCCTCAAATACTTTTTCCGCCCCCATCTCCCTCTCTCTTTCTCTCTGGTATTCCCATTATGCATATGTTGGTGTGTTTAATCGCGTCTGACATTTCACAGCTCTCTTCATTTTCTTTCTTTATTCTCTCTGTGCTTCAGCTTTTGCACAACCCTATCGATAGATTTTCAAGCTTGCTTATTCCTTCTCCTGCCAGTTCAGATCTACTGTTGAGCTTCTCTAGTAAGTTTTTAAATTTAAATTATTATACTCTTTAACTTCAGAGTTTCCATTTGGTTCTTGTTTATAACTTCTGTTTATTGACATTCTCTAGGCAACATTTTCATCATACTTTCCTTTACTCCTTTCATCGTGGTTTCCATTAGTTCTGTGAATATATTCCTAATAGCTACTCCGAGACTTTTCCTGATAAATCTGACATCTGGTCACTCTCAGAAGCAGTTTCTGTTGCCTGCTTCCCCCCCACAACCACCACACCCCCACCTCCAGTGTTTGGCTCATACTTTCCTGTTTCTTTTCATGCCTCATAATTTTCTTCTGGAAACTAGACATATATTGTAACAACTCTGGGTATTGGTTCCCCCAACTATGGAGCTTCTAACTGTTATTTGCTTGTTTATTGACTGGCTGGATTATTTTAGTAAAGTGTATTTCTCCTCCAGAATGTTAAGCCTCCAGTATTGCTCTTTGGATATGTTCACGGTCACCTGGGGTGACAGTGGTTTTGGCAGAGCTCTCTTCCTTTCTTTCCCTGAACACGCCCAGCTGTTAAACTCCACTAACTAACAACTAACTGCTCTATTGTTTTCAATAATGCTCTGAGGCATAAGTTGTTCTACAAGTGAATGCAATCAAATCCCGCCTCCTTTGAAGGAGTGGTTTTTGAGGCCAGTGTTTGATACTTGTTCTAACCTCAGGAGGACTCCCCCCTCCCCCGCCCAGGCAAAAATCTTTGAGCCAGGGCTCTGGAGCTGTGGGTGGGGACAAAGGCAAATTTCTCTGAGTGTCACACCCCACCTGCTCCTCTAGGAGCTGAGCTCTGTGCTGGGGTGGGGGGTGGGGGGCACAGGGGAGAAGCCTGAGGTCCTCTCAGCTTGCCTCTCTTGGCCTGGAACCACTGCCTCATGAGTTGAAGTAAAGGTGGTCAGGACCTCAGTATTCTTTACGTGCTGAATCCAAGGTAGAGCGTCCCATCCACAAGTGGAGGCTGGTGGAAGAAGGGAGCCTCCACCTCTCTACTGCAGTTGCTGGAGCTGAGACTCAGCAACAGGTAGTTGAGGCAGGATGAGAAACGCCGATGCTCTCTCACAGGAAGAAAGCCCTTCACCAGGGAGGTAGAGGCATAAGGAGCCCTCTTCTAGGCTGAGGGGTCTCGAACGGAGTCTCTACCTTGTTAAGCTGGGAGGGAGGAGGAAGGAGCAATCTTGATTCAAATTCCATAGACTCTCACCTCTCTTACAGAATTTTTGTAGATTTTCTTGAATAGATGTTTCTACATTTGTCCCTTGCCCTTATGACCATTTCTAGAAACTACATTTAAAAGAAAAAATAATAATTTTATCAGTTTCACTGGGGAGAGGGTCAGTGGAGCTCTTCATACTGTGATGTTAGAAGTTGATATCCTCTGATTTTTTTCATATCTAATTTTTGACTAGTTGCCCTTACTGACTTCTCTTAATGGTGGTAATAACACTAATAAGAGAAAACATTTATATGTTACTTTTAGGTCAAACTATATGACGTTGCCAATACCTAGCCATTCTGATCTACAGAAACAGCTATTTCATATAATTTATCCTATTATGTGTTGAGTGTAGTTCTAAACGCTTTACATATATCATTTTCTTTAATCCTCACAACAATTCAGTGAGGTAGCTACTATTATATTCCTATTCTACGGATGAAGAGAACCTTTACAGAGAGGTTAAGGAGTTTGCTAAAAGAATGACAGCTAGTTTGCAGTGGAGCTGAGATCCAAACCCACACGGCCAGGCTGCAGAGTATATGTTCTTAATCAGCCTAACAGCCTAACAGCTTCCAAATTAATAGTTTTCAACCATTTACTTTGGACTTTTCTCAAAAGAAAAATATATCATTTCCAAACAACAATATGTTTCTTTCTTTTCTCTTTTCTTTTCCAATAGTGTTATTGCTACTTATCAGGTCTAATTACATTGGCTAGAAACTTTAAAACAAAGAGGGCATGTTAAAACTAGCGAAAACTGGGGCTTCCCTGGTGGTGCAGTGGTTGAGGGTCCGCCTGCCGATGCAGGGGACGCGGGTTCATGCCCCGGTCCGGGAAGATCCCACGTGCCGCGCAGCGGCTGGGCCCGTGAGCCATGGCCGCTGAGCCTGTGCGTCCGGAGCCTGTGCTCTGCAGCGGGAGAGGCCACAACAGTGAGAGGCCCGGAAAAAAAAAAAAAAAAAAAAACTGGTGAAAACTGAATAAAGTTTGTAGCCTAGTTTACAGTATTGCATGAACGTCAGTTTCTTGGTCTTGATATTTTACTACAGTTATACAAGATGTCACCATGGGAGAAGCTGGACTCTATTATTTTTGCAACTTCTTGTGAGTCTATGACTATTTTAAAATGAAGAGTCGTGGCAGAAGCAGATATCTTCATCTTATTCTGGACATTAACAGTAATGCTTTAGGATTTTACTGATAGCATAACTTTGGTTTAAGATACATATTACTTATGTACGTAAAGAGTAATATTCCAACAAAACAGAGAAACAACTGAGAGACGTCAAGATACCACAGGATCTTCATCTAAGTTAATCTGATATAATTTAAACACTGGATAAAAAAAATTCCCAAGGTTATATTTAGCAACGGCAGGGAACTTCAGAGCAAAGAGGAGAATCAATGATTTATAAAAATGTTTGCTTTTAAGACAACAGTAAAGCTAAGGATCATAATAAGAAGGCTTATTACTTAACTTGTGCAAGAGGATTTGGCCTTCATGAAGAGAAAATACAACCACCAGAAAGAAACTGACTCTTCATTGTATTTACACTATTAGTTCATTTAGCAGATGTACTGAATGCCTATTAAATGTTTGGTAGGTGAAGCCCACGCCCAAATGAGACTTACATTCTAATAGAGCAGACACTGGAGACAGACATAAGGACACGCAGTGACAAGTGCTACAAAGAAAATCAAAGCAGGGTAAGGTAAGGGGTTTAGCAGCAATTAGAGAAATGAAAGGGACCTATTTTGGATCAGGAGGAACTTTCTGAGGAGATGACATTTGAGAACACAACTGAATTAAGTGAGGGACCGAGCTATGGAAAAATCTTGGAACAGCACCCAAAGCAGACAAACAGTAGGAAGGACCCTGAGGCAGCAACACATTAGGAGGCCATTGCAATAAACAAGGTAAGAGATGGCAATGATTCAAGACATCCAGTAGGATGATTTTTGGATGCAAGTTACAGAATATTTGAAGAAAGGTGTTTAATGAATAGTTTTATTGCCATTGTTTTACTAATCACACAGACTAATAAATATGGAGGAACTGATTCCAGGGTTGGTGCTGTTGCTGAACAACGTCACCGTTTGGGAGACACATCTTATGATCCACTCATGGCTCCAGATGGCTCCTAAGTTATGGCTACTACAGTTCCAGGCATTGCGCTGCATGCAGTAATATCCAAGCGGGACGGTTTCCTTATCTGCCGTTGTCTTCATCTCTTCGTACGACACACCGGGGTGAGGTATCCGCCCTTCCTTCTCCTGCATCTGACTACAGTGGCTGGTACATATCAAGCACTAAGCACATTCCTGGTGCATATGGTAATTGTTTCTTAAATGTTAACTACTTTAGCTGTTCATAGTTGAGGTTATTTTGAGGTATTCGGGTATTTTGTATCCCAGCACATCCGTTCTAGTAAAATAAAGCAAGACTGGGGGGTGCGAGTGTCTGTTTTAAGAAGGCTTCTGCCTTCTCTGGGCTGCCTGGCCCCTCTCCGTTAATTAAATAAATTAAAAGGTCAATTCTGATTGCTCTGATAATTCCAGCTCTGTAAACAGAAGGCCACAAAAGGGAAAAGGTGGAGGGCATGTGGCAGGGAGGACAGGCTGAATGTTCAGAGTTCAGAGAGCCCTGAGCGGGGTCCCCATCAGTCAGGTGTGCCCGGCTACGGAAGCTGAGTCAAGTTCACCCAGAAGGCCAGACAGCCTGCAACTCCAAATGCACCCGCTGTCACCTCCAGGCACAGACTTAACAAAGGACCGCTTTTGAACTATCCCTCACAGGCGTTCCCCCCTCACCCTTACACTGAGATTTTCCCCATCTGTGTGTCTAAGTACTCCTCTCCTATTCAAGGCACCCAGGACTTTTCTTATTCTTGAATAGAGCCTTTCCTGACACAAGCCATGTGCACTGATGTGGGATCAATCTGATCCTGTACAATCAAATCTATGCCTTTCGATAAGTAAAAGTCATGTCATACCAAAGCTCAATACAAATTACTAATGTTGAAGAACACAAATCATCCTGTAGGAAACCAATCTCAGTTTAATACACACAGTTTGCTGGTATTTTTTTGTTTGTTTGCAACAAATTTTTTTCTAGACTATTTCTCCAGGGATCTCTTGCCATTAACCAATCCCTGTGAACTCTGATCAAAAGGGCATTGATCTTTTATGTCATGAACTTTGACAAATACAGAAGAGATTGAGAGGGAAAGAAGAGGAAGAAAAGGAAAGGGAAAGAAGCCAGGGTCAGAAGATTTAATGAAACCAGATCTATGAAAACATAATTAAAACTGCCCCCAGATTAGTGTTCTGTCCCTTCTATTTAAAGCACTAATTATTAGATCACTATAAATACAGCATACATGTATACACACTAGAGTATAGGTATACAAACTACAGCTCAAGAAGATGGATGGGGTATTGGGCCTGGATATTGGTTGGTTCTCTAAGTCAATAGCTCTATATACATATACCTTTGGAAAGTCATTTACTGTATGTTTTCTGGTTTACACAGTAGTGTAATTAAAATAATCAAGCATGTCAATCCCCATAGTTCATCTCTTTCTTTGGTGAGTTAGTAATATAGTGACATGGTACAAATGGGATATTTTTTTGGCTGTGCCAGGTCTTCGTTGCAGCCCACGGGATCTTTACTGTGGCACGCGAGATCTTTTAGTTGTGGCATGCGAACTCTTAGTTGAGGTATGTGGGATCTAGTTCCCTGACCAGGGATGGAACCCAGGGCCCCTGCATTGGGAGCGTGGAGTCTTCACCACTGGACCACCAGGGAAGTCCCGGATAAATGGGATTATAAATGTAAATGTTAGGACTCCTAGCTTAAAAGCTTCATGTAATTTGCATAAATCTGCATGCTGAGTTCAAAAGGCACAAATCTGTAATATTAAAGTTAATAGGGCAAGCTACTATTTAATATAAATCCAATATTCAAGAATAACACAGATGAAATAGAGTAGTTTTTTAAAAAAAAAAAACAGTTGTTTTGAATCATTTCCTGATTAGGACAGCTAAAATGAGCTCCACACACATATGGCACTGCCAGTGGGGTGTACAACGCCCACACATACCACTGCAGGAAAGCAGGGGAAGAGGGAGAGCCTCCCAGGATGCACATTTCTGCCACACCTTTGAGAGCTCCAGTGATGCAGGTGGGCTGACAGGGTCTTCCTAGAGTTCTGGTTGCTCTAAGACTCTGACTGGATAAACTTAAAACCCTGCAGACAGTCCCATGGCTGGTGGGGGGAGGACTGTCCCAGAAACTCTGTCACACCTTCCTCAGCGGCTCAGCAAGTACCTAGGACTCCCACGTGACACGTAGGAGGTGGCAGGGTGGGGTGGGTGTTCAGGGAGATGTGGCCGAAGCAGGCGGTGTTCTTCCATAAGCCTCGTTCCACTCTGGGAGGTCTGCAGAGGAGCACAGGCACACGAACCACAAGGTCGGTCCCTGACGGCTTTGCTACACAAAGGGGCCTCTCCCCGTGTCCACATCTGAATGAACCACAGGACACTGCCTGAGGAGAGAAGCACCTCTGGAATGGCAGAGTAAAAACCTCAGACATTCAACTCCTCCATAAAATCAATTGAGAACATTGGCAAAAACTGTAATGTCAACTTTTTCAGAGCTCTGGGAATTAGTCAGAGGCTTGCAACAATCCAAGGAGTGTTTATTAAAGAAAAACAGGTGACTCTTGTTAAGAACAGAAAACTTTGGGTGTTTTAACTTGGCCTATTCCCATATCCCTCTCCTCGATTCCACAGGATTCTTGAACAGCCTTGCAACTACAGTAGCCATGAAAACCAAGCTGCCTTGAAGCCACTAAGTGGGGTAAAACAGGATTGTTATTATTTGGTCTGTCAAGGAGCTCCCTTGAAAAGCTTCATTCTTAGTATTTGCCTTTATTTGACCCGACTCAGAGCTCACTCTGTGTTGAAAGTCATGATGAGAACACTCAACAAAGTAGGAATGGAAGGAAGCTGTCCCAACATAAAAAAGACCATATATGAAAGGCCTACAGCTAACATCATGCTTAACGGTGATAGGCCGAAAGCTTCTCCTCTATGATCAGAAACAGAACAAGGATGCCCACGTTAGCCACTTCTATTCAACACAGTACTGGAAGTCCTATAGCCAGAGCAATCAGGTAAGAAAAAGAAATAGAAGGCATCCAAATAGGAAAAGAAGAAGCAAAATGATCTCTATTTGCAAACATAATCTTGTAAGTAGAAAACCTGAAAGATTCCAAAAATAAAACTGTTAGGACTAATAAACAAATCCAGCAAGGCTGCAAAGAAAATCAACACAGAAAAATCTGTTGCATTTCTATACCCTAACAATGAACAGTCTGAAAAGGAAATTAAGAAAACAATTCCATTTAAAATAGAATCAAAAAAAGAATAAAATACTTAGGAGTAAACTTAACCAAGGGGGTGAAAGCCTTCTTCACTGAAAACTACAAAATACTGCTAAAAGAAACTAAAGAATACACAAGTGAAAAGGTATTCCATGTTCATGGATTGGAGGACCTATTATTACAATGTCAATACTACCCAAAGTGATCTACAGATTTAACGCAATCACTATAAAATTCCCCATGCTGTTTCTGCAGAAACAGAAAAATCCATCCTAAAATGCAGATGGAATCTCATTGCACCCCCAATAGTAAAAACAATCTTGAAAAGAAAGAACCAAGTTGGAGGTCTCACACTTCCTGATTTCAAAATTTATTACAAAACTGCAATAATCAAAACAGTTTGGTACTGGCATAAAGACAGACATATATATACCAATGGAATATAATAGAGGGCCCAGAAATAAATCCTTGCATTTGTAATCAAATGATTTTTGCTAAGGGTGCCAAGACCATTCAATAGGGAAAGGACAGTCTTTTCAACAAATCATGCTGGGAAAACCAGATATCCACATGCAAAAGAATGAAGTTGGACCCTTACCTTATATCACATAAAAAAATTAACTCAAAATGGATCTAAGACCTAATTGTAAGACATAAAACTGTAAAAATCTTAGAAATGCCTCATGAAATTGGATCTAGTAATTATTTCTTGTATATGACACGAGAAGCACAGGTAAAAATAGTAAAAATAGATAAACTGGCCTACATCAAAATTAAAAATTTCTGTGCACCAAAGGACACAACGAATAGGGTTAAAAGGCAACCCACAGAATGGGAAAAATATTTGCAAATCTGTATTTGATAAGGGGTTAATATTTAGAATATATAAAGAACTCAACAACAAAAAATCAAATAACCCAATTTAAAAATGGGCAAAGGATCTGAACAGACATTTCTCCAAAGAAGATATACAAATGGCCAACAACATATGAAAAGATGCTCAGCATCACTAATCATTAGGGAAATGCAAATCAAAACCACAATGAGATCACTTCACACCCAGGAGAATGGCTGCTATCAAAAAAAGAGAAAATAACAAGTGTTGTGGTGATGTGAAGAAATTGGAACCCTGTACACTGTTGATGGGAATGTAAAATGGTGTGGCCGTTATGGAAAACAGTACGGCAATTCCTCAAAAATTAAAAATTGAATTGTCATATGACCCAAACATATGGGTATATATCCCCCCAAAACTGAAAGCAAGGTCTTGAAGAAATATTTGTACATTCATGTCCATAGCAGCATTATTCACAGTAGCCCAAAGGTGGAAGCAACCCAAGTATCCACTGACTGAGGAATAGATAAACAAAATGTAGTATATGCATACAATGGGATATTATTCATCCTTAAAAAGGAAGGAAACTATGACACATGCTATTACACGGATGAAACTTTAGAATATCACGCCAAGTGAAATAAGCCAGTCACAAAAAGACAAATACTGTAGGATTCCACTTATATGAGGCACCTAGAGCATCACATTCATAGAGACAGAAAGTACAATGGTGGGTGCCAGGGGCTGACGGGATGGGGAAACAGGTAGTTGTTTAACAGGTACTAAGTTCCAGTTTTGCAAGACAAAACAGTTCTGGAGACTGGATACACAACAATGTGAACTATACACTTAAAAATGGTTAAGATGGTAAATTTTATATTATGTGGTTTTTACCACAATTTAAAAAATAAATGAAAAAGAAACAAAAGCCGATATTGACTGAAAGAAATGAATGAAGCAAATTTATAAAGAGATGCAAAGAGAAAAGAGAGAAAAATCTAGACGTTTATGATTCTAAGCCCTCCTGAGTCCCAGCTGGACTCCTGCCCTATGACTCCAAAGATACCTCAATAGTCTAATTACAGAGTCTCCACTGGGCTTAAACCAGCTTGAGAGTGTGTCATGCAACTACCAGAGCCCTAGCCAGCATGCACACAAAAAGGAGAATGAGGGACACAGTCACTAAAGACACACGGCTTACTTCATAATTCTGGCAAGAGCTTGCTGCATGCTGAACTCAGAAAACCAAGAATACGGGGCATGGGAAATACTGTCCCCCCAACTAAGGCTGATCCTAAAGATATTATAATTTGTTTTTAAGAGAGAGGCTATTCAACTAAAAAACTATGCAGTAGGAGATGAAGTGGCTTAGATATACCTCAGCTGCACTCATAACAAATACCCCATACATCTCAAAAACACTTTGGCCTCCAGCCTTTGCTATTTACATTCACTTCCTCCAATTGGAAAGGAAGTGGTGTTTAATTAATGGCTATTTCATTTGATCAAGTTTTGGAAGGGAAACATTATTTCAGCTGCAAATGGTAACTAATCTCAGATAATATCTTTAGCTGAAATGTTTAGCCCTCTTACCAAATTACTGACTTAATACTTAAGGAGAAGCTTGCTGATAGACAAATTCTAAGATGTATGTCTATTCGAGTTATCGTCTTTAACACCATCTATAGGTGAGTCAAAGTCTGAATACAGATTTCATGACCTGTGATTAATGTGGATAGATGCATTTCCTCATGCTGATTTGTGTAGAGAGAACCTTCACATTCCTTTGATCTAGTTATGCCAAGGTTTATGTCATTCTTGCACAGGTCACAGAATGTGGATATCCTCCCTCTGTTGATTACAGTGTACCAGTTAAGCATTAAGGCCTCTGCTCCAGGAGTAGCAGAGTGTCCAATGATACAACTGAATTTAATAACAACTATAGCTAAACATCAGCACGATACTATAGGTGAGGAAGAGAGCTATTGCCCCTTAATTCCAGTTACTTTCCACGAACAAGACGAAATGGGTTGTAGGAACCTTCATCTTACTGGGAACCTGGGCAAGAGGAAGGAGCTTTCAGTAAGGGCACACCCAAGGCTGGTAGCAGGTCTGGACCAATAGTTCCCGGCATGGATTCTCAGGGCAGTTTTATTGGAAACGTCTTGGAACCATTAGAAAAGAAAATTTGGGGGGCTACTCCTTGGAGATCCTGAGTCAGTGGCTCAGGGCTGGGACTCCAGAACAAGTACCCTGGGTGATTCCGATGTGCATTCAGATTTGAGAGGCGTCTGTCCTGAGAACAGTCACTACAGGTTGTGAGAATCGGGACGGAACAAACCTTTCACAGGGAAGGCTAGGGACATGACAGGCCTCTGAAATGCCTCAGAGAGAAGTCACCTCCAGTCCCCACTATGCCTTCCTTCATTCCTTCCCGTCCAAGTACCATATGGACTGGTCACCTCACTGCCAGTTGCTGTACTAGGGGCTGAGAGGCACAGGAGACAGACGCAGCTTTTGGAACTCACCGGTAGAGGTGAGCGCAGGTCTTAAGCAAATTAAAGGGGGAGGAGCTAGAGAAGGCACCCAGGAAGGCCTGCCATCGCAGTCACTCACTGCTCAGCGCTCTGACCACTAGAGCAGGGAAACTGAGACCCTCCAGCTCTGGAGGGAAGACCCAGTGAATCGAATCAAAGCAAAGAGGGTGCTTCTGTTACTTGTAGTTTCTATGTATCAATCATGAAAAATAACTCATAAGATAGCCTCTCCTGAATGAAATACTATAATTTACAATGGCTGTCTAACTGCACACATTTAGATGTCTTCCCAAGGTGGTAACTATTTTCATGTTAACCTGTTAAAGTTCTTCAAGGGAAGTATCTTCTTGGAAACTGAACTTGACTCAAGTGGCCTCTACTGAAAGACACAAGGTGACAAATTAGCATATCCCTTAAAGACCCAACACATCACACAGGGAGCTGTTTGTTCCTAGTCACATAAGCCCTCTTTTCAAGAAGTCTGTCAAACTCTTTTATGCTTATCACTGAAATGCCTAATGTCTGTTTCATTAATTGGGAAAAAAAACACAGAGCTCAAGGGATGGATTCACTTGCCAATGTGCAGACAAATGACCAAAATGCAAGCCTGCAACCCGTGAGATTACTTGCTAGAAACTGGTTGCCTCCCTAGACTCTAGGAAAACTTCCAATGGAGATAAACTCATTCCCCGTGCAAGTAAGGAAGGACATTTTAAGAAAAGGTGAATATCACGTGGAGATACACTAATTCCCATATCTACGTTCCAGTAAAATGTAAACTTTGAACAGCCTCATGAGCACTGCCTTATGCTTATTGCAGCAGCTATGGAGCCTGAATTGAAGGTTTCCCATCCTGTCTGCCACTAAATTCCATGTCACTGAGGGTGTTCCTAGACACTCTGTGCCTCAATTAATCAAATAAAAAGACACACTGCAAAGATTAATTAGTGTTCGCCACTTAGTCTCTCTGAATGCGTCAAATGGAGAAAGCAGAGAAATGTGTTGCCAAAAAGAAAACAAAAGTATAATTATGAGCACTGAACAAAAGGAAATATATGAATAGAAATAGTTAAGATTGAGAGAAGACCGATGGCAATGCTGTAAATACAAACTGTATAAAGTAAAAACTTAGTGTACAAAGTTTTAGAAAAATCTTCCCTATCTTTTCTTGGAATTTTAGAAAGTTCCACTTTATTCTATCTAAGTAGGCTCCAAATAATATGGCAGCTCTCTCCTGACAAAGTGCAAAAATGTATTCTTATTATTCATATATGTTTATAAATATTCCCATATTCATTTGATCATAACAATTCGAAATCCAGCAGTTACATGCCCTACTGACAAAACTCACACATGGCTGGAGTGCCGCACTTCACTGTTCTGCACCATCGACTCCAAAAAAAAGAGATGGCCAACTGGAGCTTTACGTAGTCACAGCTAACAATCACTTCTTCCTTCGTCACTTTATCTTAAAAATAAAATTACCAGGAAGTTTTTCTCCATGGGGATTCCATTCTGTTTCTTCTTAAATCTACACACTTCTTTTACTTAGTTCCTCTGAACATGCCCTGTTAGAGTGGTATTTGTATTCCCGGGGTTTCTATCATCACCGTGTAGCTGACAGAATGACTCAGAGATAGAAAAATTATCTACTTAAACCGCCTAGTCGAGATGCCTGCCGAGGTGGATCTCAACCACAAGGTAGGTTAAAATACATGACATGTTTAGCTCCAAAGCAGCAATACCAAACATAAAAGAATATGCAGGAGAAAAGTCATTCTGACACCTGGTACCTATCAACTGACTTACTTGTATGTCACCAGTTCGGGTAGAGTGATGGCATCACTAGTCCCATATCCACCTGCCTGTATCCACTTTCTGGAGTGACGTCCTCCCACATTGACTCTGAGCTTGGCTGTGTGACCTGCTTGACAGTGGTTCCATAGGAAACATAATACAAGCAGCAGCTTGAAAATGCACTGGTGAATTTCTTTCTCTCCCGGACACACTGCTAGGAAAATGTGCCCCTTGAGCCTTACAGAAGGATGCTGGTGACATGTGGGAGAGAAATGAGGCCCCCGTCTGAGGCCGCCCCTGACCAGCCGCTCTCAGTCATCCCCCATCCGCGACCATGGATGCATAAGCGAGCCCAGATCAGCAGAACCACCCTAGCCAATCCACAGACTTGTGAGAAATAATAAAAAGTTACTCTTTGAAACCGCTAAGTCTGGAGGTGGTTTGTTACACAGCGGTAGCTAACTGACACACTACATGATGGAAATGTAGAGAATATGAACTGAGAACCAAAATCATCAAAATAAAACCTGCCCTGAGGTTCATATAAGACCTTAAGCCTCATTTCAAAGTATTTGAAAGACTGATGGCAGCCATGAAAAGGCCTCTAGTTTGGGAGACAAAGCAAAATCTTCAAAGCTAGAGTTTGGTACGGTACAGCTGCCAAAATAGCCGATTATGCATCCTCTCCCTCCCCTCCACCCTCTTACTACATCTGGGGCTCTTCCAACCGGCCGCCTCTTGATCTGTTTGCTTTAGCTAGTCTCCTGCAAGGAACGTGGACCTTAATTTTCTGAGTAAGAAAAGGTGATCTAAGATCTGGAACCCAAGCCACAGCTCTTGCATGTCTTTGGCTTCCTTCCCAGAGCAAAAGGACATTTGTCACCTCATCCTCTCAGACCTGCTGCCAGCACACCTACTCTTTGGAGGGGCTCTTCCCACTGGCACCAGTCCTCTCGCTGCCTTCTTAGAATTGTCTCCTTCACATCTCTGTTAACTCCAGGTTCTACCCTCCTGTCATTTCACAATGTGCTCTTTGAAAAAGTGGACACAGACAGTCCCAGAAGATTCAGTGTCTTGGAAACAGTCTCTTCTATCCACTGGCTTCATTCCAGGGCTCCTACCCTCAGTGGGGCTAGAGAAAGCAGCCTGGTGCCTCAGCTGTCAGAGTCCTTTAATGATAGATGATAAGGCATGAAAAGTACGGCAGAGCGCCCCCTATCATTAGCAGACAGTTAATGAGCGGTCACTGTATGTGGGGCTAAGACACTCCTCCTCTGTCCTAGACTGACCCTTTGCTCAGCTCCAAATGTAAGGATTCTCCAAGTCGTCTCTGTCTCAAAGGAATACTCATTAACGATGGTTTCCCAGGTTGTGGGCCATTTTCCCCCTATGAGGACAAAGGTTTCCTTCCAGGGGCCATCAAATCCATATGCACCCAAGCACTAGCTGGAGACTGAACAAATAATGGGTCTCACACAGACACGCAGGTATAATTGTTTTTCAAATGTCATGTTGCCAAGACAGAAGTTACTGTAAATATCTCACTAACCTACAGCCACTTTGTGAGTGTGAATGTGTGTGCTAGCATTATGATACATTTTCTCCATTACTGAATAATAATGGGTTGACAATTATGTGAGACTCCTTGAAAGCTCTGGTCATTAAAAAAGGTCTTCATATTTAAACAGGCTGAGTGGAAACCACTGTTCTAGAAGTCATTCTAGAACATTCTAGAAGGCTCATTCTTAGGTGGACCTAGGGTCACAGATGTTCTCTGGGGTTATTTTACACCTTTCGGACCAAACCAAACACACAATACGTCTCAGGGCCTAGGGAGGCGTGCCCCAGACAAGAACTGGAGACGACATAGTCAGTCATGTGAGTTTCTCACCCTGGCACTGCTGACACTGTGGGTAAGACAGCTCTTTGCTGGGGGAGTGGGGGCATCTGTGCATTGCCGGGTGTTTAGCAGCATCCCTGGCTTCACCCACAAGATATCAGTAGCACCCTTCCACCTAGTTGTGACAACCATAAATCAATGTCCCCAGACACTGTCAAGTGTCTCCCAAGGCATACACTCCTCCCCCCGACCCTGGAACCACTAATCGAGGCTATTGTGAGCATCTGAAGGCAGTGCTACTCTGAGTGAACACTTCCAATGTCAAGCCATTAAACTGTTCCTTTGTGAAAGTCTATTTTCATTTGGGTCAATGAACAATTTTACACCTGAATATATAAACGTTAATTTTGCTTCAAAATTGAAAACAAAATAGTAAATGATTTACTAAGATAAAAAACACTTTATTTCATTGGACCTTACAACCAAACTTTCATTAATACCCAAAGTAGGGTGATGTCATGTTAAAATAAGTACAAACACCACCCAGGCAAGGAGAGTGATGCCAACAGAGGCTCAATTCAGTTGTCAAGTGGGATCCATGCTGTCAGCAGCTAATCCCAAAGGCTGAGGTCAAGAGGTCCAGCGGCACCCTATGTTCTCCCTCAAGTCATTTTCCTTCATAATTTTTTTTTTTGGTACACGGGCCTCTCACTGTTGTGGCCTCTCCCGTTGCGGAGCACAGGCTCCGGACGCGCAGGCTCAAGCGGCCATGGCTCCCGGGCCCAGCCGCTCCGCGGCATGTGGGATCCTCCCGGACCGGGGCACGAACCCGCGTCCCCCGCATCGGCAGGCGGACTCTCAACCACTGCGCCACCAGGGAAGCCCCCTTCATAATTTTTAAATCAAAATTTTCTTTGGGGCTTCCCTGGTGGCGCAGTGGTTGAGAATCTGCCTGCCAATGCAGGGGACACAGGTTCGAGCCCTGGTCTGGGAAGATGCCACATGCCATGGAGCAACTGGGCCCGTGAGCCACAATTACTGAGCCTGCGCGTCTGGAGCCTGTGCTCCGCAACAACAGAGGCCACGATAGTGAGAGGCCTGCGCACCGCAATGAAGAGTGACCCCCACTTGCCACAACTAGAGAAAGCCCATGCACAGAAACGAAGACCCAACACAGCCGTAATAAATAAATAAATAAATACATTAAAAAAAAAAAAAAATTTTCTTTGTATCTTTCTGACGCTAATTACTGAATGTATTCATTTCAATAGGAACTTGTGGTTGTTTTATACTGAATTTCTCCTATGAGCTACAAGGATTTTTGTTTCTGTTTACAATGCCTGTTTTGCTGGCTCAAGGGATCCAGAATACTCAGTGCTTCATGCACAGGCAGAACTAAGGATAATATAATATGACACGTGGTGGGAACAGAAGAGAGAGCTTCAGGCACATATATGTGAGAGCTCAGCTCTGTGCTGAAGCTTGCAAGTTACAGAAGACATAAAATACATGGTCTCTGACTGAAAGTTAATACAGGGGAAAGTTTTCAGATAAAATAAGAGTGAACACCAGAGGTTAAGGATAATTAAAAGCTCAGAGCTGTGAGGACAGGGATTCCAGGGAAGTCAAACTTTATGGCAGACAGAGCTGCTTCCACGTATCCTGCCAGCTGGCAAAGGCAGGCTAAAATCCCAGCAAAGTGACGGATCCAGGATATTTTTCTGGAAACGCTGTCTTCCTCTTAAGTATCTATTTTCACTCTTAGAAACAGCCATCGGAGTTTGTTAACTCATGACTATGTGGTTTCCTTGCCCCTCACCTCAGTGTCACCAGACCCTTCTCCACTGTTGACCACAAAGCCATTCTTAGAGGAGTTCTGAGGGTTTTACCCATGTAAGAAAGAAAAACTATAATTTTGATATATTATGGAATTGTAGTTGGGTCACTCAGCTAAGAGGTGGTGAGCACTTCTCACCTGCCTTCCTAGCGCAGCTCTCAACAAGTAAGACCTGTCTCCAATAGTAAGCCTGTGGTCTAATAATCCACAAGACTGGTCAGGTTCAAGGGAAGATATCTAGAAGGAGGTGAATCCTGAGGCAGTCTTTGCGGTACAGGCAGAATTAAAATAGTAGTATGGAAAGGGGAGAAAAGACTAACTTTCCAGTGGAGAGACCTGAAAACACACCTCAGCCAGGTGAACAGGTCAATATCAACAGTGACAGATCATGTTGACAGTGTGTACCCTAGATATGCTGGGATGAGAACGGCATTTAACCTCTGCACTACTGCTCCCCAAGAATCCTAACCCTTGTTTAACAATGAGAAAAATATCAGGAAAACCCAAATTGAAGGGAAATCTACAAAATATTTACCAGCACCCCCCCCCCCCCCAAAACTGTCAAGGTCATCACAAACAAGGGAAGTCTAAGAAACTGTCACAGACTGCAGAAGCCTAAAGGAGACATGCATGGTGACTAAGGTGATGTGGGACCCCGGATGAGGTCCTGGGACAGAAAAGAGACTAAGCAAAAACTAAGGAAATGTGAATAAAGTATGGACTTCAGTTAATGCATTTTATTCTTGATGAGTTATTTTTTAACTGCTGTCCTTGGCAAAAGGCTAAGGATGAGTAGGGCAGAACCAGGCTTATGGGAGCACAGAAATAATGGTGTCTGGTGATGACGGTGCCTAGCAAATATCAGTGGTAAATCCAACATTGCACTTTCTTTCCAGAATAGAGAGCAATGGAATGAAACCCTTTCCTACTTAGGGATTCTGATTACACATTGGATCAGCAGACACAAACAGAACTGATTAAATCAATAAGGCAACAAGGTTGCTTTTAAAACTAAAAGTAACTTCCTCCTCTATCTGCCATGTAAACAATCAGTGAGGGACACTCTTTATGCCTACTTATGATGCAAGTGAAATTTTAAAAATTTTAATCCCCTAATAGGGGGAAACATTGTTGTCTCTCTAAGGCAAGCTTGCTTTCTTGTCACAAGCACATCATGCCTGTAAAGACTGAAAGGTACATTCTCCAGAGCATCGCTCAGAGACCTACCTTATTCATGATCTATTTATCATGGAGACAGGCAATTACAGTTTGGTTAGCATGTATAAACGCTGTTTCTTTCCAATATGTCTAGCAAAGTGGGTGAGCAAAAACCTTTTGGTGGGATTTACACCCCTACAGACTACACAGTGGACTGAGTAAAGGGAAGAATTGAGCTGGTAGTAGAAAATTTACCAGAAAAGTGGGAACCAGAAGGTCAGCTGGCTCTGCGGTCATTGCTGAAATCTGCTGTCGTGAGCTGTGATTTCCCCCAGCTCCTGACTATGTGAGAGAACCCAGAGTTTGATGTGCCCCACTATCCACATTTTAAAGTTTCTGAAGCCTTAAGGGTTTAGATTTTTTTAAAAATTGATTTGTAATCTTGGAGCAGATCCAATGACAAAGAGTAAATTCAGAAACAAGTGCATTGCAATGGATAAAACCAAATCGCAAATCAAATATTTTAGAAAGCTCTTACTAAGACATAGAATTCATTTACTCCCTTAAAGGAAAACACGTAAAGGGATGACCGTTGGGCTTCAAAACTCACCATTAAGGCTACAAAAAATTAATTTCCTATACGTGAGAAATATCTACAGTTGAGTTACTGCTCCCGATTTCACTGTTTGCATGTGTCATCTATCTTAATAACCAAAAGCATTAACTTTGTTCTGCAGGCTGATCAGAGTTAATGGATTTCAGTAAGCATGCCTCTAAATCCACTCTTTAAAAAGGAAGTCTCTGTCAACTCAGCGGCTATCATATTCTGCCTGGAGTAGTGTGAAGATTCTTACAAACTGAGTTCTAGCACTAGGCTAAAACGCTTTTCGGCAAGGACTTCCCCGATCTGGAGCCTCTTTCTCTATGAAGTGGGAATTCCTGCTCCGCTCATCTCACTGGGATTCTGGGAGGACCGAGCATCAGGCAAACGTAAGGGGATGTGACGTCAAGCATACTTAGCAGATCTGCAATTTATTTTCCCCTAAAGAATTTTAATAGTGTCCCTCGTGCTCTGAGATACCGGTGCCTGAATACAACCTTATTTTTATCAGACCAGCCATTATTTTGTAATGTAAGCATGTTTTAGCCCAGAATCAATTGACTGTTCAATACAATTGAATTCCGACTGCAGTAATCTTAGAAACTTTATTACAGTAGTAAACTGTGGTTTCAAATCAGATGCCGGGCTTCCCTGGTGGCGCAGTGGTTGAGAGTCCGCCTGCCGATGCAGGGGACACGAGTTCGTGCCCCGGTCCGGGAAGATCCCACATGCCGCGGAGCGTCTGGGCCCGTGAGCCATGGCCGCTGAGCCTGCGCGTCCGGAGCCTGTGCTCCGCAATGGGAGAGGCCACAACAGTGAGAGGTCCGCGTACCGCAAAAAAAAAAAAAAAGTACCTGTCGAGGCCCAAATATCTGGAAACAGAATGTGGCTAAGGAGGGACATCTAAGCCAATACAGCTGAAGAAAGCAAGCTTCCAGCAGTTGGGTGGACTGTCCACCAAAATCCACTTTCTGTCTAAAATGCACAGCTATGCCTGGGAAGCAGCCCCCGGCCAGAACTGTATTCCCCACGCCTCTGCAGGTGTGGCCTGGCCCCAGCTCCCTCAGCGGAGCGCTGTTAGCAATGGCGTGTCCTACTTCCAGGCCAGGCTCTGGCTGGCGAGGTGTGTACACTCCTGCTCTCTCCTCCTTCTGACCAGACGCAGAGCGGTGGTGGCCGGCAGGATGACAGGAAAGCGAAAGCCTGTGTCTCTGAATCCCCAAAGGAAGACAGCGATTCCAGGACCAGGAGCTCAGGAGCACCCATCCTGGGCTCTTCTGGGAATGAAAACCACTTCTGTTGTGTTTGAGTCTGTTTGTTACCCTAGCTTCGTCTTACACAGTGCACTATTAGGACCCTCAGAAGGTATAAACACAACCACATAAAATGTTTTCCCTTAATGCAAATCAAAACCAAATGGCCATCATAGAAAAGTCTACAAATAAAAATGCTGGAGAGGGTGTGGATAAAAGGGAACCCTCCTGCACTGTTGGTAGGAATGTAAATTGGTGCAGCCACCATGGAAAACAGTATGGAGGTTCCTTAAAAAGCTAAAAATAGAGCTACCGTATGATCCAGGATTCCCACTCCTGGGCATATATCCAGAAAGGATGAAAACTCTAATTCAAAAAGATACATGTACCCCAACATTCATAGCAGCACGATTTATAATAGCCGAGACATGGAAGCAACCTAAGTGTCCACTGACAGATGAATAAAGAAGATGTCATACACAGTGGAATATTATTCAGCCATAAAAAGGAACGAAATAATGCCATTTGCAGCAACATGGATGGACCTAGAGATTATCATACCAAGTGAAGTAAGTCAGACAGAAAAGACAAATATTGTAGGACATCTCTTACATGTGGAACCTAAAAAATAATACCAATGAATTGATTTACAAAACAGAAGCAGACTCAAAGACATAGAAAACAAACTTCCAGGTGGTTAGGAGTATGGGATTAACAGCTATACACTACTATATATAACATAGATAAGCAACAAGGATTTACTACGTAACAGAGGGAACAATATTCAATATCTTGTAATAACCTATAACGGAAAATCATCTGAAATCATTTTATATATATATATATATATATATATATATATATAACTTAGTCACTTTGCTTTACACTTGAGACTAATGCAATGTTGTAAATCAACTATATACTTCAATAAAAAAGTTTTCTCTTAATCTCACCCCTCAACACACAACAATTAAATATTGCTCGGGCATAATAAGCAGATGGCGCAGTAGAATGACAACTACTTAGTTTGCCACGTTTTTCTTTCTAAATGCATGAATTATCTTCTCCCAGTTCTTCAAATTTCATTCACGAACAGCGTCTATGTTTGAGATTCAGGTTTTACAATGAAACGTATTATCATTAGGTCAAAAAACAGGTAAAATTCTCTCACTGATTTTCCTAATTTTGTTACTAACGTGTGAATAAAGAAAACTGAAGACGTAACCTCTTTCAACTTCCCTATTTGTTAAGTCATGAAGACATGTCGAAGCACCTAGAAGTTTCCTTTTTTCAACAAATACATTTTTCAAAAGCTTGTATTTAAGAGGTAAAAACTGTTATTCTAATATTTTAGGAAAGCGCTGAGTTCTATAGTAATCATCTGAATTTACGTCTACATCTTGGTACAGAGGCAACTTACTTATTTGGTCTTATCTACTCTCATTTTGAATTCTTAATTTATTACTCAATAGGGACAAAGCTAAATCTTGAGTATGGAAGCTTTTCCCTTGAGAAAGGTCTGAGAACGGAATTTTATAGTCACAAATTCCTTCCTAACACAGATATGCTATCTGGCCTTGCAAAAGTTACTTAACCTCACTGTTTGTTTCCCAAGTGTGAAATTGAATATTACATGTTACTTCTTTCTTTTCCCACAGAGTCATGTGAAGTTAAAATTTGTAATGCAATTTCAAGGTGAAAGGAGTTTATCAATACTAAGTACTTAGGCTGATTTTCCACTCTACCTTGGGAAGCATCTTCTGAGAGTGTGTGTGGCCCTGTTAGAAGGTTAGAAGCCCACTCTGCTCCAGCGCTGGGCGTGGCCCAAAGAACAGGCAGGGGTGTGTGCTGACCTACCACAGCTCAGTCCCTGTCTCCGAGGACCCTGAACCAGGGGTGAGGGGTACTTGATATCACAATGTGTGTGTCTGGGCATCTTGGGGTGGGTTGCTCGTGAACACACTTCGGCCCTCTATAAGCACCTCCTGTGTGTCCAGAAGTGTGTGGTGTGCTGTGGAGTGTACACTGGGTGCCCATAAGGAGCTCCCGATTCTGAAAGAGCACGTGGACAGAGATAAAGGACTGGAGGAATGCACAGGCCGACTGCTCCTGTGTGCCCACCCCGGGTGCTGTCCCCTGCAGTGAGCTGGCCAGCCAGGTGGCCCTTGTATTAAAAGCTTTGTATGTGCTTCTCTGCCCTGGGCTGACTCCCCAGGGAGCCACTCTCCTGTGGCTGACTTGCCAGGGGACAGAGATTGCTTTGTTTCTTCAGCTCAGCTACCTTCTCTGTTCTTGGGGCCCCTGTCTCCCTAAGGGTGGTGATGGCATAGGATGTGGTCCCCAGGCCTCCTCTTCTTTCAGGAAGTCTACCAGCCAGAGGTTCTTTTTGTGTAAATCCTCTTAGCAAGATTTATTGCTAAGAATGATGAGAAAATCAGCAGATAATTGACACAGAAGGGAGAGTTTAAAGGATGGCAGACAGTTCATGATGTTACCGTGCTACCTGCCCTTAAGTCCTAGTAAAACGAAGCAGAATACGTTTCTAGTAGCTTCCAGCTCTGGATTCTCTCTCCTTATGGTCTATTTCTCCTCCCATTCTTCCCCTCAGGTAGAACACAATGCACCCCAAACCATGTCCTATCTTCCTCTGGAAATACCAGACACCCTTTGTGGCAGATGTTAGAGCAGAACAGACAACTGAGAGTCGTTTGCGTCTTAAGGGAATACCAGTAGAAGTGTTACCAAATCACTGTAAGACCCTCTTTCCAAAATTTAGAAGCTTATGCTTTGAAAGCTTGATCATTATTTGGTTTCTGCACATTCTAATTGTATTTTTAATTAATTTTTTAAAAACTTTGATTCTGAAATAATTATAGATTCACAGAAGTTGTGCATCCTTCACCCAGCCTCGCCCAATGCTGGCATCTTCAGCATAACCACAGCACAACATCAAAATCAGGAAACTGACATGGTACAATCCACAGAGCTTATTCAGATTTTACCAGTATGGTATGCACTCATCTGTTTGTGTGTGTAAACACACTTTGCAATTTTATCACATGAGCAGCTTTGTGTAACTACCAATTTTATCACATGAGCAGCAATTTTATCACATGAGCAGCTTTGTGTAACAACCAAGATGCGAAACTGTTCCACCGTCACCTAACTCCCTCCAGCCACTTCTGTACACCCAAACCCAGCCCTTTGCTCCCCGCCCCACTCCCTAACTCCTGGTAAGTAATAATCTCATCTCCGATTCTACAACTGTGTCCTTTCAAGGCTGTTATCTAGGGACCTCCCTGGCAGTCCAGTGGTTAAGATTTTGCACTTCCACTGCAGGGGGCGCAAGTTCAGTCCCTGGTCGGGGAACCAAGATCCGGCATGCTGCGTGGTGTGGCAAAAAAAAGAAAAGAATGTTCTCTAAATGGGAATTCTACAGTACGTGTCCATTAGAGACTGGCTCTTTTCACTAGGCATAATCCTCTAAAGGTCCGTCCAAGTGGTATGTATCGATGGTCGATCGCTTTTTATTACTGAGCAGTATTCTATGGTAGCACAGTTTTTTTTTAACCATTCACATATTGCAGGACATTTGGGTTGTTTCTAGTTTGGGGCTATTACAAATAAAGCAACTATGAACATCCATATACGACTTTTGTGTGAACATGGCTGTCATTTCTCTGGGATACGCCCGAGAGTGCAATTGGTATGTCACATAGTAAGTGTATTTTCAGTTTTAGAAGAAACTCCCAACCTGTTTTCCAGAGTGACTAGACGAGTTCACATTCCCACCAGCAAAATGTATGAGTGATCCAGTTTCTCTGCATCCTCACCGGCATTGGATGTTATCACCATTTTTTATTTTAGCCATTCTGACAGGTTTGTAGGAATATCTCATTGTGGCTTTAACTTGCATCTCCCTTATGGCCAGTGATACTGAATATCTTTGCATGTGCTTGTTTGCCATCTGACGTCCTCTTTGGTAAAATGTCCATGCATGTCTCTTGCACATTTTCTAATAGCAATTTTTTTTAAATGTCAAGTTCCGAGAGTAGTTTATTTATCCTATATATCCTAGCATATTCTAGTCATTTGTCAGATATGTGGTTTGCAAGTATTTTCTCCATCTATGCAATCTGTCTTTTCATACTCTTAACATGGTTATTTGTAAAAGTTTTTTCATTGTGATGAGGTCTACTTCATCTTTTTATTTTTTCTTTTGTGGATCCACACTTTTGGTATCATCAAGTTTAAGAACTCTTCTCCTGGGACTTCCCTGGTGGCCCAGTGAGTAAGACTTCACACCTCCAACGCAGGGGGCACAGGTTTGGTCCCTGGTCAGGGAACTAAAATCCCACGTGGCATGTGGCGTGGCAAAAACAAAAAAAAACAACAAAAAAAAACTCCTAGTATTAGGTTCCAAAGGTATTCTCTGATGACTTTTTTCTAACAGTTTTAAAGCTTTACATTTTACATTTAGATCTGTGATACATTCCAAATTGACTTTCTAAAATAAAGTAAAAGATTTAGGTCAAGGTTGTTGTTGGTGGTGGGGTTTTTTTTGCCTATGGATGTCTAATTATTCTCACTACAGTTACTGTAAAGTCCATATTTCCTTCATTGAATCACTTTGGTCCTTTGTCAAAAATCAGGTGGACATATTGGTGTGGCTCTATTTCTGGGTTCTCTGTTTCTTCCCATTTATCTATGTGTCTGTCCCTCCACCAATGCCACCCCATCATGATCACTGTCACTATATATAGTAAGACCACACTGCACAGAGTGATTCCTTCCACTTTATCCTTTTCTTCGTTTTCCCACAACTGTTTTAGTTATTCTAGGTCCTTTGCCACGCCGTACAAATTTTATAATGAGATTGTCTATGTCTACAAAAAATTGTTAGTTTTTTAATGGGAATTGTGTTAACCCAATAGATTAATTTGAAGAGAACTAACATCTTTACTACACTGAATGTTCTAATCCATAAACACTTAAGTCTCTCAATTGGAGGAGGGGTATTTTTTGATTTATTTCACTTCTCAGCATTTTCTAATTTCCAGCACATACCTCATGTTTGATTTATACATAAGTATTTCATTTTCTTTGGAGCAATTGTAAGTAATACTGTGTTGTTAATTCTGGTTTCCACATGCTCGTTACTCTGCAGAAAAGTGATTGACTCGTGTGTTGATTTTCTATCCTGCAATCTTGCTGGAGTCACTAATCTAGGACTTTTTGGTGAATTTCTTTAGATTTCCTATGAAGACAATAATGCCTGAAAACAAGAACAGTTTTATTTTTCCTTTCCAACGGTTATGCCCTTTTCCTTGCCTTGTCATACTACTAGATACAATGCTAAATACAAGTGGGAGAGCAGACATGCTAGCTCTGCTCCCTACGTTAAGGGGAGAGCAGTGAGTCTTTCACCATTAAGTTCAGTGTTAACTGTAGGTTTTTGTGTGTGCTGTTAATGAAACCAAAGAAGTTACTCCCTATAACAAGGTTGCTGAGGATTTTTATCATGGATGAGTGTTGAATTTTTTTCAGATGCTTTCTCTGTGTTATGGATATGCTCCAAAGATGATTTCTTCAGCTTGTGGGTATGGTGGGTTACATGGACTGATTTCCAAATACTGAACAAGCCTTGCATACCTGTAATAAAGTCCACTTGGTGATGGTGTATAATTCTTTTCATACTTTGCAAGATTCAGTTTGCCAGTGTTGTATTCAGGGTTTTTATATCTATATTCATTAGATATATTGGTCAATAGTGTCTGTTTTGTGCTCTTTTACTGGCCTTATAAAACAAACTGAGAAGTGTTTCCTACTCCTCTGTTTATTGGATGAGATTGTGTAAAATTGGTTTTAATTCTTCTTTAAATACTTGATAAATTTCTTTAATAAGATCATCTAGGCTAGGAGATTGAGGGGGGAGGGTTTGATTTTAAATTACATTTCTCTAATAGCTATAGAACAGCTACATTTATTTATTTCACGAAGGTTGAGTTTTGGTACTTTGTAGTTTTTGAGAATTCGGTCCAGTTAATCTAGTTCTCAAATTTGTGAGCACAAAATTGCCTGTAGTATTTCCTTAACATTCTTTTACTAGCTGCAGGTTCTGTAGGGATACCTCCTGTTTCACTCCTAATATTAGAGTTTTGTGTGCTTTTTTTCTTTTTTCTCTAGGTCCCTAAGCTTCTTAATTATTGATTTGAGATCTTTCCTCTTTTCTAATAGAAACATAATGCTATAAATTTTCCTCTCAGCACAGCCTTAGCATACTACAAATTGTGGTGTTTATTTATTTTCATTTTCCTTCAGTCCTATGCATTTCTTTTATTTCCTTTAAGATCTTTTCTTTGATACATGGATTATGTAGATGCTGCAAATTCACATATTTAGAGATTTTCCTGTTTTCTTTCTCATTAATTTCCAATTTGATTCCATTATGTTCACAGAATATACTTCGTATGATTTCAATTCTTTCAAATTTGTAATAAGGTTTGGTTTATGACCCAGGACATATTATATTTTGGATACTGTCTCATGGATGCTTTAAAACAATGTGTGTTGGGTAAAGTTGTTCTATAAACGTCAGTTAGCTCTTACTGGTTGATGGTATTGTTCAGTTCTTCTAAATCCTTGCTATCAATTGGTACTGTCAGTTGGTGAGAGCCCCCAGATATAACTGTGAATTTGTCTCAGGTCAATTGGTTTTTGTGTCATGTATTTTGAAGTTCTGTTTTTCGGAGCATATACATTTAGGATTTCTATGTCTTCTCAGTGGAATAATCCTTTTATCACTAAGTAATGGTCATTTTCCCCCCTTGTAGTTATCTTAGCTCTGAAGTCTACTTTACCTGATATTAATGCAGTCAGTCCTGCTTTTTAAAAAATTAATGCTTGTATGATGTAACTTTTTGTCCTTCTACTTTCAACCTACATATGTCATTATGTTTGAAGCGAGTTTTGTAGGTTTTTTAAATCCACTCCGCCAATCTCTCTCTCTTTTAATGGGTATATTTAGACTCTTTTAATTTATTCTTTTTCTTGTCCTTCTGTTCTCTTTTATTGCCTTCTTGTGGGTTACTTGAAGGTTTTCAGGATTCCATGTTGATTTAGTTATGGTGTTTTTTAGTGACTCGTTTTGTATAGTTTTCTTAGGGGTTGCTCTAATGTTACAATATACATTTATAACTTACCAGAATATCAATATTCTACTCCTGCAAATGATGTCCTGAGATTCCCCTTTCCCTTCCCCATGTTTTAAATATACTTGTCTTAAGTATTCCCTCTACACGTATCTAGCACCACTTCAGATGGTTTCACAGTTTTTTTTCCTTCAAATTTCAAATATTATTTAAGAAATTCGTTGAGAAGGGCAGTCTGTTTTAGTTACTTTCATTTCCCAGTTCTTTGTTCTTCTTTCCTTTCCGTAGTTCTGAACCTTTTTCTTTGATCACTTTCTTTCTGTTCGGAGGGGCTCCTTTGGTTGTTCTCCAAGTGTAGGTGTTGCGGCGACACATTCTCTCAGCTCCCCTTACTCTAAGTTTTCCCCTTCATTCCTGAATGATATTTTTGCCAGATGCAGAATTAGCAGCTGACAGGTTTTTTTTTCCCTTTTTCAGTTTGAAGAGTTTTCACTTTTCTTTACTTTTTATAAGTTTAAGTATGAGGTATCTTTGAATAGGGTTCTTTATCTTATTTGGGATTCACTCAGCTTCTTGAATCCCCAGGTTTGGTTTTTTGTTGCTCTTGTTGCTGTTTGTTTGTTTCCGAATCTGGGAATTTTTCAGCCATTATTTCTTTGAATGCTTTTTCAGTCCTCTTTCTCTTTCTTCTCTCCTCCTGGGCATTCCAATGACGTGAATGTTAGATCTTTGGTTATAGTCTCACAGGTCCCTGAGGCTCTGTTCCCTTTCTTTCCTTTAAGTACATTTTTTCTTTATTGTTCAAAGTGAGTAAATTCTGTCGATCTGTTCTCATATTCAGTGGTTCCAACCTCATCACCTCCACTCTACTACTGAGCTCGTCCACCTAGCTTCTCGTTTCAGTTACTGTGTGTTTCAATTGGCTAATTTCCACTTGATATATTTTTTAAAATGTCTTCTTCTTTGCTGAGATTTTCTGTGTCTTCATTCACTTAAACATAAATAAGAATGTGCTGTTGAAACACTTTTATACTGGCTGCTGTAAAGTCCTTGTCAGATAATTCCAACACCTGATTCATTGCAATGTTGTCCCAGTTGATTTTCTCATTCAGGTTGTGATTTTCCTGGTTCTAGATATGGCAAGTGATTTTCAATTGTATCCTGGACATTTTGGATATTATGTTGAGGCTCCTAACCCTATTTAAATCTTTCATTTTAGCAGGCAGTTGTCTGGTAAATTTCATGTATAGGATGTAGCCTACTTTTGTGGGCTGTGGTTCCAGCAACAATTTATTTTTCAGAACTATTCTGGTCTCCTTTGTTCTGCAGGGTATGCTGGGGCTCTTGCTCTGTAACCCTGTGGGGACAGAAGGCGCTTCCCTAGGCAGGCCTCCCTGTGTCACTGGGTATGAGGTGAGGGATGCCTGGCCCTCTGGACCGAGAGAGTTTCTCTGGGCCATCAGGTACTGGTGAGGTTCTTGCTCAGTCTTGGCTGGTGCCATGCAAGGAGGGAAGCACCTACCTGGTCTATCTTCCAGGACCAGAAAATCAGAAAATGCTGGGAACGGATCAGAAAATGCTGGGTCACCACTTTTTCCATTTACAAGCTTCCAAGTGTTACGTTCTGGGCTTGCTTGCTACAGTTTGAATGATTCAAACCAAAATAACATAAATAGTAGAGGGGTAGCTCTTTAAATATTTCCCTTAGTACAAGTAGGCTGGACAGTGGAGTCAGCCTGAGTCCCCTCCTTCTTGTAGCAACACACTCCAGACAGCTTGAGACCAAGCACTTGACCATGACACCATAAACAAACAAATGAAATTGGAGGCCCTCAAGCGTGGGACTTCGGTGCCTCAAGGCTGACTTTAATCAGGACGCCTGTGAGAACTCAGTAGCAGAGCCATGAGTGGGACATAATATCTTTAAATAAATTAGCAAACGATTATGGAGCAATTTCTCTGTGAGTTTCAAACCTCAGGAATTAGTCTCTGCCCTCGACGTACTTATATTCCGCAGGGGACTTTCTGAGGAATCAGGATGAATGACTATTCAGCTGATTTTGAGGTGTCAATAGTGGTACAATGAATAAGAGGCAGACCTCTTTTTATTGCACTTTGCAGATACTGTGCTTTTTTTTACATATTGCAGGTTTGTGGAAACCCCGTGCTGAGCAAGTCTATCGGCGCCATTTTTCCAACAGCATTTGCCCACTTTGCGTCTCTATGTCACGTTTTGGTAATTTCTGCAATATTTTAAACTTTTTCACTATTATATTTGTCATGGTGATCTGTGATCAGTCATCTTTGATGTTACTACTACGACTTGCTGAAGGCTCAGAGGATGGGTAGCATTTTTCAGCAATGAGGTATTTTTTAATGAAAAAAAGAAGAAAGAAAATGCTGGATCAAATAGTTTTTAACAACATTTCTGATAAGTAGTTATGTCATTAATTCACTTATAGTCTGCAGTTCATCTGCAAAAAGTGAAATAAAGCCTTAAGTTTACAATTATATTTGAACAATTTATGACAATCTAGTATATTTGTGATTAGGGTAGTTTAATATCTCTCATTAATGGATGCTAATTATACATGCAATTATTTTGGTATACAGTGAACAATAAGGGCAATTACACTCTTGGCATTTAACGGACTTTTAAGTCATCATTTGAGAGGTTGAACCAACTGAGAGATGAGTGCTCTCTACTTGATTCTTCCTTTATTTTTTATTTAATTGACTTTTAATGCTACATAATATTGATTCAAAACTTAAAAGATTAGAATTATAATCAATCTAAGCCTGCACTGCATTCTCTCGAAGCCCATTTTATAGTCTAAAAATTTGGTGTCATTTATTAATTTCATTGTAATTTGCACTTACTTAGAACCTCTCCGTATTTGAGACATACACAAAACAACTCATTCTAGCATAACTGGGAAATGAGATATCCTACAAAAGCAAATTTCCCAGACATTTGATGCTCAATGCTTCAAGCATGGTAACTTGTTTTAGAGTCACATTTTAGAGAAAATTTTCTGGAATTAATTATACAGCAGTTCTTTTCCTTCTTAAATAAAGCATACTGAATGACATTTAACCTTTTCTTGAGGCCTCAGGACCATTTTCACAATTTGTATATTGTTCTGTAATGTAGTAATGACAGTATCAGCCACTTACATAAGAATGCAAAGCTTACAGCATTGCAAAATTCTGTAATTCTGTAAGGCTTACAGAATGCAAAGCACTTTACGGACATTATTTTACTCGTATGAAATGGGCAAGTAAAGTATAATTATTTTCTCAGTTTAGGAGGAAACTGAGTCTCAGGGAGGTTGAATGACTAGTCATAATTAAATAGCTAATCAAAAGAAAAAGGACTTGAAAAAGCTAAACTTCACATTGTACATTTATAGTGCCAGAGCCCTTTTCACACATATTATTTCACTGAATCCTAAGAACGATAACTTATTACCCTTCATATTTCACAGTGAGGAAACTGCAGCTCAGAGACTTTAAGCAACTGTCTGTTCATAGACGGCACAGTCAAGGCCTCTGCCTCTGGGTCCTGTGCTATCTGTAGCTCGTGGGTTTTTAAAGCCCTCCTGAATCTGCGTCCAGAGCTATCTCTGACGCACCGGGTTGGCAGGGCTCTTTACACCTTCATGACTTGGCTTCAAAGGGCTGGTGTTGTGATTCTGGGTCCACATTTTTCATTCCTCCATGGCTGCTAGGCTGCTGGCTCTCTCTTTGCTGCTGCCTGTATGCCTGCCTCTCACGGTTTCTAATCTGATATTTCAAATATGTTTGTGGACTGAGATGAATGAAGCAGCCTTTGAATTAGGGTCCGAGGAGCTCTCTCCTTTAAATCCAGCCATGAATTAACGTTATGTCTATTTTGGCTGTGTAAAGCCTGTTTTGCTGATTCCTAGATCTCAGTTTAGTTCTTAATCACAAAGGTTACTAGATATATGACTCGTCGACAAGTGACAGGTTGTGACTATAATACCTCAGCATAAACAAATTACACAATAATTAAATTGTTGATTGGCTTTGCTTTCAAAGCTAGTACATTCTCCAGATGAAAGCTCTAGTTCAGATTCCATGATCAATGACCAAATAGTGGGGCAGAAAGCTGCTGAAAGATTCTGATGACTTATGAGATCTTATTCTAATGGAGCTGACATACGTTTGAAAAGATTCTTTTTGGCCCTTTTTGTTACAAATACTAAAGTCTAGACGAGGCCCAATTCAATGGTAGAAGACTGCGTTGGGAAGAAACCAGTAGGAGATATCTAAGACGAGGAGAGCAATGAACGAAGCAACTCCTGAGGGGAAGCAAAGAGAAGACGTGTGACAGTCCATCTATCCCCCACCCAGGTCCTTTCTTACTTCAAACTCTTTGGAAACCCTTTTTATTGAGGAATTGGATTTCTCTAGGCGTGGAGAGATAAACACCCCCAGTTGTCCTGTACACAGAACCTCAGTTCCCAGAGGCTTCTGAAGTAAGAAGATCATGATCTTTCTTAACCTAACAGAGGAAAGACAAGGTGTTCAGCATCAGTCTGTCGACCAGCCGGACTCGGCTTTGAAAGTAGGTGTTTATCTCGGGGAGGCACTCACCTCTCCCAAGACTGCTGGAGGGTTCCCTGCACCCTCTGGCAGTCCAAGATCTCCTACTCTTCCAGACCTGGACCCCTGCCACCGTCCCAGGGAACGCAGCCTGTGCCACGGCGTCCTTTCACTCCAGCTACATGATACCCCCTTGGTTGGTTTAATCCCCTTAAGACAGGCTCAAGACTAACAGATAGTCCAGTGTGTGGGTTTGCACCTTCGCAGGGGCTTTTGGGAAATAGTGCTCTAACCCAAAGGAGGGAATCCAATGGTACCAGGGAAGGTCCATGGGGGAGAAGTTGTAAGGCACCTGGGCCAAATCACAGAGCCAGTCACCATATATTTAGCCATGTTTAGACAACAATTTTATGTAGTCTTTTCTGAATTTTCCCCAGAATAAACTTCTTTCCTTTGTGTCCAGGTATGCCCTGGATATGTATTTCGAACAATGGAACTACTGTACTCTACACGTCTGTTTGTGTGCCCACTGCCGTGTGCTTCACAGAGGCAGTGACACGTCTTACTCATCTTTATAACGATGCGTTATAACAACTGCTACCATATTACTGAGCACTGACATTGTTTAACCGTAAGACTTTCACATACATTTTCTGATAGAACCCTTACGATAACCTTATTACACAGATACTACCATTACTCTCATTTACAAGTGAGGGAACTGAACTTTAGACAGACTCACACAAGACAACAGCCCAGGAGAACTTTCCTAGAGGATCAGCCATGGCAGGTGTCCTCTCCCTGGTCTTGGCTTCCATACAAATGCACAGAAGACCAGGTCGCACCCTGCTCAGAGGAGTTCAAAGGTGTCCCTCTGTGTTCAGAATAAAATTCCCAAGGACGGAAATGGTCTAAAGAGCCCTGCAGGATCTGGTCCCTGCTGAA